>NC_056071.1:42189891-42492921 GCF_016772045.2 Ovis aries | reverse complement strand
TCTTGGAGCGTGTGGGCAGTCCACAGATGCTAAGGAAACCCAGGAACTGACCCAGGTCTTCAGGCTTGGGGAAAGGGACATAGAAGGCCATCTTGTATAGCCATTCTCAGACCTGACTCTGCAACTAGGCCCCCTTTCTAGGGCCTGAAAAATTCAGTTCCTAGGCCTCACTTCTGGAAATTCTGACTTAGTCATTCTGAGGACCTAGGAGTTTATGGTTAAAGAAAGCACCTTGGTGGGTTTCACTGGGCAACTGGGTTTGGGAACTTTGGAACCAGTTCCTCTCCAGCCCGTGAGTGGGAGCACACTTCAATCCTCCAAGTATATGGAGACTATAAATGTTAGATGACACATACAGTCGTAAATTTTGGCATCAGAACACTTTGCCATCTTCGGGCTTTGTTGTCTCTTTGATCTTTTTAAAGCACAAACTCTTGCCTCCCTCTGCTTCCTGCTCCTGGGAGCCTTCCACATGGCCCAGGTATTGGGGTTGGGAGTCGCCAGGAGACCCAGTCTCTGGAACCGTGTTCCTGTAACATATAGCTTATGAGAGGGAATATGAATAATCTAGACCAGGCTTTGCACAGGCAGCACCTTGTGAGCTTCCTGCACAGGGCCCTCCTATGCCCTAGGGAATCCGGAACTTTCTTGCCAGCAGGAGGTGATGAGGTCAGTGCGCTGAAGGTTCCACCCTAGAAAAAGCGAAGCAGGAAGGTGACTGGAAAATGCTGGTTTACAATAAAATGTGTTGGACCATCACAGAACCCCAGAGAGAAATAAATTTAGTAACTTCGTTTTTATCATTGTTCCTAAATTTCCATAGTGGAGAATTAGGGACTAGTTTCCAAGGTGGGGATCCTTTGCAGCTTTTGTGTATTTTGAAGTGGGGTCTCTGGGGGCTCAGGGCACACTTGAGGGCAGGGCAGGGAGGAGACGTCACTGCCACTCAGGAGCACCCAGAATAAGAGCTGGAAGATTCACGACGTGAATATGTGTGGTTAAAACCAGGGCGGGGAAGCAGTCCAACTCTTCACTGACAACCGTTTCTTTTGAGATAAATTTAAACAGGGCTGTTAAGAGAGTTTCACGTTTGTGCAAGTGCCTTTCATGAACAATAGTTTCCAACCATTTAATAATGACCTTGGCACTTTGAGCAGAACAGCACAGTTCTCAGTCTGTCCCCAGCTTTGCAAAGAACACTTCCTGTTCTCCTTAATCGCTTCTCCCATCTGGGAAGCACCAGGCTCTCTGGAAGACACCTGTTTTTGCGCCTGTTGTTTTCAAAGCTTGGATCCCTGGCTATTCCTGAATAGTTGTGAGTGAGGCGATGGGGGCCGGAAGGTCAAGCTGCCTGTCCTGTGAAGCAGAAAATCACGAAGTGTAGGTGAAAGATCCCCATCATCTCAGGGCCTGCTTGTGAATTCCCAAGTGAGGCTACGCATGGTTCATAGAATTTTTTCTTAGTAAAGGTGACTTCTCTCCATTTTGAAGAAGAATTCATGGAGAAGGAGAAAAGAAAACTTTTGAAGAAGAAAGTAAGAATTAGAAGAAAAAAGAAACGCATACAAAGTTGCAGGAGGAAAAAAAATCTTGTTTAGTTTTTATGCCCTTAGGAGACCAGCACCTATATTATAGAAGATTATCCTGTATATCCATGAGTAGATTGCTTGGTGCTTGGTAAAGACAATGATTCTTTTTTTTTTGACAGTGAGTCTTTTTTTTTTTTTTTTCTTTAGCATATAATTCACTGGCTTTTTTTTTTTTCCTTAATTTATTTTTAATTGGAGGATAATTGCTTTACAATGTCATGTTGGTTTTTGCCGTACTTAACAATTACACAAGGCATAATTACACAAGGGCATAACCGTGTTTTTAGTAAAGTAAAAAAAGAGTAAAAAGAGTCTTAATTACATAGACATGTTTTTAGTAAAGGTTCCCATGTTCATGGGCTCTGAGAACCCATGAGAACCCATAAAGGCTGAGGTCGAGGATAGGGTGGTGTAGTGTAAATTTTTTGGCTTTTTCTCAGTCCTTGTGTAACAGCAGGGGTTACTGAAGAAATGGCCTCAGGCAACTTTCAGCAGGGGCTTACTGGCTTTAGCAATCTTTCCTGGCAGCATAATGTACTTCCCAGCATTGGCAATTCCCACTGGGACAACTTCCCACAAGAGTCTGAGTGGCCTGTACCTCCCATTCTTCTATGAAGCCACTACGGACTTGGACACTGCAAATATCACTGTGATGTGGGCTTGCAGGGTAGCAGAGAGATAGTGCAAGAAGTATCAATACAGTGTAAAACTCAACCCCTGCCCTCAAGTATTGTACTGTCCACATGAGAATTCACCCATGGAAAAGGCTTAAGAATGTTTATTCAAGTATGTTGGAATTGATAAACGTTGAAACAAACAACAGCAGAGTCCAGGAGTGATTAGAGTGTCATAGGGCTAATCAACAGATATATTTTAAAAAAGAGAGCTTAAAATTCAAAACCAGGTAATAGAATAATGATAATACTAATAATGAGCAGGTAACAACATAATAAAATACTGTGATATTTTTCCAACACTCAAAGCTCATTTAGAAGTTGACCCCATTTGTTAGAGTACTTGTGAGACCCTCATTATCCTCATGTTGTGGGCAAGGAAGTGGAGGCTCAGAAGAACTGAGCCTTTGTTTCTAGCATGTTCCATGCAGAACAATACAGAACTCTGATTGCAGGATGAAGCCTTGACCTGTCACAAGAGTCCAGGAGTTCACATCTCCCTATGGCCTTCTTCAAGCCCCTTCTGAAGATAAGCTATTACATTAATTATGTCACCGAGTTAGTGTCTTTTTTGGAGGGAGAAGTGGTAAAAGTAATTTTTGTTGTTCAGTCACTAAGTTGTGTGTGACTCTTTTGTGACCCCATGGACTGTAACCTGCCAGGTTCCTCTGTCCATGGGATTTTTCCAGAAAGAATACTGGGGTGAGTTGCCATTTCCTTCTCCAGGGGATCTTCCCCACCCAGGGATCAAATCTGTGTCTCCTACATTAGCAGGCAGATTCTTTACCACTGAGCCACCAGGGAAGCCTGTAATTTTCAGAGAGTTATAAAACAATAAGTTTGAAGTCATTTCATTTTTGTATATATACATGAAAAAATGATATATGCCAATTTGTTAGTAGCGGTTATTTCTGATATGTATAATTATAGGTTATCTTTACATTTTTTTAATCCTCTTGTAAATTATAGAAATGAGTATGTATTGTTTTGTATTAAAGAAAAAAATCCCTGAAATAATAAATCAAAAGAAAAGATACCAGGTTTAAAAAAATTTTCTAGTTTACTTTTAGGATGTTCTACCTGTTTTATTTTCATGAAATAAAATATTTTACTAAATACTAGAAAAGTCAATTTATAATGATCAGTTTAATTTGTAACTTTTGTATATATGCATATTGTATGTATTATTATGCTTTCTTTAATTAAGTCTTTTATTAGGTATCTACTTTTTCAACTAATCGTTATTGAAAGAAAAGCTAGAGCAAACACAGTTGGCTAAAATGAATTAAAATCAAGTAGAAACATCCTGCCCCCTGCCTCCCCAATATTGAAAAAATAGTAAAAATTCCTTTCTGAAAAATTTTATTCATTTCCAACCCAGTTATTTTTTTAACAAGATTATGATCTTAACAAAGGAATGGGAAGAAAATAACCTATGTCAAGTACTGCAGCCACTCACAAAGGAGTCTTTATTGTACTTTTTGTTTTTGTATTTTAGTAGGTTTTAAAATCAGGAATGAATTATAGTTACAGTAGGAGAGACACAGTTCATTTTAGACTGATATTCTTATTTACTATAAGGATGATCAAGCGCAATAGTACATGACTTTACAGAATCTTTAAATAGCATAGATAAAGAAACATTTATGTATATAGGGGGCATGCATGCACGCTCAGTCACTTCCGTCATGTCTGACTCTTTGCGACTCTATGAACTGTAGCCTGCCAGGCTCCTCTGTCCATGGGATTTCCTAGGCAAGAATACTGGAGTGGGTTGCCATTTCCTTCTCCAGGGGATCTTCCTGACCCAGGGATCGAATCCATGTCTCTTATGTCTCCTGCATTGGCAGGTGGGTTCTTTACCACTAGCGTGTAGGGGGTAGGGTGAGGTAATAACTTACTGTTTATCTGCCTGAACATCCCTGGAAAGGGTTGCAGCGTTTCTTCCTGAGCGCTCCTGTAGAACAATGGAACAGTTGTATTCTCATCATAAAGATTATGAGAACCAAATGTCCAAGAATAGTGACATTTTTATTCAGAAAATATTGTTTCCAGCACCTTGCTAAGGAAGTGGGGATGAGGAGGGCTTCAGAGATGAATAAAAAACCACCTCATATTGCCACCTCTCACAAGATAGAGCATCTCCTAGATATCGTCTAGTTTCCTGCAGATCTTTAGAAATTCCTCTTAACTGCATAGCACTTAATTGCAATGATTTGTTCAGGGTTTCATCCCATCTGGTGGATGGTGATGTTCCCTAAGGGAGTCCCTAGAAAATGTTTCTTGTTTATTAAGAATGAATGGATAAATGAATGAATGAGCTATGTCATAAAGAGTGGAATGACTCTGTTGTATAATGAGTGGAGAATAAAAGGAAGGGAAAGGTCAAGGAAAATGGTTTCGTGGAGATGAAATGATAGCTGTATGACTCTATGAGATGTTTGCTACATCTGTCCTTTACTTAGCTTCCATCCCTGAGATAACCACCCTGCTTGTCCTGTGCTCTCAGCAGGAAGGCTGCATCTAAGATTTGGTGGAAATCTTCAGCGCAAGTCCTACACAGAGGTTGGAATCATTTTTAAAGAGAAGATATCCTGAAAAGTTGAAATTGTAATGAATAGGTAACTGGGAAAGTTGAGTTGGTGACAGACAAGCTGCTAGATCTCTATCTCCTGATATAATATTAAAATACAAGTCTTCATAACCCTATTCCTCCAAGACTTGACTCCTTCCCCCTTTTCTTCCAGAAAACAAACTGGCATTTCTTGTTTCCTTCACAAAACAAATGCAAAAATTGTTTAAGGAACCAAAATGGACCATTTATATCATAGACTCTGGTCACAGAGTTGGCAGCTGTGCCTTGATCCCTGTCCCCTCTTTTTTCTACGATAGTAGAAATCCAGATTTTTCGCTTGGAACATGGACTATCACCACCCCCTCCCCAGGACTATACCTCTTAGCTTTAGTTACAGCTATGGAACTCATATTAACTGAGTTCTGGCTGGTGGATGTTAGAAGAAGTGGTGAGTGCAATTTAAGAGCCTGCATGCTTATCTTCCTGTTGGCAGCCTTTTGGGCCGTGAAGTCACCTTGGGAATGGGAGCCACCTGCAGTGGAAAAGCAAGATAAGAGCAACCTGAATGTGAAGGAGCCTTGAATGTGAAGGAGGTTTCTGAACATGAGGAAGCCCTATTCCAGCCCCTGACTAACCAACCTCTATACCTTTTGAAAGAGAGAGAAACTAATTTAAGCTATAGTTCTTTTGGATTATTCTGTTATAGCAGAACCTAATTCTGACTAATACAGCAACTGTGAGCTGAGGAGATTATTTTGCTGATTTACTTCAACTCTGTCTCTGAGGACTTAGCACATGTGTTCCCTGAGGCCAGTACTTTTCCTGGGAGCTCAGCTGATAATGTAGTGAGAACTGGAGGCCAGAGCTCTGACCAGAAGTGTGTGGCTCAGATTATAGTGAGGTCTTGGTCAGGGAGGAACATAGCACTGGGGAAAGAGCGTGGGCTTGGGGTCAGAAAGACTTGAGTTAAAACCCTGAATCTATCATTTACTATTTGTGTGATTTGAACTTCAGTTTCTGTGGTTGTCAGGATTAATCAGATATACTGAGAATAAATAAGTAACTGATACTTAATAGGCTCTAAAAATGTAACTATAGTTATTAAAATACATTAAGTGTTAATAGGACTTTACATACACAAGGCTTGTAAAACTCTTTTATAATTAATGGCAAGGCATTGATTCATGCTATCTAAATGAACTCTCATAGGTAGAAATATAAGAGCTGTAAACAAAATTTCCTAGTGGAAAAATTTTAGATATATGATATTTTTGCGCAGCACTAGGTATAAAGGGATGACTTCTCCTGTGTATGAGAACAAAAACAAATATCATTGAATAAGACTTTGAATAACTGCTTTGGGTCTGGATTCCTAGTCTCAGAAAACAGAATCACAGAGGCTAATTTTTTAGTAGGAAGGAACTTGTTACAGCAGTGGCTTCTGGGAAGACTAGACAACTGAGGTTAGAAGATAACCAGCCAGGAGGAGCATAGTCTGGAGAAGCTCTAGCCACAGCAGGTGAGGGGCCTTGTGAGACCAGCTGGAGCCCCTGCCCACTACTTGGCACCTGTGAACTGGGAAGGGGACAATGGAACCTCAGCCATGGCCACCACAGAAGAACAGAGCCTCAGCAGACACAAGGGCCTGTCTTCTTGGATCAGCACCACCCATGTGGCCCCCTTAGGCCCTTAGAGTCTACAGGATGCTTGGGAGAGCCTAGATCACACATAACATGCTAGGTGCACGGGAGGGAAATGTAACTTTGAGGCGTTTTAGACCATAGGCCTGGATGGTGTTGTAGCCTGTGCTGCCCCAGAAAGCAGGGCCTAGATGAGGGCTTGGATGTGGGAAGTTTATTTTGGGAAGGGATCATGGGGAATAGAAATGGGGGATTTAGAAGAGATTTAGTTCAGAGATGATGACATAAGTTGATTTATTTATTTATTTTTCAAGTAAAATAGTTAAGCAAAGTAATACATGTTCCCAAACTGGCCACCCAAAAATAACCAGGGATAACATCACAGTATATTCAAAAGCTGAGACATTACTTTGCCGACTAAGGTCCGTCTAGTCAAGGCTATGGTTTTTCCTGTGGTCATGTATGGATGTGAGATTTGGACTGTGAATGCTGAGCACCGAAGAATTGATGCTTTTGAACTGTGGTGTTGGAGAAGACTTTTGAGAGTCCCTTGGACTGCACGGAGATCCAACCAGACCATCCTAAAGGAGATCAGTCCTGAATATTCATTGGAAGGACTGATGCTAAAGCTGAAACTCCAATACTTTGGCCACCTTGTGCGAAGAGTTGACTCATTGGAAAAGACCCTGATGCTGGGAAAGATATAAGGCAGGAGGAGAAGGGGACGACAGAGGATGAGATGGTTGGATGATACCACTGATGCTATGGATGTGAGTTTACGTAGGCTCCAGGAGTTGGTGATGGACAGGGAAGCCTGGCATGCTGCAGTCCATGGGGTCACAAAGAGTTGGACACAACTGAGAGACTGAGCTGAACTGAGTAAAGAAGAGATTGATGGCATAGGATAGAGGAAGAATGATGAGGGTAGAAGGAGAGAGAGAGAGAGAAGAGCTCAAGAACAGATTGTAAGTCCCAGAGCACAGAAGGATTAGCTTCCAATAAAGACAGGATTCCTCCATTGCTGAAACAGAAGGATGAAGGCAAGTTCTCAGATGGTTGAGGAGGAATGTGAGGCTTCATTCCTTCTGGTGTCTTCTAGTTGCTCCGTAGAAAAGGAGGTAAGGCCATCTATTAAAAGTGAGGGTATATGAGGTGGGGTTGGAATAGGTTGAAGAAAAGGTGAAAATTTGTAAGATAAAGATGGAGATCATGGATTTTAGTAGCAGCTCAGATGTGGGACTCATCTCTTGTCATTAGAGATGGGTTGTTTCAAATTTTTACTGTCATAAACAGAACAGAGAAGGAATGCTTCACTAAGAATGAACTTTAACTTTTTTAAGGTTAAAGAAACCCCTTCAATAATTCTCAAGAAAGAGATCCATGGAGAGTAGCTTCTAAGTTAGCAATACATCAAAAATTGCTAACTGGTGTCAGTATTTTCTAATCAAATTTTTATATCAACTATAAATCTTTTTGATCTATATTGATCTTTCACAATGATCAATTTGCTTTTAGCCAAAGTACTTTTGACTAAGCTACTTTCTACCAAATAAGCTTTTGGTTAAGTCGTTTGCAGTTGGGTTTTATAGGACAGGTGCAAAGTCTGGACAAGTAAACAAGAGAGCTTCTGGCTGAGCATACATCTCTCCCTCAGATTTCATTTTTCAAGCCATAACATTTTTTTTTTGGTGTGAGACAGAAGACTTTTGAATCCTGAATATTCTTTGGAAGGACTGATACTGAAACTGAAGCTCCAATATTTTGGTCTCCTGATGTGAACAGCCAAATCATTGGAAAAGACCCTGATGCTGGGAAAGATTGAGGGCAAGAGGAGAAGCGGGTAACAGAGGATGAGATGGTTGGATGGCATCACCAACTCAATGGACATGAGTTTGAGCTAGCTCTGGGAGATGGGCAAGGACAGGGAGGCCTGGTGTGCTGCAGTCCATGGGGTTGCAAAGAATAGGACATGACTGACTGACTGAACAACACCAAGAAGACTTTTGATAGTTGGAAAGCTCAAGGTACCTCTTAGGTAACTATTTCTTATTTAGAAGCAGAAGTGCCCATTTACCCATTCAAATAGCTCAGAGAGAGTCACCAGCATCACACAATTATTGATTGTTCTGATTTCTAGAAATCTCTCAGAGCTACCAAACTCAGTATGAGAAATATTGTAAATAACTTACCTACATCATAAAAAAATGAGAGGGAAAAAAAGCATAATCACAAAATTTTATTTATTTATTCTTACTCTTTTAAAAAATTTATTTTAATTAGAGGCTAATTACTTTACAATATTGTGGTGGTTTTTGCCATACATTTACATGAATCAGCCATGGGTGTACATGTGTTCCCCATCCTGACCCTCCCTCCCACCTCCCTACCCGTCCCAACCCTCAGGGTCATCCCAGTGCACCAGCCCTGAGCACCTTGTCTCATGCATTGAACTTGGACTGGTGATCTCTTTCACATATGATAATATACATGTTTCAATGCTATTCTCTCAAATCATCCCACCCTCGCCTTCTCCCACGAAGTCCGAAAGTCTGTTCTTTACATCTGTGTCTCTTCTGCTGTCTTGCATATAGGGTCATTGTTAACCATCTTTCTAAATTCCATATATATGCATTAATATATCGTATTGGTATTTTTCTTTCTGACTTACTTCACTTTGTGTAATAAGCTCTAGTTTCATCCACCTCATTAGAACTGATTCAAATGCATTCGTTTTAATAGCTGAGTTATATTCCATTGTGTTTATGTATCACAGCTTTCTCACCCATTCGTCTGCCAATGGACATCTAGGTTGCTTCCATGTCCTGGCTATTATAAACAATGCTGCAACGAACATTGAGGTACACGTGTCTCTTTCAATTCCGGTTTCCTCAGTGTGTATGCCCAGCAGCGCAATTGCTGGGTCGTATGGCGGTTCTATTTCCAGTTTTTAAGAAATCTCCACACTTTTCTTCATAGTGGCTGTATTAGTTTGCATTCCCACCAATAGTGTAAGAGGGTTCCTTTTTCTCCATACCCTCTCCAGCATTTATTGTAAAACACATAATTTTAGTAAACATCATGAACTTCCAAAGTAGCAGTTGTTTAAATAAGAGTCTGCATTAAAAAAATTTTTTTTTTAATTTTAAAAAGGAAGGTGGATAAGTTAGTCAAGTAACAATTGTATAAAATTTTCTGTTCTTTAAAAATTTGTTGTATGAGCCTGGTTAGTTTAGAATTGATTTCCTTTCACTCCTCCCACTCCAAAATAGCAGAAAAATTACAAGAAACAGAAACAAGATACAAATTCATAACCCATGCATAAAGGAGCGAAAAAAGAGTTAAGCCCTAGTTCACATTGAAATCTAGGATGGTGCATAAAGTCCAAAATTAAGTACAAGATCTTGAGGAAGTCTCTCTGCCTCCCACCAGGAAGCAACACTAGGCTCTTGTTGTCAACTTCTACCCCAGTTCAGACCAAGTGTCCCTCCCTGTAGTCATCTAGTTTTGATTTGAACTAAACCCAGTAACAGATGCAGAAGATATTAAGAAGAGGTGGCAAGAATACACAGAAGAACTGTACAAAAAGATCTTTATGACCCAGATAATCATGATGGTGTGATCACTCACCTAGAGCCAGACATCCTGGAATGTGAAGTCAAGTGGGCCCTAGGAAGCATCATTATGATCAAAGCTAGTAGCGGTGATTGAATTCCAGTTGAGCTATTTCAAATCCTAAAAGATGATGCTGTGGAAGTGCTGCACTCCATATGCCAGCAAATTTGGACAAAACTCAGCAGTGGCCACAGACTGGAAAAGGTCAGTTTTCATTCCAATCCCAAAGAAAGGCAATGCCAAAGAATGCTCAAACTACCGCACAATTGCACTCATCTCACACACTGGTAAAATAATACTCAAAATTCTCCAAGCCACGTTTTAGCAAACAGTTCAAACTGTTTTAGAAAAGACAGAGGAACAAGAGATCAAATTGCCAACATCCACTGAATCATTGAAAAAGCAAGAGAGTTCCAGAAAAACATCTCTTTCTGCTTTATTGATTACACAAAGCCTTTGACTGTGTAGGTCATAACAAACTGTGGAAAATTCTTCAAGAGATGGGAATACCAGACCACCTGACCTCCCTCCTGAGAAATCTGTATGCAGGTCAAGAAGCAACAGTTAGAACTGGACATGGAACAACAGACTGGTTTAATATCAGGAAAGGAGTACTTCAAGTCTGTATATTGTCATCCTGCTTATTTAACTTATATGCAGAGTACATCATGCAAAATGCTGGGCTGTAAGAAGCACAAGCTAGAATCAAGATTGCTGGGAGAAATATCAATAACCTCAGTTATGCAGACAATACCACTCTTATGGCAGAAAGCAAATAATAACTAAAGAGCCTCTTGATGAAAGTGAAAGAGGAGAGTGCAAAAGTTGGCTTAAAATTCAACATTCAGAAAACTAAGAACATGGCATCTGGTCCCATTACTTCGTGGCAAATAGATGGAGAAACAGTGGAAACAGTGTCAGACTTTATATTTTGGGGCTCCAAAATCACTGCAGATGGTGACCGCAGTCATGAAATTAAAAGACGCTAACTCCTTGGAAGGAAAGTTATGACCAACCTAGTTCAGTTCAGTTCAGTCGTTCAGTTGTGTCTGATTCTTTGTGACCCCATGAACTGCAGCATGTCAGGCCTTCCTGTCTATCAGCAACTCCTGGAGTCCACCCAAACCCATGTTCATTGAGTTAGTGATGCCATCAAACTATCATATCTCTGTCGTTCCCTTCTCCTCCTGCCCTCAATCTTTCCCAGCATCAGGGTCTTTTCAAATGAGTCAGTTCTTTGCATCAGGTGGCCAAAATATTGGAGTTTCAGCTTCAACATCAGTCTTTCCAATGAACACCCAGGACTGATCTCCTTTAGGATGGACCAACCTAGACAGCATATTAAAAAGCAAAGACATTATTTTGCCAACAAAGGTCCATCTAGTCAAGGCTGTGGTTTTTCCAGTAGTCATGTATGGATGTGATAGTTGAATTATAAAGTAAGCTGAGTGCTCATGAATTGATGCTTTTGAACTGTGGTGTTGGAGATGACACTTGAGAGTCACTTGGACTGCAAGGAGACCCCACCAGTCCATCCTAAAGGAAATCAGTCCTGAATATTCATTGGAAGGACTAATGCTGAAGCTGAAGCTCCAATACTTAGGCCACCTGATGCAAAGAGCTGACTCATTTGAAAAGAACCCAGATGGTGGGAAAGATTGAAGGCAGGAGGAGAAGGGGATGACAAAGGATGAGATGGCTGGATGGCACCACTGACTTAATGGACATGAGTTTGGGTAAACTCCGGAAGTTTGTGATGGACAGGGAAGCATGGCGTGCTGCAGTCCATAGGGTCTCAAAGAGTCAGACATGACTGAGCAACTGAACTGAACTGAAACTCCCCCAAATTAAAGAGAAAACAAACCTTTCTCTACTTGTCCTCTGCCTCTTGAGATTTTTTGAATTATCTATGGATCTGTTTTTCTCAAATTCAGTCATTTGTCCTTTGTTGGAGAGATCCAGAAGCCACCCTATTTACCCAGTCACAACATTGCCCATGCAGGAAGATTTCTAGAATTACCCAAACATGCAGCATGCTAGGATGGGCTCTGTGGGAACCAACGCTGGGGCGTAGAGACTCCAGAATGATGGGAACCAAGAAAGAAATGGCTCTCTGTTCTTCCACAACCCTGAAGTCTTGCTGGTTCACACATTCATATCCTTCCAAGGGCTTCCCTGATGACTCAGCAGGTAAAGAATCTGTCTGCAATGCAGAAGACATGGGTTCGATCCTTAGGTCAGTAAGATCCTCTGGAGGTAGAAATGGCATCCCACTTCAGTATTCTTGCCTGAGAAATCCCATGGACAGAGGAGCCTGGTGGGCTACAGTCCAAAGGGTCACACAGAGTTGTACATGACTGAATAACTAAGCATGCACGTATCCTTCAAAAAGCTTCCTTTAGCACTTGAAAGCAGGATATACACTTTCTACCACTGCTTAAAATTTATGTAAAGGTTTTATGATGGAAATTTCTTCTCTATGCTTGTACACATTCTTTTATTTAAAGGACATATTCTAAACATTTAGAAATTGTTTTGTTTCAAAATCAAAGAACGTGTGACAATTATAGCTTTTATGTCCATGTTTAATACCTGAAGGAAGAGTCCAGATAAATTTCTTTAACAACAGTTTTTATTTAAAGTTATTACTCTGACTTGATCAGCTCCTACTTGCCTCTTGGCAACTTCTGCCTCTAAGTCCCATCCAGAAATTCCTATTTGAAGGCCACAGCTTTTTGAGGGGGTAAATTTTCAATATTTCATTGCTATAGTTGATTACCACAGCCTTTCCCTCTAATATTTGCTATTCTTTGAGTAACTGTGCCAATGAAGTATCACTTGTAGTATCACTCTCAGAATACCATGTCAGTCAGTCAGTTCAGTCGCTCAGTCGTGTCCGACTCTTTGCGACCCCATGAATCACAGCATGCCAGGCCTCCCTGTCCATCACCATCTCCTGGAGTTCACTCAGACTCACGTCCATTGAGTCAGTGATGCCATCCAGCCATCTCATCCTCTGTCGTCCCCTTCTCCTCCTGCCCCCAATCCCTCCCAGCATCAGAGTCTTTTCCAGTGAGCCAACTCTTCGCATGAGGTGGCCAAAGTACTGGAGTTTCAGCTTTAGCATCATTCCTTCCAAAGAAATCCCTGGGCTGATCTCCTTCAGAATGGACTGGTTGGATCTCCTTGCAGTCCAAGGGACTCTCAAGAGTCTTCTCCAACACCACAGTTCAAAAGCATCAATTCTTCGGCACTCAGCCTTCTTCACAGTCCAACTCTCACATCCATACATGACCACAGGAAAAACCATAGCCTTGACTAGACGGACCTTAGTCGGCAAAGTAATGTCTCTGTTTTTGAATATGCTATCTAGGTTGGTCGTAACTTTTCTTCCAAGGAGTAAGGGTCTTTTAATTTCATGGCTGCAGTCACCATCTGCAGTGACTTTGGAGCCCCCCAAAATTAAGTCTGACACTGTTTCCACTGTTTCCCCACCTATTTCCCATGAAGTGATGGGACCAGATGCCATGATCTTCGTTTTCTGAATGTTGAGCTTTAAGCCAACTTTTTCACTCTCCACTTTCACTTTCATCAAGAGGCTTTTTAGTTTCTCTTCATTTTCTGCCATAAGGGTGGTGTCATCTGCATATCTGAGGTTATTGATATTTCTCCCAGCAATCTTGATTCCAGCTTGTGTTTCTTCCAAGGAATAAGCGTCTTTTAATTTCATGGCTGCAGTCACCATCTGCAGTGACTTTGGAGCCCCCTAAAATAAAGTCTGACACTGTTTCCACTGTTTCCCCATCTATTTCCTATGAAATGATGGGACCAGATGTCATGATCTTCGTTTTCTGAATGTTGAGCTTTAAGCCAACTTTTTCACTCTCCACTTTCACTTTCATCTTCACTTTCTGCCATAAGGGTGGTGTCATCTGCATATCTGAATTTATTGATATTTCTCCTGGCAATCTTGATTCCAGCTTGTGCTCCTTCCAGCCAAGCGTTTCTCATGATGTACTCTGCATATAAGTTAAATAAGCAGGGTGAAAATTAGGTTGTCTTAATAAATCCCCATTCTCTGGTTACTGATATGCCCCTTTTCCTAACGCATTGGTCTTGGTGGCAGCCATATTTTCCCCTGCAGCTCTGGACACTGTTGATTGAACCAGAGCAGGCATGTGATCAAGCTGGGGAGGTCAGAGCATTTCCCTGGCTCTGACCATATAGATTGGTTTAGGAATGAACATCAGACCCAAGTTCACAGAGTCCCACTACAGAGAATTAGGTTTGAGGAGAGCAATAATTGAAATCAAAGTGGATCACTGACATAAACCTCCAGAAGAAAACATCAGAAAGACTAAGGCCGTAAATTAGACAAAGATTTCTTTGCTAGGACTCAGTAAGTAGAACAATAAGAAAAAATTCACAAATTGGACTTTATGTTAAAAGGTAATTTTTGAAATATGCTGTTAAGAAAGTCAAAAGAGAAGCCACAGACTGGGAAAAAAATGTTTTAGCAAAACACATACCTGATAAAGGACTCATATCTAGAACATATAGAAACTCTTACAACTCAGACCATCAACTCTCTAAAAATTGATAAAAGAGTTAAACTCCTCACCAAAGAAAAGATATAGATGGCAAATAAGCAATGAGAAGATGCTAAACATTATTATTTTTCAGGAAAATACCAATTAAAACCACAATGAAATACCATGGCATACCTATTAAAATGAAAAAGACTGACCATGCCAAGGGTTTGCAAGGATATGAAGCAGCTGGAATGCTCACGTATTGTTGTGTGAAATGCAGAATGGTACAGCCACTTTGGAAAGTAGTTTGCAACTTTCCTTTAAAGTGTAACATACACTTAAAATATGACCCAGCAATCCCATTCCTCAGTATTTCCCAAAAAGAAATGAAAACATAAACATGTGTCCACAGAAAGACTTGTATGTAAGTGTTCACAGTGGCCTTATTCATAACAGCTCCCAGTTGCAAACAACCCAAATGTCATTAACAATGGATAAACAAATTGTGGTATACTTATGTAATATAATACTGCTGAGTAACAAAAGGAACTAACCACCAATACTCATAATAGAAAAGTATCTCAAAAACATTATGCTGAGTGAAAAAAAAGTCATATACTACATGACTGTATTTATAGGAAATTCTAGAGAAGTCAAAATATTAGAAAAACAGATCAATGCTTTCCAGGGCTGAAAATGGGGGAGGAAACGAATGAAAATAGCACAGAAAAATGATATTGGAGTGATGGATATATTCTATATTTTGATTGTGATAGTGGTTGCATATTCTATGCATTTGTCGAAACTCATGAATTCTGTGGGCTTCCCAGGTGGCTCAGTGGTAAAAGAATCCAGCTGCCGATGCAAGAGATGCAGGTTTTATCTCAGGGTTCGAAAGATCCCCTGGAGGAGGAAATGGCTACCAACTCCAGTAATTCTTGCTGAGAAAATCCCCTGGACAGGGAGCCTGGTGAGCTACAGTCCATGGGGTCTCATAGAGTTGGACAAAGCTGAGCACGCACACACTCGCATGAATTCTGTATTTAACAAAGGATAAATTTTTTGTATGTAACTGATGCATCATTAAAACAGATAAAAAAAAAGTGAGTAAATGTGGAACTAGCAGTCCAGGAGCATAAACCTCGGGAGGAGGTAGAATCTTGTCTTCTGTCGCGTGGATAGCAAAGTAGAAAAATCTGATCTGAAGAGGATGGAGGATGAAGTGGATATACAGAAGAGTCAAAGCAGGATTTGGAGAGAGATTTCTAAAGCTGTTTGAATCCGTAGCTCCAGCTGCATTCCTGGCCTGGGATTCATTCCTGCTCTGTGTTCTCTTAGCCCCTTGTAATGGAGCCCTTCT
Source organism: Ovis aries (assembly GCF_016772045.2). NCBI lineage: Eukaryota > Metazoa > Chordata > Mammalia > Artiodactyla > Bovidae > Ovis > Ovis aries. The sequence goes on along the minus strand of NC_056071.1, from coordinate 42,476,939 downwards.
TTTTGGCCAAAGTCATCTCAGTGGATTTCTGTTGCAACCAAAGGAATTCTTAATTCATGAGGAAATAGGCCCTGAAAATATTTCCAATGATGTAATGTTCAGTTCAGTTCAGTCACTCAGTCGTATCCGACTCTTTGCGACCCCATGAATCACAGCACGTCAGGCCTCCCTGTCCATCACCATCTCCCGGAGTTCACTCAGACTCATGTCCATCGAGTCCATGATGCCATCCAGCCATCTCATCCTCGGTCGTCCCCTTCTCCTCCTGCCCCCAATCCCTCCCAGCATCAGAGTCTTTTCCAATGAGTCAACTCTTCACATGAGGTGGCCAAAGTACTGGAGTTTCAGCTTCAGCATCATTCCTTCCAAAGAAATCCCCGGGTTGATCTCCTTCAGAATGGACTGGTTGGATCTCCTTGGAGTCCAAGGGACTCTCAAGAGTTTTCTCCAACACCACAGTTCAAAAGCATCAATTCTTTGGCGCTCAGCCTTCTTCACAGTCCAACTCTCACATCCATACATGACCACAGGAAAAACCATAGCCTTGACTAGACGGACGTTAGTCGGCAAAGTAATGTCTCTGCTTTTGAATATGCTATCTAGGTTGGTCATAACTTTTCTTCCAAGGAGTAAGCGTCTTTTAATTTCATGGCTGCAGTCACCATCTGCGGTGATTTTGGAGCCCCCAAAAATAAAGTCTGACACTGTTTCCACTGTTTCCCTGTCTATTTCCCATGAAGTGATGGGACCGGATGCCATGATCTTTGTTTTCTGAATGTTGAGCTTTAAGCCAACTTTTCCACTGTCCTCTTTCATTTTCATCAGGAGGCTTTTTAGTTTCTCTTCACTTTCTGCCGTAAGGGTGGCGGAGAATTTCTAGGCACTTTCCACAAGATACATGTGTTTGAGAAACTATTCTTACTAGGATTTTCTGAGAATCTGAAGATCTGGGCTTGTCTCATGGTATGCTGTGCAGTGTTGGGGAAGTCCCTCTTCTCTCACTGAACCGCTTTCTTACGTGCAAAGGGAAGAATTAAACAAAATTCAAGGTTTGCAAACTTTTTTTTTAAAATCAAAAGTAGATAAACAGCCAAGTTTATTCAGGAACCAGTGGAAGCACGCTGGCTGATGTGGAGGGAGGCCTCAGCCTACCTACTTGTGGTTCAGGAGTGCAGCAGAAATGCAATTTTTGTCCACTGATTGTAGTGTTTGAAGGTTAAAGACAGGAAGTCTCTGTGTTGGTTGGAGTATAAATATAGGAACTAAGCACACCTGTAAGATGGTGACCGAAGGAGCTTGGCCTGAAAGTAAGCCTTTGGAGCTGAAGTGTAAGTGGGGAGGCTGCGATACTGCCAGAGCAAGACTATCTGTTTTCCTTCATTTTGGGGCTCCATTTCTTTTCTCCAGAGCACTTATTGTGCAGCTCTTAATAGAGGAGAATCATATGCTCCGCAGGGCAGGAGCCAACGCTGTCTTGTATAGCACTTCCTTCACACTTCATTACCCTAGCTCACCCCAAAGTTCCTTGACGGCATCCATCAGCAGCCTATTTAAGGATTCAGGAATGCTTGGACACTCTCTGCCCCTTCCTCTCAGGAGCACCAAAGAAACTTGTTGATTTCTCCTCCTCCTCTTCCTACCAGTGCTCTAGGTCTAAGGGATGTGTGAGGAGGGAGAAATAATAACACTGCCTAGAGAGTCACCAGGGTCTTTTCCCTGTGGTTTTGTCCCTCATGAACCTCATGTGAAAATGGAGCTGCTGAGTGGGTTGAAAATTTATTCAAACCTAAATTGATGGCCAGCTGCCCACTATGTTATGTTACTGGTAAGGGATGTCCAGCCCAGGACTACATTTCCCAGCACCACTTGCTTCTTAATGTGGTCCTGTTACTACTCCTTATGAATGAAATGGGAGTGACAGTGGTTTGTGTTACTTATGGAGCATGTTTGCGTGTTACTTTTGGACCATGTTTGCTTGTCACTTGCCTGTTTGCCCTCAGATCCGCTTTCTCATTGTTTCCCTGATCTGCTCATTCTGCAGAGGACTGGTTCCTGCAAACTGCAATTCCCCAGACTTCCTGCCCTGGCTCTGACTAGATTCAGCCAGCCTGGGCACTGGCAGGACACTGTAGGGAGGGAGCCAGGGTGAACACAGGATATTTCAACCCTGATCTCTTTGCTTCAGGTGACATCACTGTCGTCTCAGCTCTTAACTAACAGCCCCTCTTTCATGTCTCAGTTGCTCAGCAGCCTTCTCTGCAGCTCAGATAGGTAAGTGGTGAGTGAACTGGATCCTTGTGTCCTAGGAGCAGAAGTGACTTCCTGCTGATGCTAACCTCTGAATTTTCTTATGTCCCCTATCTGGCTTTTAAATTCCTGTAATTGCCCATTTTAATGGTCTCTATTGGATTGCCTGGCCTGGGCCCTATTTTTCTGATTACCTGGCCTGAACTTTGTTCTCCTGGAAATCCCCTGACTAGTACACAGGCCAAGGTGATAAAGAAGGAGAGATGCTTCTCTCTCCTCCCTTCCCCATCTCTTGGATGTAGCCCTAGAGGATAATGGAACCGTAAAATGGAAGGAGATTGGGTTCCTTTGGAAGAGAGCCACCTGCAGGCTAGAAATCCTCTCATCAAACTGTTATTTGAGTGAAAAGTCAAGTAGTTCTTTGTTGACAAGCCATTGAAATGTTGAGGTTTATTTATTATAGGAGGTAGCCTTATCCTAATATGTGAACAAACAATGGGAATAGAGATCCCAGATGCCTTTCTTCTTGGCCTCATACTTGTTTCTTTAGGTGGCCTCTGGAATGTTGTGTAGGCAAAAGTTTGGAATTATTCAGAGTGGGCAGTGTCTAGATCCCTTCCAAGCTCTGTTACTGAGCCCACGTTCACTTTAAGAAGGTGCTAAATAAGGTGATGGAGAAATTATAAAAATTGGAATGACTAAACTGTAATACTTTAGATTTTAAAGCAGTTTTTGCTTCTGAAGTCATTAATTCACTCATGAACTCATGAACTAACTCATCAGGTTCTCAAGGCATTTACCAAGTGCCTGTTGTTTGTCAAAACCTCTGCAAGGCACTGAGTTACCAGTTCTATTAGTAAGGTAGGCTCAGAGAAAGGGCTTTATAGTAACTGGCCTCTGGGTGAGAGAGAATTCAAATGAAAAAAAAAATAAATAGATATCACAGACCTCCCAGGTACTGACCCTCTGGAACTTTTGATGCTACCTCGGTCAACTTCATCATTCTGGGGCTTAGTAAATTTCAAGAAAACTGATAGATGTTTTTCTAGGTAGTTTTGTGTATAGTTTAGAGCAGCTAGCATCATGTAACAGTTTCAGCTTTTTGATTGGACATCTGGGGATTCAACTGTGATTTTTTTTTTTTTTTTTTTGCAGACAAGAAAATATGGCTGGTGTGATGGACAAACTCAGCTGTATTTCTCTTCTGATCTCTTTCTGGGCCTGTTTATATAAACATATTGTCACCAATTGTGACCCTGTGCTAGAGAGAGAAGCTCATCTAGAGCCTGAGCACAGGTGACTCATGTGCTGGGGATTTGTTTGGCACAGGCTGTTTGTTGCCCTCGGTCAGCTGGTTGTGACTTAGGCAGGATCGTAGAGCTTTGTGGGGGACATCAGTTCTCGCAGGACATTGAGAAGGGTCTAGAGAAAATGTCCAGAGGTTGGGGGAGGCTGCTGAGAGCCTGGAAGCACTCTCTGAAACTCACTGAAGAGGAATGTGGGCCTTGTGGTGCTGTAAAGTTTGGGGAGAGCTCAGTCAAATGTCATTTGTCCAAAAACTTCAGAGTTGAGTTTTTCTGGATAGAATTTTCTTTGTGATGGCTAACGGTTTATCTTTTAAACTGCCAAACATTGTGTTTAACTATGTGAAGTCAGAATTTCTCGAAAAACTTTGGCATACTCAGCATCCTCTGGTGACCTCTCCCTTACTCTCGGTTCTAACTGGATAGCCTTGAAGGGCTCCATGGAACACACAGAAATCAGTAGAAGAGATTGTTTCTAAGCCTCAAAGGTTCTAAGTTATGACTGTAATTCCAAATTATAAATACCTATAGGAGGGAGGGTTACCCTGTAAGCACTTATCAGACCTTTCTATTATGAAAACAGGGGGAAAAGGGGGGCTCCTTTCCAGAACACCCAGGGGGAATCCTTGGAGCAGGAGCCTTGGGGTGACAGTGAGGATCCAAAGGAAAGTGAAGAAATTCCTCTGGTTACTTCAAGATGTAGGGTCCTCTCCAAACCCTTTCCTTGCCAGAAGGGGTTGATGAAATTCACCAGATATACCGCACCTTTCTTATCTCTGCTTGGAAAATGACCTCTGGTTTTTTTTTTCCTTCATAGCTTTCTTTACATGGATGTGTTCCATCAATTCACCCATTTAAAGTGTATGACTCAGTAGCTGTTATTGTATTCAGAGTCGAACAATCATCATTACAATTTTAGAATATTTTTGTTAGCCTCAAAAGAAATCCTGTTCCCCTTAGCTACCACCCCTCAATCCCACTATCCCTTCCCCTTCCCCGCTATCAGCAACAACTTACCTACTTTCTGTCTCTGTAGATTTACCTATTCTGGACACTTTATATAAATGGAATCAATACAATATGTGATCCTTTGTGACTGTATTCTTTCACTTAATGTTTTGCATAATATTTCCAAGTTTTCATCCACGATGTAGCATGTAAGACCTTCAGTCCTTTTAATGGCCAAATAATACACTAATGTATAGAGATACCATACTTTATTAATTCATTTACCAGTGAACATTTGGGCTGTTTCTACTTCTTGGCTATTATGAATAATACTGTTATAAGCATCCATGTATAAATTTTCATGTACATATCTATGTTTTCATTTCTCTTGGATATGTAATCTACTGAGCAGTGGAATTGCTGGGTCATATGGTAACTCTATGTTTAACTGTTGATTTAGGGCTATTTATAAAGTCCTACTATTTGGAGATATTCCTTCATGCTTCAATACTCTGGTTCCATTTTACTTTTAGAAACTTGGATTAAAAAGATGTGTATGTGCAGAGAACTACATTTAGTAATAAGCCATAATGGAAAAGAATATGAAAATGAATATGGATATATTTGTATAACTGAAACACTTTGCTATGCAACAGAAACTAACACAACATTGTAAATCAACTATCTGTTGTTCAGTTGCTAAGTTGTGCCTGACTCTTTGCAACCCGATGGACTGTAGTACACCAGTCTTCCCTGTCCTTCACTGTCTCCCGGATTTGGCTCATGTCCATTGGGTTGGTGGTGCTAACCAACCATCTCAGTTCAGTTCAGTCGCTCAGTCATGTCTAATCCTTTGCGACCCCATGGACTACAGCACACCAGGCCTCCCTGTCCATCACCAACTCCTGGAGCCCGCTCAAACTCACATACATTGAATCGGTGATGCCATCCAACAATCTCATCCTCTCTCACCCCCTTCTCCTCCTGCCTTCAATCTTTTCCAGCATCAGGGTCTTTTCCAGTGAGTCAGTTCTTCACATACGGGCCAAAGTATTGAAGCTTCCGCTTCAGCATCAGTCCTTCCAATGAATATTGGGGACTGATTTCCTTTAGGATTGACTGGTTGGATCTCCTTGCAGTCCAAGACTCTCCAGAGTCTTCTCCAACACCACAGTTCAAAAGCATCAATTCTTTGGTGCTCAGCTTTCTTTATAGTCCAACTCTCACATTCATACATGACTACTGGAAAAGCCATAGCTTTGACTAGACAGACCTTTGTTGGTAAGGTAATGTCTCTCCTTTTTAATATGCTGTCTAAGTTTATCATAGCTTTTCTTCTAAGGAGCAAGCATCTTTTAATTTCATGTCTGCAGTCACCATCTGCAGTGATTTTGGAGCCCCCCAAAATAAAGTCTGTCACTGTTTCCATTGTTTCCCCATTTATTTGCTATGAAGTGATGGGACTGGATGCCATGATCTTAGTTTTTTGAAAGTTGAGTTTTAAGCCAACTTTTTCGCTCCCCTCTTGCACCTTCATCAAAAGGCTCTTTAGTTCTTCTTTGCTTTCTGCCGTGAGGATGGTGTAATCTGCATATCTGAGGTTATTGATATTTCTCCTGGCAATGTTAATTCCAGCTTGTGCTTCATCCAGCCTGGCATTTTGCATGATGTACTCTGCATATAAGTTAAATAAGCAGGATGACAATATACAGCCTTGACATACTCCTTTCCCAATGCAACCATCTCATCCTGTATCATATAAACTATACTTCAATAAAACAAATAAGGTGTGTGTGTACTGATTTTTATTGATGAACTTATTCTTCAATTCTATCAGTTCTCAAGTATTTGTTTTTGCCTGTGTAGGTAAAGTCTATCCTGTTTTTGCCCGTTGTTATCAAGCAGTCCTACTCATGCTTCCTTGCTTCTGTTTTGTTCACTGCATGTTAAACTTCTCTCTTTGGGACTGTGGTTTGCCTTCATGATATAAATTACAGAAATAACAAGAGTGAAAACTCAATTCCTATTGTACTAAAGGCAGGGCTCAAAGTGAGGTGAGCAAGGGGGCGGGGAGAGGCCTGTGGGAAGGAGTCAAATTCCTGGAACGCAGGGATGCTCAGGGCTCCGTGCCATCAGCCCCTGGGGCCTTGGGCCACACCCCTGTGCTCCCTGGATCACAGCGCCCTACGTGCTACCCGACACTTGCAAGAAACACCTGCGCACAGCAGCTGCCAAGGGCTGAGGATCTGTTTGAGCGTCCATATCCTGTTTGGGAAAAGTTTCAAATGAAATCAATGACTTTTCCCTGCATCATAATAATTTTTTGTAAGGTGGGAAAAGAAAGGGAGGAGAGCTGTGAGATTTGCTCAGAGGAGCAGTCCTCATGCCGCTGTCCCCTTGCCTGCAGCCCTCAGCCCTGCCTGCTGCCCCTGGGGGCCTGCGGAACAGCAGTGAGAGCCTGGGAGCTCAGGAGGCTGGGCAGCCTGCCTTGTGGGCCCCTTTAAAAGACTTTGTCTAAACTCCATCTGAAAAAAAAAAAACAACAAAAAAACTCCATCTGAGTGCTTTGGGTCTTAGGTGCTTAGCATGTTTAGGGCCCTGCCTTTGACCTGCTGATCCAGGGGGCGGGCCCTCCTCAAGAACAGATGTGAACAATAGGCTTTGCTTCTGTCTGCAAGTTACCACTTTTTCCTGGAGAAAGGCACAATTGTAATCCTGTCTTTTCTAGGCAAGATGCTGCCAGCTGAATGGGCAGGGGGCCTGGACCAGAGCATGGAAAGGGATTTTAAGTAGTGTTTTTCAGACTCTTAGCAGTGAAAGATTGTTTATTTTTATTTCATATCATTTATGAACTGATGTTTTTTGGTAAAATACAATATAAATAGAATACTAGGAAAAAAGAAAAAGCAAAGATAATAATACAAGCTTTTCTTTAATATAAATTAGATTAGATTTGATTCAGTTCTAATGAGGTGGATGAAACTGGAACCTATTATACAGAGTGAAGTAAGTTGGAAAAAAATACACCAATACAATATATTAGCACATATATATGGAATTTAGAAAGATGGTAACGATGACCCTATATGCGAGACAGCAAAAGAGACACAGATGTAAAGAACAGACTTTTGGACTCTGTGGGAGAAGACGAGGGTGGGATGATTTGAGAGAAGAGAATTGAAACATGTATATTACCATATGTGAAACAGATTGCCAGTCCAGGTTCAATGCATGAAACAGGGTGCTCAGGGCTGGTACACTGGGATGACCCTGAGGGATGGGATGGGGAGGAAGGTGGGAGGGAGGATCAGGATGGGGAACACGTGTACACCCATGGCTGATTCATGTCAATATATAGCAAAACCACTAGAATATTGTAAAGTAATTAGCCTCCAATTAAATTTTAAAAAGAAAGTGAAGTCGCTCAGTTTTGTCCGACTCTTTGCGATCCCATGGACTAGAGTCCACCAGGCTCCTCCATCCATGGGATTCTCCAGGCAAGAATACTGGAGTGGGTTGCCATTTCCTTCTCCAGGGAATCTTCCCAACCCAGGGATTGAACCTAGGTCTCCTGCATTGCAGGCAGATGCTTTAACCTCTGAGCCACCAAGGAAGCCAGTTAGATTTAATAGATATCAAATTGCTCTGGAAAATTGCTGCAAGAGTTCTCAGTTTTTCTCAGTTGCTGTTCTTTTCTTGTTGTAGACCAGTAACAGGTAGGAGGGCTGACAGCAGTCTGCAGATCACACTCTGGCCCCCACAGCCCCCGTTTCTCCTGTCTCCCCCCGCAGGGTTACCCAATCTCCTGCCTAGGCCTGGATAACAGGCACATGGCTGGGCTGAGTGTGGCTCTGGAGGAGGGAGCAGAAGCCCCAGCCTGAGCTGGATCAGTGTTCTCCCTCAGCTTCAGGGTTTCTCAGAAGCAGTTTTAGTTATAAGGAACTGAATCCACTCAAGTTGGTTTTAGGTACAGAACTCATGGAATCCACCGAAAAGCTACAGCAGCAGGCCCAGGAAGGGCAGAAGTCAGGGCAGGTCCAAGGACCTCAGCAGCCCAAGTTCATGGACCTTCACTTAGAGACCCACCATTAAAACAGACCCCTCACCCTCACTCTTGTCTGTGTGCCTCATGGCATACATTATGAAAACAGATTCCATGGATTAGGTATGGAAAAACGTCCACCTTCATCCAATTAGTGGGGTGTCAAGAGATGGGGTCTCATAGCCTGGTTTCCACTCAGCAGGGCTTGTGGAAACCAACTCTTGGAGAAGTAAGTTAATGGTAGAACTGGGACCAAGGGAGGCTGTTGGTGTGAGCTGCTGCTTGGGGAAGGTCCAGAATCATGTGGCAGTTCTCAAGCAGGAGAAAGGTTTTAATCATTAAATTGCAGGGAGAAATTCCTGGCCTTGCCCTGTGCAGTCATCTCATTCCTCTGGGTCTCTAAGTGTGTTGCTTCCTTGCTCCTGGTCTAACTACTCACTTAGCAAACAGGAGTCTCCATGGAAGGCACTGACCTGTGATTTATGTGTCATAAAAGACCTGGGGTGTTTGATGCCTGTACTTATCTGCTTGAGAAGAAACATTAAATGAGAGCTAATGGACCCTCGGCCTCTAATGTGGCTGCTGCTTGCTTAATGCGTGGCTCCATTTCAATCTAGCTCCCCGGCCAGGCCAAGCTGATTTTCATCCTGCAGCTCTCAACGAAGCTCAGCCATAGCCACAGCCATGAGAAGCAGAACCCAAAGGCCCAGAAGCTGCAGTTTCCTCCTTTCCACACCCTCACCATTGAACGTCTCTTGCCAGCAAGATGTTTTATATACAAACCTTCAGTGTTAAAATCCTAATGTAAAGTGAACATTTAAGCTGAAGACAACATTTCAAATGATGGTTTAACAATCGATTGTGGAATGGGAGTTCTCCTTGACTTTATACTGAACAATTTCTTGTAGAGGCAGGGTTCATCTGAATCCAGAATTCCTTTACTATAGTGGGCTGGTGGTGAGTACCCAGGGTTGGTTAGCCCTGGGTCTCTACTGGCAGGAGACCCTAGGTGGCACTGCAATGCAACATTAGTGCACTGCCCGGCTGGTTAGCATGAAAACCAGGAAAGATTTTGTGTTCAGAAAAGTAAGACATGGTAAGGAAAGGAGTACAGAAATCACCTCTTAGAGGTGCTCTGTGGTGACCTAAATGGGAGGGGAGTCTAGAAAAAGAGTGGATATATGTATATGTATGTCTGATTCACTTTGCTGTAAAGTAGAAACTAACGCACATTGTGAAACAACTATACTCCAATAAAAGTTAAAAAAAAAAAAAAAGAAATCACCACTTAGCGCTTGCTGTAGAAGCCTTGGGACCACAGACCATCTTCTCTAGGGACTAACTGGCTAAATGTCATGGATGGTATAGAAAGGAATATGTACCTAGTGATGGTTTGCAAAGTCTTGGCACAAGTAAGAATCACAACTATCTTGTGTGCCTGGAAGATATGGAGGCTGAAAAAAAACTCAAGAAAACAGAGTAAGAGTAGAATGTATTTTAAAATTATCATCATTGTTTTATTCTGAGAGAGAATTTGGTCTGAAGTTTCCTCTGGATTTATATTCCTACCTGACCGCTGAATTGAATTGTTAGTATAATTTAAATTATAGCATGATAGTTGGAGAGTCTTGGTAAGTCACATGATTAGGGTACTTATTTATGAGTGATAAAATGAGTCAAGAAAGAAAAATAAAGTGAAACATCATAAAATGCGTTTTCTAATGGACCAAGCTATGGACTTCCCTGACAGTTCAGTTGGTAAAGATTCTACCTGTGATGTGGGAGACCTGCGTTTGATCCTTTGGTTGGGAAGATCCCATGGGGAAGGGAAAGGCTACCCACTCCAGTATTCTGGCCTAGAGAATTCCATGGACTGTATAATCCATGGGGTCACAAAGAATCAGACAGGACTGAGTGACTTTCACTTTCATGGACTACGTGCTCCAACACCTGTGATGTAAGGCATACATTATGCTTTACCCATGGTGTGCTTGGTTGCTTAGCCATGTCCGACTCTCTGTGGTTCCATGGACTGTAGCCCGCCAGGCTCCTCTGTCCATGGGATTTCCCAGGCAAGAATACTGGAGTGGATTGCCGTTTCCTTCTCCAGGGATGTTCCCAACTCAGGGATCAAACCCATGTCTCTCTTGCATCTCCTGCATTGGCAGGTGTATTCTTTACCACTGGCTGCCACCTGGGAAGCCCCAAGGCATAATTTAGCCCATCAGAGTTTGATGGTTTGAGAAGTATGCATAAGCTTATCATCCGAACCTTTTTTTATCCCTTGTTTGTGAGGATTTGCTCAATGTATTTCTGTTTCTAATGGTGCTCTCAATCAGTGTTAAGTGTAGTTCTTGGACCAACACAGCACCAGTATCATCTGAGAACTTGTTACACATGCAAATTCTTGAGCCCCACCCCAGACTCCCTGAGTCAGAAACTTGGAAAGGGCCCAGTAACCTGAGTTTTAACTAGGCTTCTCTGTGATTGTTGTGCCTGCTTAAATTTGAACACAACTGCTCTAAAGAGTCTCTCGGATAGGTATGGGGAAAAGATAGAATATATTGTCTAATCGATATTTGTGCTCTCCCTGCCTTTTAGCAGTGTGATAAATTCTGGGGTGATGAAGAGGATAATGTATTTCTTCTTTCAAGCTGTTTACAGTTTAGAGGGGAAGCATGCAGGCATACAACTATACATGTAACAACTGCAAAGTTTAATAATTCTGCCTAGGAAAGAGAGAGGGGAAATACTTAGAGTGGTTGACAACACTTGAGCACCGTCCTGAAAGAGGAGATTTAGTGAGGCAGAGAAGGGCTTGTAGCTTTTAACATTGCCTTTAATATTGCTGCCTTAAAAAATGGAGAAACCAACCATGTTGAGAGATACTCTTTAAGTCTTCCCTTCCCTACCATGGGTTTTGCAAGTCATTTGTTAAGAGGAAAAATATGGCTAGTTTTGGGAAAGCAGTGACTTAAGAATATGACATCCAGCCGAGGTATTGATTAAATGTAAAGAAAGACTATAGGTAGGGATTTCACTGATGGTCCAGTGGTTAAAATCCTCCTGCCAATGCCAGGGATGCACGTTCAATCCCTGATCTGGGAAGATCCCACATACTGCAGGGCAACTAAGCTCATGAGCCACAACTACCGAGCCTGTGCTGTGGAGCCCACTAGCTGGGACTACTGAAGCCCACGTGCTCCGCGACAAGAGAAGTCACTGCATTGAGAAGCCCTTGAACTACAGCTGGAGAGTAGCCCCTGCTTGTGGCAACTAGAGAAAGCCCTCGTGCAGCAGTGAAGATGCAGAGCAGCCAAGAAAGAAAGAAAACTACAGGTAAAGATCATTACACATCAACAAACTCAAGAAATACACAATGCATGAAAAGTTCTTGGAAAAAAACTAAATCAAGGTTCATCCACATGAAGTGTAAATCAAATGAAAGGACTCAGGAGTGGAGTAGTCATAGTGAAAAACCAGGATGACCCTTGCCAGGAAACGTAAGCAGAGGTGTGAAAGTGCTAGTTTCTTCATCTTTCTTAGTAAGAAGTTGACTTTTCAAAATGACTTTAGCCACTTTATGCTTTTTTATAATCTTTTTTTCTTAACCTAGTGGGCTCTTTTTAAGAGACATTACTATTTATAGCAAAGAAACATCTGAAGTTTATTTTCTTCACTTTTAAATCTTTTTAAAATCTAAAATTCAAGTAAAACTAAGTTTCAAAGCTTTATAAATTTTTTAAATTTTTCTAAAATTAAAACTAGTTAATATTTTAATTTGCTTATTTTTCCATCCATCTGTTCATCCATTCTTCTATTCATTCTTGATTAATCCTTTTTCACTCTCATAGTTTTTAAGTATCACCTGTTTGCTTATGATGTTCAAATATTTATCGTCAGTCCGGTTGACTCTTCTGATTTTCAGAACTATATGTCCAATAGCCCACTGGACAGTTCCCTTTGGATGTCCAGTGGGCACTGCAGACTCCACATGTTCAAAGTGAAACTAATTTCCTTTATCTTCCAGATGCAAATTTCCCATCCCTCATGTATTTCTGTATTTCCTATCTCAGTTCAAGATATTACCATTAATTTGATCATCCAAGCCAGAAACTTGGAGTTATCCTAGATTCTTTACCTCCCCTCCATCCTTTCAAACTATCCAATAGATAACATCATTTGCTATATATATTCAGTTTTCTCTTTCCCCTTCATTCTAGCTACCGTAGACCCAGGACATATCCTCACATGGGACTTTGATGGTGTCTTTTAAACTGGTTTCTGTGCCTTGTTGGATTTTCTGCATTTACCTCCATTGTTTATATTCCTATGAGAATGATCTTTCTAACTGAAAGTTGACCTTGTTCCTCTCCAGCTAAGGTCCTTTGGTAGTTTTCTATTTCCCTTGGGATAAAACTCAGGTTACTGAACATATAATCACCCTCAGTTTCTGGACTAATACGTTTATCCCCAACCAGCTGTGATATAGATAACTTTTGGTTCTTCTGCCTGGAGTTTTTTTGGTGTTTTTTATAGCCTGGATGATGCCTGCTTATTCATTGAAACACAGCTCTAGAGACATTTCAGGAAGCTTTCCTAGATCTGAGACAGAGGAAGCGTATCTCCTCTGTGCTTCATTCACATACCACTACTGTAGTGCTTTGCATTCAAGAGAAGTTTACATGTTGGTCTCTTTGTTATTATTTCTGGTTTCTCCATGTTAGGAACTCTGTGTGTGTGTGTGTGTGTGTGTGTGTGTGTGAGAGAGAGAGAGAGAGAGAGAGCACGCACACACACACACTAAATCATAGTGCCTGTTACACACTATGGCACATAGTAGGTACACAAAGTCTACTGAAGTGGATGAAACAATCCTGGTACATCTTTCTATACTGACTACCAGGGATACATCCCCTCTCTCCCTGGGGCACAATTGAATAAACACTACCAAATTCAATAGTGTTCCATTTTTCTGAACTCAGGTCAAACGGCCTTCCTTCTGTGGATACATTCTACCTTCAGATATGTTTATACTATTGATTGTTATAGCTTTCTTGTAGAGAAATCACATTCCAGTCATGTCCTCTAGGTTCATCCTAGATTCTTTAATTGGGTTCTTCATTCCTTCATTAATTAGTTCACTTGTTCTGTTCATGGAAAGCTGTGTGTTTAAAGGATATCTATGAGGTTTTCAGTAAAACGGTGCCCTTCATATTACTTTCATGCAGTAGGGCCGTCATTGTGCAGCACAGAGTGTGAGGCCACTGGAGGCTTCATTGGATGAAGGGTGTGTATATAAGATGGGCGCTGATGCTAGGGGAGGGCAGGAATCCTATATGCCAGGTCCGACCTCAGATGAGTCCTTTGGATTCTTGAGAACTGTCTAGTATAAGATTAAGAGCTCTGTTTTGTGAGGGAGGCAGCCTGTTTTCCAATCTCAAGGTGACAGCTTAGTGGACACATTCTCTACTGTAAATCTCTTTAACTGTTAAATGGGAGTAATAGTAGGACTAGGGTTGTTTTGATAATTAAAAGATAATGTTGAAAAGTGCAGTGGAAGATGAGACGCATATGACAGATGCTAGCTGGCCTCATTGTCCTTGTCGTCATCACTATCATCGTCGTCGTATTTTAATGTCTGCTTTGAGTCCAGACTCAGCCTGACTGGCCTTTGGGTCCTCCTCACCTCTCTTCTTCCCCTTGCCATGTTTTGGTCAATGGTAACGTGAGCCTGGAAAAGACCTTGTGGACATCCCATCTGCCAATTTCCTTTTTCTGCTTCCTCTGTTAGGAAACGCTTTCAGTTTTTAGGGACTCTTTTTTTTTTTTTTACAGGGAGTATTTAGCATTTTTATTCTCCAAGGGTGCTGGCATAGCTTCAGTCTGTAATTCTAAGGAGAAGGCATTTAGCTGTGCCTTTCTTTGTTTGTCGGGAACATTTCTGTAGATAAGCACCCTGCACAGTAAATAAACTGCATTGTTATTACATTGCTTAGCAATTTACCTGTAACAGACGGCTGTGCCTGCTATAATGACATGATAGCTAATCCATACCCCTGCATGATTTTATCTTCTACTGGGAGAGCTGGCAAGTTTAAAGGGGACGCCCTCAAGGATCAGCTTGGGGAAACCAGTTCTGTTTTTTTTGTGAATGAAATTTTTGCAGAGGGTACACCAAAAATCCTGTGTCCGAATTTTGAACAGGTGCTTAATTTCAGGATCAATTACCATAAGCTTCCCACAAGTATCTTCTGCCTAAAGCTTCTGTTTGACTTAATTAAGGAAGTCTTTCGAGTCTGTGATTAATATAGAGGATAACTTTTTTTCTTACTGAATTAGAAGTTTTGGGTATGTAAATAGCATACAAACCAATTTGTTTTAAAAGTAAATAACAATTGCCTTTGGCAATTGGTAAATAATGCTGCTTTCTTTATTATTGTTATTGAGGTATAGTTGATTTACAATGTTTTATCATTGGTGTAAAGCAAAGGGATTCAGTCATATATATATGCATAAATATGAATATATATTCTTTTTCATATTATTTTCCATTATGACTTTTTACAGAATATTGAATATATAGTTAGTTTGCTGTGCTATAAAGTAGGGATTCATCATTGTTTTTCTATTTTATATATAATACTAACTGTATTCTTTTTGTTTTTTTGGCCACACTGTGTGACTTGTGGGATCTTAGTTCCTTGACCAGAGATTGAACCTGGGTCCCAGCAGTGGAAACTCCAAGTCCTAATCATTAGACTGCCAGGGAATTCCCAACTATCTGCTTTTTGATAAAGCCCTCCAAGTGGTGTTACTAGATCCAAAGGCAAGAAATATTTTATAACACTATTAGTTTGACACTGCTTACTGAAACACCAAAGCAATCTATATTGTCACCATAATTTTCAATGTAAACAATAGAGCTGGCCTTTCACTTATACCTTGTTTCTTGAAGCTTGCTTTTTTTTTTTTAAACTGTGAGTAGACTGAAAGCTTCTGGAAGGGGAGGGGTGGGTTTGGACTTCTCTGAAGGCTGTGCCTCCTCTTGGAAAATGCATAAACTTGGAGTGCAACCCAGGTTCAACTCCAATGACAACCCATGACCCTGGGCAAGTTATTTGCCTTCCTGTAATCTTTTCCTTGCTATTATCCCAAAGGTTGTTCAAGATATTATTTGAGCATTTTTTAGTAACTACTTTTCTCAGTGGCCTCAGATACCTACTGGCAGTGCTATCAGAAGAAACAAAAATTATTTCAAAGTTAGGAAACTTTTCATAATGGTACCAATCACTTTTTTCTCATTCATCCCTCTCCAACCTTTCTTTTGGGAAAGAAGATGTGTCTCACTCCTCCTAGTGATGAGTTAGGTAGAGTGATTGCTGCCTAGTGGGCTATTTATATCTCTCTAATCTATTTCTCTCCATCTCCAGCACCACCAGTCGCTAACATTTATTGAAGGCTTACAGTGGGTCTGGTGCTCTGCAGGCATGATCTCATTTAATCCCCACTAAAACCATTATTATTGCCATTTTACAGGTGGAGAATTTGAGGCTTAAAGGGGTGAGGCAAATTATCCAAGGTCATACAGCTAATTAGTGTGAAACTCAGATCCAATCTCCCAGTTAGACTCGTGTGAACCTTGGGAAGATTGATACCTGTCTTCCCAGTGTCTTGTTTATCTCAGGTCAAACTCTTCTCCACATGGAAGCAACATTAGCATCTGCAAAAGAAAATCCAAGACCACCTTCTACCGTCCTCCCCTCCCCTCCATGGGCTTCTGCCCACCTTCCGTGTCTCTGCCAGCATCATCCTGCCCTTGCTCTCTGCCTTTTGTGACCTTCTTCCGGTTCTGGGTTGTGCTGTCTCTTCTCTGTTCTCGGAGTCTTTGTAGATGTGGTTCCCTCTGATGGGAACAACCCCATCCTCTTTACCTGAGGCCTCAGTCATGTTTTCCTTCTCTTTTCCTTCTCAGGCTTCTCCTGTGAAAGAGTGTTTCACACCTCTTCTAATGTAGGATGTTGCTGGCTTGTTGACTATTTATATCTTTCTAGACCCTACTGGTTCTGCAGCTCGATCATCTGTTTGTTCTTGACCTTATCTTGGGTAGGTTCCCATGGTCTCTGCTTTCAGTGCAGCTGTGCCTTTTCTCAATGGCACATATCAGGATTTTTAGTTTTAAAAATATTATGTGTGACCTTATTTGATTACTGTCTACCTATTCTGCCCTGCCTGGATATTTTATGAGGATAAGCCTTGCGTCTCTTTTAGTTCATTTTGTTTCCTCGAGGTCTAGCACGATACCTAGCATGTGGTATTTTTGTTTACCATGTTAAAGAAAAACTGAGCTTTAGAAACTGGGAAATACTAATGAGCAATTGTGGAGTTTCTTAGACCTCTCCTGTTCCTGGAGGGGCTAGCAGCACATATAAATTGCATGGCCCCTGGATCTCTTTGTGTGTGTGTGTGTGTGTGTGTGTGTGTGTGTGTGTGTGTGTGTGTATGTGTGGGTAAGGTTTATGTGCACATCTCTAAATCTCATATACACATGCACACAGACACACACATGCCTTCCTCTGTCTATTACAGATGGCTGAACCAGGAAGGTGAAGAATATTTTTCATGGCGTTATTTTTATGATAATCTATTTCGCTGGTTAATTTGGTTTAGGACACTGATTTATCACCAGTTTATAGATCTCTCTCTCTCTCTCTCTTTATTGTCCTATTTGAATTATAAGGATGGCATGTGTGAAATGGAACTTCTTGGCCTATTGTTCTGCTTCTCACGCAACCAGTGTAGTTCAGACAATAAAAAGATCTATAAAATTAATATATACACAGAGTAGAGAGGGGAAAGAGAGGGACAGAGACAGGGAAAATGGGTAATGCTTTGGAATTGGATACCACATTTATCTCTCTCCGGTGAAGTTCGGAATCAGAATTTACATGCGGAGGAGGCATAAATGAGGTATGAAGGTGTTGTCCTCTGGTGTGGAAAGAGGTCTAGTAATTCCAGCTTACTTATGTGACACAGAAAATGTATTTTCCTCTTATTTTTTGGTCAGTTTTAAGGGCTTATAACTGCTGGGCTAACTTTAGAAATATGTTCTCCAACAGTGTGCCTTTAAGAAAATAAATACTAGGGCACTTGGATTATATAATTACTGAGTTGATTAGGTATGTTTCAATTGTATCACTAACAGGCATCTAAAATGGATATCTGCTTGTGAATTTTCTCCAGCACATGGCACATACCTGACACATAGTAGGTATTCAGTAAATATTTTGTAGAATAAAAGTATAACTGAATGGGTGCTGAGGAGGCATGGCTGGTTGACTGGTACTCTGACATACAATCCTGATTTCACTGATCCTTCACCAGAGGAAAGATTGTTCCCATCACTCCTGAGAGCTCTACCACGTGATGCCCTTTTCTGATCCACTCTTCCTTTTCTTTTGACTCTTGGTGTCTCTCTTTGCTTTGTTCCTCATCTTGCAATAGGCATTCACCTGTTCCTTTCAAAACTGAGATGGGAAAAATTCTGGTGGAGTAGTTGATGCTGATAAGTGTCTTCTGAGTGGAAAACAAACTGCAGTCTTCCTACCTTGTGGGGAAGTATTTTGAATGACCAGGTGCCAGTTCCCAGATGCGATTTCACTTGAGGTTCTTGGATTGACTATTTATTGCTAGGCTTGAAATGATGGTTATTATTGTTACAAATATTATGATGCCAAGGAAGCTGGCGTGCAAGCACAGACAGCTGCATTGTTTACAAACATAATTAATGAGGTGATTTTTAATATCAACAGCTCAGCACCAGCCTTCCTGAAGACTGTTTATGGCCTGGGCCACAGAGCCATTTGTAACTTCTATAACACTTCTACAACGCAGCTGCCTCCAGGAGTCGTTTCCTTTGGCTGGGCCCTGGTTTATTTTATGAATGACAAAAGTAAACCTCTACTTGTTACTGGTGAAGAATGGTTTATGTCTAGCAAGCCCAGCTCCACCAGAAGATAAACACAGGAATACTTTTCTAAGAATTGAAGGTGCATTTCTTAGCAGCTAACTTCTGTATTTATACAATCGTCATCCAACTAAGGTGGCTGTCCTCGGGGACTGGGATGGAATCGCACATTTTTTTTCTAAACATGGAAATGTTTTGTGCGATACAATGTTCCATAAACACCTGCAATATATCAATACTCAGAAAAATGGCTTATACTTCAAACAGACTTTTGACAGCCTAACAATTGAGGCCTTTTACATGACTCAGATTTTAGTCCATTTAATTATATTTGAGTGAAGGATTTGAATAAAAGATTTTTCTCTTGTGTAAACCTGGCATGGCACAGCCTTTCAAAATGGACTTGAAAGCTAACTATTCTTCCTTAGTAAGTTGGACCCATCCTTTTGTCTTTGTTTTTTCCCCTGTACTCCAGAGTTTGAATTTTGAGATTCTGTCAGTGATTGTTAGCTGGTGTACAGCTAGTTGGAAAGATAAGTTTATTCTTATGATATGCCTACCATTGAGTAGCTCCCTAAGCAAGTAGATGAATGACTCTTTCACCCCTGTAATAAAATGAAACTGATCACCCTTCTGGACTTCCCCGGTGGCTCAGTGGTGGCAATGCAGGAGACGCAGGTTCAATCCTTGGGTTGGGAAGATCCCCTGGAGGAAGAAATGGCAACCCACTCCAGTATTCTTGCCTGGAGAATTCCATGGACAGAGGAATCTGGCGGGCTACAGTCAGATGGGGTAGCAAAAGAGTCAGACAACTTAGTGACTTAACATCAACAACAATAGCCACCCTTCCAGGATCAGTGTTACTAAAAATCAAGAAATGACATCAGCATGATTTCGTGACCTGCTTCTTACATTTCAGAGGATAGATGATTTAATAACATGCTTAAACTTCTTGCCTTTTGTCTTCTCCTCCAAAAACTCCAAGGGAGTTATTGTTATTGTTCCCTCCTGATCACGGAATTGCCTGGTTATGTTTGTTTAGTAAAAGGCAGTAAGATAGGAAGAGATAAAAAGACTAAAAGTAATAAAAATGACATGTGATCATGCAAGTCAACCATCTTGTTTCCTACAATTTTCAGGCAAATGCCTCTGAAACATAGCTTTATGATCCCAACTCCAAGTGTTCTTTTCTATTATTATACTTTAATCGATTGCTGGCCCTCGAATGGAAAATGAGAACTTTGTGAGTGGCCTAGGTTTTTTGACTTGTGTTGAATAACAATGTTCACTTACTACAACTCTGCATTTACTGAGTATCTGGGGATTTATACCTCCTACTCTCAGAGAGCTTAACTATCTCTCAAAGGAGACAGATACAAATAATTGAGATATGTCTGTAAAGGTACACTTATGTTCTTCTAAAGAGAATTGTTTGTTTGGTCTGTTTGCTGGAATTTTTGATCTGTTGATTATGGTAATGTGCGGAGAGGATAAATGTAGGTGCCAGAGAGAGCCAAACTGATTCATATAGGAAAAGACATGAAGCTGCCAGTGGGACAGAAAATAATAAACCTATAAGGTAGCAGGAAGGAGTAAAGGGTGGGGGTAAAGTTTGAAGGGATGGTAAGAGGAAAAGGTTGGAGACCAATTACCACAATGACTGGGATTTTGGAGGGACAGAAAGGTCCAGAGAGAATGTTATTTATTAAAAAAATGAGATATAACTTACATAAAGTACACAAATGTTAAATGAATAGGTCAATGCATTTTTACATATGGATATTTTTTGTAACCACCGCCTGCATCAATATATAGGAATTTCCATCCCAGAGAACTTCCTCACAGCCCCTCCCAGTCAGCAGCCCATGAATAATCATTATTGTGCCTTCTACCATGTTTTTGAAATTCAAATATTTGAAATCATATAGTGTGAATTCTTTAACTTCTTCCACTCAACATTATACCTGTGAGAGTATAATTATACATGTTTTTTCATGCATCAGGCATTTATCAGTTTTCATTCTTGTGCAGTATTCCATTGCATGACTGTATCACAGTTCATTTGCCCATTCTATTGTCAATGGGCATGTGAATTGCTTCCAGTTTGGGGACTAGTTTGAGTTATGCTGCTCTAACCATTATTGTGCCTGTCATTTTCTGTTGGGATATACCTAGGAATACAACTGCTCAATCACAGGATATATGTGCATGTTTAGCTCTAGCTGGTACTACTGCAGAGTTCTCCAAAGTGACTACACGGTTGGCATTGCCTGAGAGAGTATCAAGTGCTCCATATCTTTGGCAGCACCTAATGAGAGCTTTAAGGAAGTCTTCTGGGCATCATGTGGTAAAATTTCCCCCTTTGCTGCCCTTTCCTGAAGCTTCAGGAAGGACCACACATTTGAAGTCGATTTATGTGGGATTCTTCACATTCACTGTCAAAAGCCACACTCTCACATTCCCCTGGGTTTGAATCCTGGCTTCTCCGAGATTCTTATGGTGTATTCTTAGGCAACGGGTGTGTGTTGCCTTCTGAGTTTTTTATTCTTTGCCTGCTAAATGGGAACTATAGAATCACTGAATAGGGTTTTTATGAATGGAGTAGTGTGCATGAAGCCCTTTGGAAAGGGCTAGGCATACAATTAGTACTCAAAAATGGTAGCCTGTGTTGCTATTAAGAGAAGTGAGAATATTCCAAGAGGAAGTGTTTAACACAGGAGAGATGCAGTTGGGAGACCTGGGCCAGTTCTCCATATTCATCTGGAGTTTGTCCTTTCATAGTCAGCCCTTAAAATTTTGGA
Source organism: Ovis aries (assembly GCF_016772045.2). Classification (NCBI taxonomy): domain Eukaryota; kingdom Metazoa; phylum Chordata; class Mammalia; order Artiodactyla; family Bovidae; genus Ovis; species Ovis aries. The sequence continues at coordinate 42,455,630 of NC_056071.1, read as the reverse complement.
ATTTTGATTAAAAGAAAGAATAATTCCCTTTCACCGAAGCCCTGCACTTTTTTCTGCATCCAAGTAAGCAGTTGTGACTTTTCAGGTATTGCATTTTTAGGCTTAGCTTGTATGAAGACATGGGTGTGCTAAAACCATCCTTGTCATATGACATCATCAACCACCATCACTGAGCAATTTTAGAAGCAAGATTTACAATAATTAGAAATCTCTCATCAAAGGAGATTGGTAATATGCAAGGTAGGAGAAGAACAAGGAGAAAAACTTAAAATATAAAAAAGAAAAAAAGAAACCTATTTAATTTTATGGTTGATGCAACTTGTTACATGTGTGTCCTGCCAGAATAAATTGGATCATCTGATTTTCAAATTGCTGGGTCTATTGTTTCAGAAATAGAGGATGTAAATAATTCCAGTGCAGTCTCCTGGATCTGGACCTCTCTCATCCAGAACTGTTATCAGTATTAGCATAATTTATGGTGCTATCTAATAATGAAATCAGTGAACACTGATTGTACAGCTTCTTAAAGCTATAATTATTGCTCATTAGGAATGGATTTCATATTGTTTGCTCCTGGCACATAACAAGTTATTGAAAGGGAAAAGTTGTCAGTGGGAGTGAGAAACCAGGGAAGGCACATTTTTTTTTTTTGGTTCCTGAATATTCTCCCTGATGAATCTGTCTGAGATTTTGTTTTTCATCATAACAGAGAACAACTGGCTGTCCTACATGCCATTTCTGATTTCTTTTTTTTTTTCTTTAAATGGAGTAAATTTAGCTTCACATTATCTTTTTTTCAGACCAGGAGGTAGTAAGCACTCAGTTAAGTGTTTATAGACTGAATAAGTGTGTGAGGAAAGAAAGGAAGGAAGACCAAAGCCACAATGGCAGGCAGTCACAGTTGAGCTTTGTCCAGCTCTTAACCAAACTTTAACTTACCCAAGAGTTGGCAGTGTTTCAGAGGTGTTGATCTGAAATAAGTCTTGGCATATTCATCTCAGAACACCTTAAAGTGCATTTTAAAAAATTATAGAAGCAATATTGATTTTTTTCACTGTAAAATATTCAAACAATACTCAATATTCAGTAAAATTTGAGTGTCCCTTTCCTCACTCTGGTTGATCCTTTTCTGAGATAATGGCCATTAACACTAGATGTCTCCTTTAAAACCCAGTATTCCTGATGATGTAACCAGGATAACATTGTCCTGGATAAGACAGAAAAAAAAGTTTACTTTTGTTGGCTACCAAATCACTTCCAGAGGGACCACAGTGCTTGGGAAGGTTTGGTCTTCACTCTGAAGATGAATTTTTATTCACTACAATGAAGAGAGTTATATATTTCAGGCTGGGCAGCAGTAACAATTTACGTTTTGCAAAACAGGCCACTGTCAATATATTCTTTCTTCTGGGAATGGAGAAAGAGGCTTATCCCAGGAGATTTGAGTTCATTATGAATACTACCTTTGGTTTGTGATATCATCAACTTCAGTGGAATGTAGCTTGGTCTTGAGATTGGCCTATTTTATTTGACCTTCATAAATTGAATATGACTTCCATATTTGTCCATTAATCCAGCCTGATTATTTATTCAGGACTAGGCTGCCGTCCACGGGGTCGCTAAGAGTCGGACACGACTGAGCAACTTCACTTTCACTTTTCACTTTCATGCATTGGAGAAGGAAATGGCAACCTACTCCAGTGTTCTTGCCTGGAGAATCCCAGGGATAGGGGAGCCTGGTGGGCTGCCATCTATGGGATTGCACAGAGTCAGACATGACTGAAGTGACTTAGTAGCAGCAGCAGGCCAGATTTTGTAGCCTGGATTTTTTGTATGTAGTTCTAGCTTCTATATATATATATATATTTTGGCATGAAACCTGAAAGAGCTAGAGAAATCAAATGAGTATTTCTTTAACAGATTCTTTTTCTTCCTTGTTGATAACTGTTCTCTTTTCCTTAACTGTCCTCTTATCTAAGGCTTTCTAGTCCCTGAGAGTACAGGGAAAATGTCAGATATGCAGAAATAAAGAAAACCTTATTCTTTCACTGGAAAATTTCAAACTTTAGTAAAACTGTAGAAATGTTTAAATTGCCTTCCAATTTCTGAAAGAAATTGGTTTCCTTTAACGCTTAACGAGATAAACTGCAATTCGATTCAAGTCATTTTTCTGCCTCTCCTGTTGACAATCTGAGCTCCATTTTTTTTTTTTTTGGTTTCCTCTTGCTTTCTGATTGACTTCAAGATTGCATCTAATCTTTTTATTCTATCTTGCACGAATGCAGCCTGCAATGTGTTGTGACAAGGAGCCAGACCTCCTATTAGCATATATTTATACCTTGCCGCACGCAAAGTGGTGCTCAGGGATTATTAAACCAAGTTGGAGCTCTGCAGGCACATAAAAGGCATCAGATTCATTTCTCCCCCTAGAAAACCCTCTGTCCTGACTGTCTACCCATGTGGAGACCTAATTGTTTGGAGAGTGGAATAACTGAAAGGAGCAATAAGAGCCGTTGTGAATGACGTTAATATGAGGGATGAATGATCAGATAATCAAGGGCATGGGGAGGCATGAGAGATGATCATTGTCCTCAAAGGATCTGGCAACGCCTTGGAGGAAATTTAAGGGCCATTCTGGGAGTCAGTTGAAACATGATCAAGTTACCCTCCTAAAGAAAGAACTGGAGGATGGAGGGATCTGGGCAGAGGTCTGGAAATAGCTAGGTTAGAGGTATTCATGATTTGTAGGATTCAGAATATGAATTCAGAAGGCCAGATGCCAGGAAACGAAGACAGAGAGGAGGATTTCAAGACACGGTCTCTTCGGAGGTGACAAAGAGAGAGATAAGAGTCAGTATCTGGGTTCTATTTGGTTTTCCATAAAAAGTCAACAGAACAAGCTCTGAACAATATTTTGACACATGCCTACATGTTCTTTGATGTTCCAGTTTTCTTTCAGTGGGATGATGCTTGGGCCCTCCAGGGTCCCAGCATTTCAGAAGTACTAACCTCTGTCTGCTAGCAAAACTGGCAATGATCTGACATTAGTCATTCACACATGGGTTTGACCTAATTTCTACTTATGCTTACCATCCCACAGCACTTCTATTTTAAGCCTGTTTTCTCTAATTGGAGAAAGACAGGCTTTGTCTCTGAAAGAAATTTTCAGTGTTAGTAATAAGTGAAAGATACCATTTGGGGGAAGGGAAGCCATTTTAAGGATTTTTATGCTAGGTGATTGGTCCATAAGAGAAAGTATTTTTCTCTCTCAGCTCCCCAGTTGTTCTTGTACCCCAGGATGATGAGTGCTAGTGACTGTTCTTGGGAATTGTTGAGTTTTGAAAAAATTTTCATAATGGTGTACATCTCACAGTCTTATATACATTTGCCTTTTCTAATTGTCTATGAGCACTATGGGGACAGACACAGTGTCTTTTCACTTGTTTCTACATTGATGGTATTCAGTACACAGTTTTTGATCTGCACACCACAGGCATCACAGTTACCCTCAACTTTGCACCTTTAAATATTTCAGCCTTTGCGATACGAAGTTAGATTCAGGGTGCTGTTTGGGTTTATGCCTAGAATGTACTGGGGTGGCCTTAGCCTCATTTTGTCTGTTTCTCTAGCTTCTTGGGGCTGACCCTCTTCATTCTGGGGCTCAGAGCCTAGGGCAGCTGTCTCCCAGCCCCTGCCAGCTCAGCACTAGGCAGACTCTTTGCCATTTGCCTTTGTCGGACATCTGTGACTTGAGCTGGCACGTGTCCCTTATTTGACCATTTCCTTTCTCCTCCATAATAAAATTCAGGACATGGGCTAGGTCAGCTATAGTCAGAGAAGGGCAAAGAAGTTGCTTTGGAACTTTCCTAAGTAAGTCTGAAGAACTTATGAAAAGGAACTCACACAGTGTTCAGAAATAATTACTTTACTTCCCTCTGTATACATCTCCCTGGGAAACCTCAGGGCTGGAGAGGTGGCTGGGCTTAAGCAGGATTTAGGGAAACTCAAAACTTAATATGATGATTTAAAATGCATATTTATCAAAGACATATTTCCAGGAAGGAGAGAAATGATTAGGTAGATGACTTGATATGTCTAATTTCCTTTACGTCTGTATTTGTGGAAATTAAAACTCAAAGTGTGTATGAATAGTGACTTTTAAGTAAGAAGACAAATTTTATGAGTCACATGTGGACATTAAACTCATTAGACATTTGTGGAATGGTGTAGGAAGAGATCAAAAAATGAGAAGGCACTTAAATTTTGGCTCATTGAGAGGAAATAAATATTAGATACTGTTAGGAAAACTGAGTGTAAGTATGAATCTTAATAAGTTAGGGCAATTACCCACAATGATAATTATGGGATTATGACATTTAAACCAGTGGTATAAAATGGAAGTATTTAAAGGAGATCAAGGAATAAGAAAAAAAGAAAAAGGAATAAAAAGAAAGCATTTGATAGCACCAAATAAGACAACAAACATGTAAAACAACCACAATATATATAAGTGAGCAATCAAATTAATTGTGCCTTAATTAAATTAATTGCACATTATACTAAAGTGACCAATTAAAAGTCAGACTTTAAAAAAAATAAAGATTTAGATGTGTGATATGTAAAAAAACCTAAGTCTCAAGTGCAAAATGATACGGAAAATGGAAAATAAAGGAATGGAAAAAGATACATTAGGTGTTTATGAACCAAAGAAATTACAGGTAATTTCTGCACTTATATTACAGCACTTGTAATATAAGACAAAATATAATTTAAAATAAAAAACTTAGTAAGTGAAAATAAAGGACATTGTATATTTGTAAAAATGATATAACAATCATGAACATTTTTGATGCTAACAATAAGATCTCAGTATATGAACTGCCAACATCCGCAGGATCATTGAAAAAGCAAGAGAGTTCCAGATAAACATCTACTTTTGCTTTATTGACTACACCAAAGCCTTTGACTGTGTGGATCACAACAAACTGTGGAAAATTCTTCAAGAGATGGGAATACCAGACCACCTGAACTGTCTCCTGAGAAATCTGTATGTAGATCAAGAAGCAACAGTTAGAACTGGACATGGAACAATAGACTGGTTCCAAATTGGGAAAGGAGTATGTCAAGGCTGTATATTGTCACCCTGCTTATTTAACTTCTATGCAGAGTACGTCATGAGAACGCTGGGCTAGATGAAGCACAAACTGGAATCAAGATTGCTGGGAGAAATATCGATAACTTCAGATATACAGATGATACCACCCTTATGGCAGAAAGTGAAGAACTAAAGAGTCTTTTGATGAAAGTAAAAGAGGAGAGTGAAAAAGTTGGCTTAAAACTCAACATTCAGAAAACTAAGATCATGGCATCTGGTCCCATCACTTCATGGCAAATAGATGGGGAAGCAATGGAAACAGTGACAGACTTTATTTTTTGGGGCTCCAAAATCCCTGCAGATGGTGACTGCAGCCATGAAATTAAAAGACGCCTCCTCCTTGGAAGAAAAGCTATGACCAACCTAGACAGCATATTAAAAAGGAGAGACATTACGTTACCAAGAAAGATCTGTCTAGTTGAAGCTATGGTTTTTCCAGTGGTCATGTATGGATGTGAGAGTTGGACTGTGAAGAAAGCTGAGCGCTGAAGAATTGACGCTTTTGAACTGTGGTGTTGGAGAAGACTGCTGAGAGTCCCTTGGACTGCAAGGAGATCCAACAAGTCCATCCTAAAGGAGATCAGTCCTGAATGTTCATTGGAAGGACTGATGTTGAAGCTGAAGTTCCAGTACTTTGTCCACCTGATGCGAAGAACTGACTGATTGGAAAAGACCCTGATGTTGGGAAAGATTGAAGGCAGGAGGAGAAGGGGACGACAGAGGATGAGATGGCTGGATGGCATCACTGATGTGATGGACATGAATTTGAGTAGGCTCCGGGAGTTGGTGATGGACAGTGAAGCCTGGCATGCTGCAGTCCATGGGGTTGCAAAGAGTTGGACACGACTAAGCAACTGAACTGAACTGATATTAAAAGCAACAACTGACTGAACTAAGAGAAGAAAAAGGCAGATCAGCAAATATATTTGGAACTTAATATAATCCTGTTGGAAACTAATAGGGCAAACAGGTAAAATAAATAAGAAAAGATACATGAAAAACACATATAATGCATTCTTTTCTGGCCTGTGTGATATAAGTAAAAAAGGAAGTTAAATAGATTCCAAAGGCTCAACTTCCTAAGACTTTATTCTTTGACTATGATGTGATAAAACTGAAAATTAATAATAAAATGAAAGTTAATTAACTAAATAATGAGCTAACTAACCTGAATGGTAGAAATTAAAAATTAAACTTAAAGTTTGCTCAAAATTTTTGTGTGTAAAAACCAAATTCAAGAAAAATTTTTTTTCTATATTAAGCTTGTGTCTATGTGTCTTTTCATTCAGTATTTGGTGGATTTTTTTTACCTGATGTAGTGGTGGGAGGCTCTATAATGAAATTATAGCAATTGAAAAAATCTTCTCTCTTCTTGAGATACAATTTATATTGTTAGATAGAAAAATTGGGGGAAATAGAAAATAGAGAACATAAAGCATATCCTTAGCTGAAGGTGATTTCTTTTTACTTTGGCATGATGATTGGACATCAAGAATGGTAATTCATAGATACATGTGGCTCTTCTCAAAGAATCGTATGTCATCTGTATTTGCCTCTAGGCTTGTGCTGTTAGAGTAAACATGTGTTACTTATAAACTGAAACTTTTTTACCTAGGAAATCTGGGGTAATTATAATTGTTGGCATGATAGTTGTAGTGGGTTGGGTTTCTTGGAAAGCCAACTCTGAGATGGAGATTCTCCTGTGAGAGGTTTCTTAGGGAGTGCTGTTGGAATAATGCTTAGAGAGGGGAAGAGAAGGAAGCAAGATCAGGCAGAGGCAGAAGCTGGGTTGTAATGAAGCCTCAGAAGAGGAGATGCGATAAAGCAAAGATCTGAAGCTGGGGTAACACTTTCGGGTTGAGTTAAACTTTATATCTCACTACTACCAGTCATCAAATAAGTCTGGGCTGAATGAGTGCGTCAGCCTGGGTTAGGTGGCTGTTTTCAGTCGGGCAGCTCCCATGGGGACAGCAAGAAGTAATAAATCCTTCAGTTCTGAAGAAGGATGAATGCCACATCACAATATCTTTTGCCATAATGGTGTAATTTTGTTTGAAGCTTTTTTTTTTTTTTTTTTTGGTTTGTTTGTTTAAGAAAGCAAAGGGTTGGAAGAAAATTCTGGTCTCATTTGCTGTGGAGGGTGAAATCATCCCTAACCTAACACTTGCTCTTATTATGGACATGCTTTAGGGCTCTATAAACATGAATTGGTATCATTACAGTATTTCTTTTTCTCTGTCTGACATTTTTTACTTAGCACAATGCCCTCCGAGTCTATTCATGTTGCTGCAGATGCAAAATTTCATTCTTTTTTATGGCTGAGTTAGTATTCCACTATACACACACACACATATACACACACACACAATATATATATATATACACATACACACACACACCACATCTTCTTTATCCATTCATCTTTTGATAGATACTTTGATATCTTGGCAACTGTAAATAATGCTGCTATGAACATTGGGGGTGCATCTATCTTTTTGAATTAATGTTTTTGTTTTTTTTGATATATATCCAGGAGTGGAATTGCTGGGTCACAAGGCAGTTCTATTCTTAGTTTTTTGAGAAATCTCCTTACTGTTTTTCCACAGGGGCTGCACCAGTTTACATTCCCACCAACAGTGCAGAGGGCTTCCTTTTCTTTACATTCTTGCCAACATTTGTCATTTGTAGGTTTTTTCTTCTTTTTTGATGACAGCTATTTTGCCAGGTGTGAGGTGTTGTCTCTTTATGGTTTTGATTTGCATCTCCCTGATGATTAGCGATGTTGAGCATCTTTTCATGTGTCTGTTGGCCATGTGCATGTCTTCTTTAGGAAAGCATCTATTCAGTTCTTCTGCCCATTTAAAATCAGATTGCTATTTTTTGATGTGGAGTTACATGAGCTGTTTATATGTTGGCTCTGGATGTGAGAGTTGGACTATAAAGAAAGCTGAGCACCAAAAAATTGATGCTTTTGAAGTGTGATGTTGGAGAAGACCCTTGAGAGTCCCTTGGACTGCAAGGAGATCCAACCAGTCAATCCTAAAGGAAATCAGTCCTGAATATTCATTGGAAGGACTGATATTGAAGCTGAAACTCCAATACTTCGGCCACCTGATGCAAAGAACTGACTCATTTGAGAAGATCCTGATGCTGGGAAAGATTGAAGGCAGGAAAAGAAGGGGATGACAGAGGGATAAGATGGTTGAAGGGCATCACCAACTCGATGGACTTGAGTTTGAGCAAGCTCAGGGAGTTGGTGATGAATAGGGAAGCCTGGCGTGCTACAGTCCATGGGGTCACAAAGAGTAGGACATGACTGAGCAACTGAACAGAACTGATTAACTGTTTATTGGTCATATCATTTGGAAATGTTTTCTCCCATTCAGTAAGTTGTTTTTTCATTTTGTTGATGATTTCATTTTCTATGTAGAAACTTTTAAGTTTAATTAGGACTCATTTGTTTATTTTTGTAATACCACTCAACTGTAAGCAAGGAATGAAATTTTGCCATATGCAACAACATGGATGGATATAGAGGGTATTATAAAAAGGGAAATAAATTAGACAAAGACAAATACTATATGATATCATTTATACATGGAATCTAAAAAAATATAACCAACTAGTGAATACAACAAAAAAGAAGCAGACTCACACATAAACGGAACAAGCTAGTGGTTACCAGTGAAGAGAGGGAAGGAGAAGGGGCAATACAGGAGAAGGGCAGTAAGAGGTATAAAATATTAGGTGTAAAATAAGCTACAAGCATATACTGTACAACATGGGGAATATAGCCAATATTTCATGATAACTATAAATGGAGTAAGTCTCTAAAAATTGTTCATAACTATATTGTACACCTGTAACATATAATTTTGTATATCAACTATATTTCAATAAAAATTTTAAAAGCCCATGAATTGAAAGAACTAAGTTTTTTTATAGCTATGGAACAGGGATTTCTGCATTTTATCCAAGGACTCTTACCTGAATATGATACTCAGAGTGGGAGTATCCTTCCTAGTTTTTATTCTTTTTCTGGATGTAAGAGTTGAAAAACATAAAATGTTTCATAAATGTTTGAGGTACTGTGTTTTTCTTTAATACCTTATGTATTCATTTTGAAAATAATTTAAACATTCCAGTGAATACTCTTGGAGTTGTTTTTCACCCGAGGCTGATCACAGATGATTTGAAGGTGAGACAGATAGATTGTACCTCTATCTTATCAACCTACTTTCTCTTCCCGTCTTGAACCCAGAGAACTCGGGAAATGGGAAGGGAGAGGAAGGTCACTAGTTAACACCAGCAGTCTAGCGTTAGCAGGAGAAGGAGAGGACAATAATGATATTCTTCCAAGTAGATATTATCCACATCCTTGATCCTTGATGGACTGCTTTCTAGGTGAAATTTTTATTTACCCCCTCTTGTATAGCTAAGATGTGTAGTAGACTGTGGACACAGACTATTGCAGTTAGAGCCTGCACACCCAGCAGGGCAGCTTCAGCTCCCTCGAGGGGAGGGACTTAGTGCCCGGGTTCAAGGGCTACACTGTCTGGACTTGAAGACCAGCTTCACTTTCTGCGCTGTGTGGTCTTGAGCATAGGGTTTAACCTCTCTGGTCCTTAGTTGTTCTGTCAGTAAAGTAGAGTTGATAATAATACCTTTGGATTTGTTGTTGAGAATTGATGAATTAATTCTGTAAAATCACTTTGTTGTTGTCCAGTTGCTAAGTCATGTCTGACTCATTGTGACCTGTTTATGGGTCACATGGAAGCCTGGCATATGGGAGCACATGCCAGGCTCCCCTGCCCTTCGCTGTCTCCTAGAGTTTGCTCAAACTTATGTCCATTGAGTCAGTGATGCATCCAACCATCTCGTCCTCTGCCTCCCCGTTTTCCTCTTGCCCTCAATCTCTCCCAGCATCAGGGTCTTTTCCAATGAATCAGCTTTTTACCTCAGATGGCCAAAGTATTGCAGCTTCTGCTTCAGCATCAGTCCTTCCAATGAATATTCAGGATTGACCTAGAATTGGAGATAGAGGGGATGGAAGTGATGATGGTGGAGGTCATGGTTATAACAGAGGTGGTGAAGGTTTTGGTTGAGCTGGTGGAGGTTATGGAGATGGGAATGAAAGGAGTGAAGGAGGAAGTGGTCGTGGAAGAGTTGGGGAAGGTGATGGAGTTTTGGAGGCAGTGGAGACAGTGGAGATGGTGGCCAGAAGGTGAAGGAGGTGGTTGAGGAAGTGGAGGAGGCAGTAGAGATTAGGGTGAGGACACTGGTGTAGATGGAGGTGGAAGTGTGCCATGTATTAGAGGTGATGGAGGCAATGGAAAGACTAGTGCAGGAGGTGGTAGTGTGATGATGGAGATATATGTGGTAGCAGCCAAGATGATAGAGCTGGTGGAGTGGTGGGTTACGTAAATATCCAATCTTAATACCAGGCAGAGTGAGGCATGTGCACTGGTGCATAGAGGAACAAGCAGCTATATGTAGTACTTTATTTATTTATTTATTTATTTATTTTATTTTTATTTTATTTTATTTTATTTTTTTAAATTTTAAAATCTTTAATTTTTACATGCGTTCCCAAACATGAACCCCCCTCCCACCTCCCTCCCCATAACATCTCTCTGGGTCATCCCCATGCACCAGCCCCAAGCATGCTGTATCCTGCGTCAGACATAGACTGGCGATTCAATTCTTACATGATAGTATACATGTTAGAATGCCATTCTCCCAAATCATCCCACCCTCTCCCTCTGAGTCCAAAAGTCCGTTATACACATCTGTGTCTTTTTTCCTGTCTTGCATACAGGGTTGTCATTGCCATCTTTCTAAATTCCATATATATGTGTTAGTATACTGTACTGGTGTTTCTCTTTCTGGCTTACTTCACTCTGTATAATCGGCTCCATTTTCATCCATCTTATCAGAACTGATTCAAATGAATTCTTTTTTACGGCTGAGTAATACTCCATTGTGTATATGTACCACAGCTTTCTTATCCATTCATCTGCTGATGGACATCTAGGTTGTTTCCATGTCCTGGCTATTATAAACAGTGCTGCGATGAACATTGGGGTACATGTGTCTCTTTCAATTCTGGTTTCCTCGGTGTGTATGCCCAGCAGGGGGATTGCTGGGTCATAAGGTAGTTCTATTTGCAATTTTTTAAGGAATCTCCACACTGTTCTCCATAGTGGCTGTACTAGTTTGCATTCCCACCAACAGTGTAGGAGGGTTCCCTTTTCTCCACACCCTCTCCAGCATTTATTGCTTGCAGATTTTTGGATCGCAGCCATTCTGACTGGTGTGAAGTGGTACCTCATTATGGTTTTGATTTGCATTTCTCTAATAATGAGTGATGTTGAGCATCTTTTCATGTGTTTGTTAGCCATCCATATATCTTCTTTGGAGAAATGTCTATTTAGTTCTTTGGCCCATTTTTTGATGGGGTCGTTTATTTTTCTGGAATTGAGCTGCATAAGTTGCTTGTATATTTTTGAGATTAGTTGTTTGTCAGTTGCTTCATTTGCTATTATTTTCTCCCATTCAGAAGGCTGTCTTTTCACCTTGCTTATATTTTCCTTTGTTGTGCAGAAGCTTTTAATTTTAATTAGATCCCATTTGTTTATTTTTGCTTTTATTTCCAGAATTCTGGGAGGTGGATCATAGAGGATCCTGCTGTGATTTATGTCTGAGAGTGTTTTGCCTATGTTCTCCTCTAGGAGTTTTATAGTTTCTGATCTTACATTCAGATCTTTAATCCATTTTGAGTTTATTTTTGTGTGCAGTGTTAGAAAGTGATCTAGTTTCATTCTTTTACAAGTGGTTGACCAGTTTTCCCAGCACCACTTGTTAAAGAGATTGTCTTTACTCCATTGTATATTCTTGCCTCCTTTGTCAAAGATAAGGTGTCCATATGTGTGTGGATTTATCTCTGGGCTTTCTATTTTGTTCCATTGATCTATATGTCTGTCTTTGTGCCAGTACCATACTGTCTCGATGACTGTGGCTTTGTAGTAGAGCCTGAAGTCAGGCAAGTTGATTCCTCCAGTTCCATTCTTCTTTCTCAAGATTGCTTTGGCTATTCGAGGTTTTTTGTATTTCCATACAAATCTTGAAATTATTTGTTCTAGTTCTGTGAAAAATGTGGCTGGTAGCTTGATAGGGATTGCATTGAATTTGTAAATTGCTTTGGGTAGTATACTCATTTTCACTATATTGATGTGTATTACTTTAAAAAAGGGAATTTAAATCCCTTTTCAATTTTTTTTTTTTTACTATTTGCATATATTTTTGCCTTTGAGTCTCAGGTACTTATTTTCTTAATGACTCAGAACGGTTGAACAACATTAATGCCCACTCATTCTCATTCCAACTGGATGCTTTTTAATGTGCCAGACTGGATCAAGCTTAGGCAGTCAAAAATGAAAAACACTTAGTTCCTGTTTTCATTGGGGAAATAGACCTATAAACAAGTAATTATAAGGTAGTGAAGTTAAATGCAATGGTAGAGATGTGAGCAGCCAGAGGGGAGTGATAGATAACCAAGATATGTACTTTTGGGGCCAGGGGAAGCTTCCTGGAACAGAGGACACCTTAAGGATGTGAGGATGGGGGGTGAGTTGGGTGAGTGGGAAGATGAGCAATTTTGGCAAAGGCAGGGAAGAAACAGTGCTTGGTAAATATATGAAACTATAAATAGGTCTCTGACTTTCCTTCCCATTTACTGAGTAGGTTCAGTTCCTTGCATTATGCTGGTATTTAGAACCAGGTTTTAAAGCATCCATGGATGCAAGAAGACAATTGTAAATGGAATTAGGGTCACCTGGTGCCTAGTGGTGACATGTTCGAAAGTAGAGACAATAAGGGCAAATCTCAGAGCCGGTGTCATCAAATTTTTCAAACCATCCCCTCCCCAGTCTCTTAGTGGGAAGACAGAGCCTGAATATTTTTTCCTATCAGAGGAAGCAGGACAAACAATATTTAAGCTGGGATGGGCGGGCAGGTGTCCAGTATCTGTGTAAAAGATGAGTTACTTGCTCAGAGAAGACCTGATGTTCAAGAAGTCAGCCAAATATATGAGTCACCTCATTAGCCTCTTTAAAAGGTAGAACATGCCAAGGCAGAGAAAGCAAATAGACTCTTTTACTAACTTGGATTAAGATGTACCCTTAGATATAACATTTCTCTAGAAATGAAAAAAAAAAAAAAAGAAATCTCTCCACACACATACTTGGCTCAATTAAAGTATATTTTAAAGAATAAGCAGATAACAACAGACTTGTCAAATGAATGACTCAATAGAGATGCATGAAATATATTTGAGTAGTTTCAAAGGTTGTTTTTAAAATAGAGAACCTATTAAAGTCTAGGAAATAGATTTCAGAAAATTGATTTCTAGGAGTGATTGCTGCAAATGACTGTTTAGAGACCATGAAGAGGGGAATTTCTGATGAATCCCCTGGGCCAATATTGTGCTGCAAAGGATGTGAAGAGAGGAAGGTGTTAGTGCATCTCTAGCCCATGGTTTCTCCACAGTGAACAAAAGAATAAGCCTTTTGGAGGAGGGGATGAATAGTGGCTTGATATTATTTATGAAGAATTTCCAAATCAGAGAAGGCTGCCCTCTATCTGAAAGACTTGGTGTCTTTGCCCACCTATCCTGGCAAATAGGATGTGGATTGCACCAGATAAAATATTAGAAGTCAACCTCTGAACCACATATTTAAGTTCATTTCTGGCTTAATTCTTTCCAAAAGCAATTGAGTTTGACTATTGTGATTCAGCCATCTGCAGTCCATGTTTATAATTGTGCATGGTATCATTGTTTCTGAGATTTTTCCAGTTAATATTATTAAGGGGTGGATATATGATTTCCTGGGTGGTTTGATTCACTCTTCTGGCCCATTTTGATAAGAAAGTGTCTACCTGCTATTCCTGGGGGCTTTAATTGGCTTTTTAAATTTTTGCTTGTGAGGAAATAATATAGAAGAACAGATCCACTCTACTGGTTGCTTTTTAGTTATAGAATTCTGTTTAATTTGCAAAAGCCATTTATAAAAACTATTAACTCAGCCTTTTTTGCCTGCCTTACAAAAGCTGCTCTTAGGAAATAAAGCATTTGAGACCTAGTGGGAAAGATTCCAAGCTCATAGTGACAAATCTCCTGAGTTATCCTGATTCTCACCTGAGATTTTTGGGATTTTCCATAAAGAAGGGGGAGGAAGGGTTTGGCCCCATTTGGAATACAGATAATAGAGAGTAAATAGACTTGTCTGTTTTTCATAGATAATTGTGGGTTATGAAATAAAGCTAAGTAGGTAGAAAATCCTACGCAGATTACAAAAGATGTTTTACATCTCTGCATTAGTACGCATAATTTTGGGCCCTGAAGTGATGTCTGGTAGACCAGAAGCAATGGTTGGAATTACATCAGATTATAGATTCCTAGAACTGGAAAGGACTTTAGAGATTTTCTAGGTAAAGCCTTTTGCTTACAGTGAGGAAAGGGAGGCTCAGAGAAGCTAGGCTATTTTGAATGATTATCATGGGGCTAGAACCTGGGTTTCCTGATTGCTTAGCACTGTGTTTTAATGCAGGGTCAACCAGGCCTCAGAAAATGGTCTGCTGCTTTCATTGTGGATGTACCCCGGAACATGTACACAGGTAGCACATGCCTCCACACAGCTATATCTGCTACTCAAGGATCATGAGGCATCTTGTTCTCACTTTTGGCCACATCTCTGCGAGGTAGGCAGTATTCTTTGGACACAGAGCTCAGCTCTGCCATTAGCTGGGGGAGGCTCAGAGGGTCATTTGAGAGCCAGTTCCCAGGCTGGTGTTTTCTACATGAAACATCCTCTTTCCCTAGGATTCTATCCTAAGCTGAAGGGGAAAGTATTCAGCCCTCGGAGTCTCTGCTTTGCTGAAAGATTGATAACACTTACAGAAGTCTTGGTCAAACTAAGCACTCCCAGTTTTAAAAAATAGAAAATAAAGTATTTTATTTTATCTTCATCTATTTCTTCTCTGATTCTTTATGTATCTCCAACTTTCTGACCTACAAGATTTTCCTTCTGCCTGAAGATTTTTAAACTTTTCCTGTAGGGCAAAATGGCTTATAATGAATCCTATCAAGTTTGTCTTGTGTGTGTGTCTGTGAAATTGCTGTTTCTCTTTCACTTTTGATGGATAATTTGAATAGATAGAATTAAACATTGATGGTTTTATTCTTTCAACACTCTCCTTACTTATACAATTTCTAATGAGAAGTCAGCTCTTATATGTAGAATAAAAATGACAGTTCACAGAGTCTGTGCCAAATGTAGTCCTGAGTGCAAGGGAAGCAGTTAATAAAGGTTTGCTCTTTCTCTTGCCTTTTATAATAAAATTTCTGAATATGTGGTTTTCTGAATAGTTTAAAACAATGATTTCAATTTTTTTTCTGTTTATGAAGATAATATATTTTTGTTGTAGAAAATCAAGCAGTTTTGAAAATTATGAAGTTCCCTGAATGTCTACAATCCAGGAATAATTATTCTGCATCTTTTTAGAATAGTTATTCTTTTTTTATTCTTTATACTTTTACAACATTCTTCTAGTCATCTCTCTATGCATCTATGTGCATACAGACATATGTCTGTGTTTGTATTTATGATTTTATGTAAAATGAAATCATAATATAAATGCTCTTTTGCAATTTACTCAACAAAGTGTCAGTTCACAGAAAATGCTAATGGGTGTTTCATGCCAGATCTGGGAGCATCTTTAGTCCCAAATTTAGGACACGATGGATGACACAGTCTTATCTCATAGATTGAAATTTTGTGAAATTTGTTTGGCATTCTCCACCATGTGTCCTTTTCCTCTACTCAACAGAGAGAGTACATCACTGAGCCGATACAATGTACTTTCTGGAGTTAAACAGGGCAATCTGTTTTATTTACCTTAACAAAAGCCAGGGTAAATAAGTGTGTCTACTGCTATCGTCACCTGTGTAGTTCCCTGAAGCCCCTCCTTTTGACCTTCCTCCCATTTTCCGTAGAAGAGACCCACAAGAGGGCACAGATTGCTGTGTACTTTAACCCATTGGGTCTTGCTGATCTGTAACCATGGGCAACCATTGTTTTTTCTTTTTAATTAACTTTTATTGGAGTATAGTTGCTTCACAATGTTGTGTTAGTTTCTACTGTACGACAAAGGGAATCAGCTATGTGTGCTAAATTGCTTCAGTCGTGTCCAACTCTTTGCAATCCTATGGACTTGGAGCCCACCAGCTTCCTCTGTCCATGGGATTCTCCAGGCAAGAATGGAGTGGGTTGCCAACTCCAGGGGATCTTCCCGACTCAGAGATTGAACCTGCATCTCTTACATCTCCTGCACTGGCACGCGTGCGTGCACACACACACACATATATACAGAAAAGCTAATGTCCTCTCTCTTTCTCTCTCTCTCTATATATATACACACATATATACATATATCCCTTTTTTTTTGGATTTCCTTCCCATTTAGATCACCATAGAGCATGAGTAGAGTTCACTGAGATACATAGCATGTTCTCATGTACATAGAATGTTCTTCACATAGAAAGTGAAGTCTCTCAGTCATGTCCAACTCTTTGCAACCCCATAGACTGTAGCCTACCAGGCTCCTCTGTCCATGGGATTTTCCAGGCAAGAATACTGGAGTGGGGTGCCATTTCCTTCACCAGGGGATCTTCCTAAGCCAGAGATTGAACCTGGGTCTCCCTCATTGCAGGCAGACACTTTACTGTCTGAGCCACCAGGGAAGTCCAAAAATGTCCAAATAGGAGTGAGGGAGAAGCTGTCAAAATTCGACTCTGGTGGGACTTGAATCCACAACCTTTGAATAACCACACCCAGGCTGGCTAGAAGTCCAATGTGTTATCCAGTGCACCTCAGAGCCGGTTTGTTCTCATTAGTTATCTATTTTATGGGCTTCCCTGGTGGCTCAGAGGTTAAAGCGTCTGCCTGCAATGTGGGAGACCTGGGTTCGATCCCTGGGCTGGGAAGATCCCCTGGAGAAGGAAATGGCAATCCACTCCAGTATTCTTGCCTGGAGATCATGGACAGAGGAATCTATTTTATACATAGTATCAGTAGTGTATATATCATTCCCAATCTCCCAATTCTTCCCACCCTTCCCTTTCCTCCTTTAGTGTCCATACATTTGTTCTCCACATTTGTGTCTCTATTTCTGTTTTGCAAATAAGATCATCTATACCATTCTTCTAGGTTCCACATATATGCATTCATATATGATATTTATTTTTCTGTCTGACTTACTTCACTCTGTATGACAATCTCTATATCTGTCCATGTTACTGCAAATGACCTGATTTTGTTCCTTTTAACCATTGTTTTTGTTTAGACTGATCTCCTTGGTGGGTCAGTGGCTTGCCCTTGTCAGACAGACAAATTGACATTACTCATGCTCTGCCTTTCACCTGCCTCCCACCTTAACCCATATTCCCAGTCTCTTTGGGCCTGCAATTGTAGTGGTCTGAGTGATGATTTCGCACCAAGCATTAGGAAGGCATGAGGACTGATTCTGCCAAGAGTTATAATCCGATACTGCTCTCTGCCCATTCATGTCAGTACATTGGTAGAAAATAGAGATCAGGGAAAATCTTTGAGGATTGGAAAATTTGGCTTCTACTTTAACCACCTTGTATAGGGATTTCACACTTTTGGAAAGGTTCTCACTAATGAAGGGAGGATGCTGTTTACGTGGTCCCAGCTCCCCAGCATAAGATAGAGGTGACCTTTCTTATCCTCTGAGATCCTGTGATTAGAGCTAGTAATTTAATAATAGTCTTTCCAAGGTGTTTTCTGTTTTGTCATAATTGGGCCCCCTCACTGTCAGAGTCTGAGTTCAGAGTTTCTTCTCAGTCTCCCCTTCCCTCACCACAGGAATCTGCACTGGTTAATTTGTGCCAGATGTACTGAGGTAGTTTCATGAGGCAGCTTTCATCTAGGAAGAGGTGGGCTGAGCACACCTACTCATTTCCCACCATCTCCAGAAGGAGCAGCTTTTAACTATGACTTAGTGACGCAGGGCTTTTAACCACTATCTGAAGATGAAAGGCCCATCACCAATTTTATCTGCTTATCAAAAACCAGACAGTGGTGGTGACATGCAATCAAGGCTCACTGGCTGCCCTGAGAAGGCTCTGCCAAGCCCTCCTGGGGAGATGAAGACATTCTGCAGCCACAGGGGAGGTTCTGGAAATTCTGACCTTCTCATGCCAGCTTTCTGTCATAACTGAAGATTATTCAGATATATTCTTAATAGGAATGTTGGTAAATTTAAAGGAAATGTAATATTCTTAAGTAGGAGTTTTACTTTTCTGAGCTCTTCTTCTGAGGGCCAACCTCTAATTTATGTAGCCGCTGTTTTCCGAGGAAGTCATGTACATGCGTGTATGAGGTTTCTCATTCACTGATTATTTTATGCTTCATCCCCACACATTGAGAATGACTACATAAGGAGCTCTGGGGGAGCCAGAAGGGAAAGAGAAGGCGTAGACTCCTGCCTTGGAAATTCTGCAGGAAAGTAAATGGGCTTTCATACTTTTGTATTCCTTTTGCACTCAAAAGTGGACACCTTACAACTCATATTTCTAAATTTGAAAGGGACTTAGAGGAGTGGGACAGGGCAGGTGTGCAGTGCAGGGAGGCTCAAGAGGGAGAGGATATATGTATACCTATGGCTGATTTGTGTTGCTGTACAGCAGAAACTAACACAATACTATAAAGCAATTAGACTCCAATTAAAGAAATAAAAAAAATTGTAAGGAAATCTGTGATGAACATGTCTTACCTGTGAATGAAAGGTTGGTGCTATTTTGTAATTAAATGTACTCATCTGTGAGAAAGCTGAATTTGGGACTGGTTTGAATTTCGATTTTGCTTCTTCCACTCCCAGTTTAACAGATGGGCTAAAGAGAGGCATCCCGGGGATCAGGAGAAGTATGTGCATGCTCAGTTGTGTCCAACTCATTGTGACTCCACAGACTGTAGCCTGCCAGTCTCCTCTGTCCATGGGATTTTCCCAGGAAGAATACTGAGTGGGTGGCCGTTCCCTTCTCCAGGGGATCTTCCTGACCCAGGGATCATACCCATGTCTCCTGCATTGGCAGGCAGGTTCTTTACCACTGAGCCACCTGGGAATCCAGGCTAGCTTTTTCCTGAAGATGTGGACAAAAGTGACTTTGTGCCCTTGACATTTTCCATTTGCCTCCCTGTCAACTCTTCACCTGTTGATGGCATCAGTGGTTCTCTTGCCCTCTGTCTCCTGGTAGGTTTGATAGTAGGAACATCTACTGTATACTGGAGGTCAGGAGGGGAGCAGGGTCAGAATATTTATTCTATCAGATCTATTCTTGCTAGGTTGCTGTGAGTTGCCTGTGTCCATCTATCTATGATCACAAGTGTTGCCAGGAAGTTCATACTGTCTATGAGAGGCTAAGATAGATGGTCTCTCTTGCCCTTTCAGTGTTTTTGAACCAAAGAAGCACTGGTTTTCAAAAACTTGAATTGTAATACATTTTTTGATATGCTGTTTTAATTTTTAGTAGCAAATAAATGTGTATTAAGAGGATCTTATGACAACTGTGATGTATTGTGTGCCTTAAAAAGAACATGGGAGACTGTAGCAGTAGACACCATTTACTGTTTACCTGGGACTTCCCTGATGGCTCAGACGGTAAAGAATCTGCCTGCAATGCAGGAGACCTGGGCTAGATGCCTGGATGGAAAAGGTATCCTTGAGAAGGGAATGGGTACCCATTCCAGTATTCTTGCCTGGAGAATTCCAAGGACAGAGGAGCGTGGCAGGCTACAGTTCATGGGGTCACAAAGAGTCGGACATGACTGAGCAACTAACACTTTCACTTCACACTTTTTTCTTTGGCTTTTCTTTGGCTACACCCAAGCTTGTAGAGGGGCTTACATTCAGCCCTCTTTGTAAATAATCTCTTTTTATTAGACCTTCCTCTGTTACCATTTTAAGTATGGCATCTTTTCCTGCTGGATTCGGACTATTGTACTTGGTGAATATTTTCTCATTTGATGACAAAGAATAGGAGCTCACACATACTAGCTCAAGTACAAAGTGAATTTACTGAAAGGACACAGGGCAGGTATGGAACTTACACCCGGTTATCTGGAAGGTCAGTCAGTATACTAAACCACTTCTTCAGTCTCTGGCGGCATCCTGTCTTCTCTTGTCTCCGCTCTTTTACATCTGCTTTCTCCTGCTTCTCTCTGTGTATTGGCATTATCTGTCTGTCTTTCTCATGGATTTTCTGACTTAGTTTGATCTTGGCACAAATTCTGGCTTCAACCCTATTTAAACTTTAAGTTCAAGGAATCTTCACTGTTTAACCATGTCCTCTCAGTGTCCTATTTCCAGTTCCCTGCCAGAGAAAATCTGAGTGGCCTAGTTTGAGTTAAGCCCATTTATGGCCCACTAAGTTGTGACGGAGGAGAAGGGAACACAAGAAAGTCCTTCCCAGGGATGTGAACAAGTCATCCAAGAAAGGCATGTGGTTGGGGGGCAGTTGTTAGCATCTCTACATAGTACAGCAAGTCAGTCTTGTGGAAAAACATCTGATTCAAATGCTAGGTGAGAGGGACTTGTCCTTAAGTCATTTGGAAAGCCAGTTTATCTGCTTCATTCTTTAAACATTTCAGTGGAAAGACATTTAGTAATTCCAGAAACTTGGAAGAGAGATCTGATGATTTTTCCTATATATAGCATGCTATGGATGTTGCTCATTTATTTCTTCTTTTCTGCCTTTAATAGTAACCCAATCCACTTTTCAAGGTGACATTCACAGGATCCTTTTTGGTGACCATGGTGAAAAGCAATTAATAAGATACAGAAACAACCCTGATCATTCTTTAGGATAAACATGCAATTATATTTGGGGTGTGCCTGTATTACAATCAGCTTTTCAGTCCTCATTCAACTATTAGCATATAACCAAAGATTATAGAACATCAGAGGAGGTGTCTAACGAGGGGGAAAATGGGGACAGAGACAGGGAAGGAGGGTGGTGGGGAGAGAGAGGGAGCACAAACAGAAACAAAGCAATTTTGAAGAATCAGAGACTAAGCCAGGAGATGAATATTTAAAAAGCAATATTAAGGAACATTAAGTGGATTAAAAAATAAACTCTTAGATTTTATAACTATAATAGCAAATTTGAAAAACTCAATAGAAAATTTAAGGATAAAGTTGAGTATCCCTAAAATAAAGCAAACATAAAACAAGAAAGAAAATAAGGATGCGATGTTAATGAATTTTACAGACCAGTTCAAGACATCTAAATAACAAAAGTTCCTGAAGAAGAAAATAGAGAAAACAGGGGGAGAGAAACTCATCAATTAAACAATTCAAGATAGTTTTCTAGAGAAAGACATACATTTCCAGACTGAAAGGGTTCATTCATTATACCCCCTTAAAATGGGTAAAAATAGACTCACCCCAAAGTTCCTCATAAGATTGCAGAATATTGAGGACAAAGAACCTACAAATTTTTAAGAAGGAGAAAAAGTACACCACATAAAGGGTCAATATCAGAATGGCTTAGGACTTCTCAAAAGCAGAATTAGAATCTAGTAAACGATAGAAAATATGCTTTCAAATTCTAAAGGGAATGATTGCCAGTCTTGAATTTGATACCCTCTCAAAGTATCAGTTGAATGTAAAGGAGGAATAAAGACATCTTCACTGGGAGCAAAAGGAATCATCAGCCAGTGAAGGGAGACACCAGCAAGACAGTGAGAGTACCAGGCACAGACATATTAGAGCAGGTCAGAAATCTCCAGAACACATCCAGGAAGACGTGATTCACAGAATATCCCATGTGTTGAATGTTTTGAGAAAAGACTGTCAAAGGCTTTAATGCTTCCCTGGTGGCTCATCTGGTAAAGAATCCTCCCACAGTGTGGGAGACCTGGGTTCGATCCCTGGGTTGGGAAGATCCCTGGAGATGGGAAAGGCTACCCACGCCAGTATTCTGGCCGGGAGAATTCCATGGACTCTACAGTCCATGGGGTTGCAAAGAGTCGGACATGACTGAGTGCTTTTCACTTTCACATAGAAAACTAGGTAAATGAAGACAGTAAGACAATTATTAATTCCAGGGAGAATAAAAAGTTGTGCAGAAAAAGAAAAGTAATTATAATTATTACATGACTCATCTGTGAATAGCATTCATATAGTGATAATATTATAAATTCCAAATACTGATCTATCTAAAATCATGGAATTTTAATTATGATGGGAAGATGAAAAAATGGGAAAGGTACTTGAGTACAGTAGGATGGATAAAAGGAAAAGAATAAGAACTTTAAAATTTATAGCAGAAGGTTAAGAAATAATGTGTAAACCTGGGAGAAAAAAAAAAAACCCCACAATCAAGTAGCAGAATACAAAAGTGTTCTTTAAAGACCCAGAGACCAATTTCATTTAATTGGTGAAAAGATGTGAAAGTAATGACTGCATGAAAAGGGGAAATGGGGCTGCGGGAGAGAAGAAGCTACCACATTTTTGTAGTAAAGCTTGTAGAATTATTTGACTATTAACTTTAAACATGCATACTTATATGATTCAAAAATTAAAAAAACAATAAAAAGAAACTTAATTAATAATTAAAATATGCATAAATCCAGGCAGTCATTGCTAAGTAATTGGAATTGGCAAACAGCACAGTTGTGCTTATTTGGGCAACATGAAAACTGTGAGGGTAGGAAAATCATTTTTATGAGTATGATTAGAGCATTGCTTATTTTAAAAAGTCTTGTAGAGTTAATCAGTTTTACAGCGAGGTGTTTGGGGTACAAGCTTTAGCATAGTTTGGTTTTTTCATTGTGGGCAGCAAGGTGACGGGACAGGTCACAGGGCAAGAGACTGTCATTCTAGCAAAGGAGCAGACTTCAGGTCTAAGCAGGGGAGGGCTCAGTACCAGAGAGATCTGCTATATTAGTGCTAGCGATCTGAGCATATTGAATCCAAAGCCTTGCTGGGCAGAAAAATCTGTATTAAAGACCTTACTTCCACCTCTGGCCAATGTATTATTTATATCTTACCTTTCTTTTCCCCATGTAGATTGGTCATCCAGCGTCAGGCTAGGCTTTGTCTGTTAGTCCCATTAGTCCAATAAGGCCCAAGTCTTGGCCTTATTCTCATGCTAGGAATTTATTGAGCATTTACAATTAACTTATTTGGAATTCTCCAAACACTGTACTTTGCATGGTTTACATGGATTATCTCCACTCCCTGTGGTTGTAGCTATAATTATCAACATCATTTTATAGATGAAGAAATTATTTTAATGATAGAAAGGGACTCGTCCATGGTTGCAGTAGGAGAGCATGTCCATAGAATTCTCCAGGCAAAAGTATTGGAGTGGGTTGCCATTCCCTTCTCCAGGGGATCTTCCTTGACCAAGGGATCAAACCCAAATCTCTTGCATTGCAGGCAGATTCTTTACCATCTGAGTCACTGGGGATGACCATGAGAGCAGGTAGGAATTCAAACCACTCATCTGGTTCCAGTCCTGGGCTCTGATTACAAGGCTCGCCATCTCCTATAGTCTGTGTTTGAGCTTCAGGATCTACTTGGATTCCTAGGCCTGGCCTTCCCTGACTGAACTTGCCTTTGCTTCCAAATCTTGGATCTGGTAGCCAGAGAGGTGAAGGCTGAGGTATCTGGTAGTCTTCACAGAATTATTTATTATTTTATTATTAACCCAAGTGATTCTATCAGTCCACATCCTGGTCTAATGCCCCAGGGCAGTGGTTCTCAAAGTAAAGTCCCTGGACTGGCAATATCAGCATCACCTGGGAAATGGTTAAAAATGCAGAATTTCAGACTAGAATCCGTGGGAGGAGAATTCAGCAATCTGAGTTTTAACAAGCCCTGGAGGTGATTTTGATGATGCTAAAATTTGAGAACGCTGCCGTAGGGTCATGGTCAGAGGGAGTCTGATAGGTTCAAGTCTTTGCTTGGGCTATTGCTGAATGTGCTTAAATTAGAAATGTTCAGGAAAAAAAGGACAGGAAGGTATGGTTCTTTCGTGGGTTGCCATGACACCCAACTAGTGAGTTGCTCCACCATGGCTGTCTCACTGGGAAAAGAAAATGGAAGGGGAAAACATGAGAAATCAGGCGGTTCAGCCCCTGACCCTGTACCATGGAGCTGCGAAGAAACTGATGTGGGTGGCTGTAATGATAAAGCTCCAAAGAAAACAAGAGTCGTATGTGAGGGGCAGATAGGAAAGACTATGTTATCAGTGTTCTTAAAAACTACAGAGGTGAGCACACAGATATTTTGGTTTAAATATTCCAAATCTCTTTTGGTTACAATATACCTCATCTCCCCTTGACATGCCCTTATGATAAAATAGTGGGAATCACCACACTTTTCAGAAGGTATATGCGAGGATGTAGCTTGAAACTAAAAGTCATGACTAGTCTTATTCTTATAACAATAAGAAGCAGTTATTAAATTTAATATTTTTTTCCTTTTACATAGTTCAGTGATCTAAGTATAAAAACCCATCTACCCACTCACTGATCTTCCCAGCATTTAGCCTTAGTTAGTTCCTGTTGTTTGCTAGTTTGTGTTTTCTCTACACATTTTAGGGTGTTTGGCACCTGCTCCCCACCTAGAACACAACTGCAGATGTCCTGGCCCTATGTGTGAAGTCAGGGCTTGTCCAAGCTTTGTAACAACAAGCTTGCCTACCCTGCCCCAGTGCCTTTC
This sequence comes from Ovis aries, assembly GCF_016772045.2. NCBI lineage: Eukaryota > Metazoa > Chordata > Mammalia > Artiodactyla > Bovidae > Ovis > Ovis aries. The sequence goes on along the minus strand of NC_056071.1, from coordinate 42,430,666 downwards.
TAAGCAGGGATTCTGTGATTGATGATGGGAGAGAGTAAATAAATTTCAGTAAGTACACACAAGAGTGGATCAGGACAGTAAGTGCTTACTATGTACAATCAATGGGCATTATTTTAAAGGAGATTAAAATTTCCTAGACTTAATCCTCCTGCTAGAGTGGCATTGGTGGCAGGGGATGAGTTACTGTTTTCTCTAGGGAGGTAGGCAGAAGAGCATCCGTGCCTTTTGAGTAAAAGCATGTAGTAAAAGAAGCAGTTTAGAAGTCTATCCAGTTTGAAAAAAACAGAAATCTGTTCAGTTTGGAACTCAATTTTCTGATAAAGTATGTTTGTGGGATATGAAGAAGGAGAAGGTGATTCTGGGCAGCATATATCTATAGATTGCAAGCAATACAGCTTTATCTCTTCCTGTAACATTTTTGGATATTGTCATAGCTTCTACATTTTACGAAGTATTATGCATGATCCCCTTAAGTGGTGGAGGTTGGTGCTGAGACTTTGAACCTGCTGATGACTCTGGAGTAAGCTTTATTCTTTGCAGTAGTCAACTGCATTGATGCAATAGGTGTCTTGGCTGAAAGTTGAAACCTAACCTTCTAAACTTCATTTATTACCAGAAGCTGGAAAGACTGTCACTTAAAACAGTAAACAAGAAGTTCCTACTGGATAACGCAGGGAACTGTATTAATATCCTGTGATAAACCATAATGGAAAGGAAAATTTAAAGAATGTATATATCTTTACCTGTATCTATATCTATGTTTTAATCACTTTACTGTAAATCAGTAAGTAACACAACATTGTAAATCAACTATACTTCAATTAAATAAATAAATCTCAAAGCAGTGTCTATCTCCTAAGAGATAAAAACTTAAATTTAGCTTTGGAACTTTTGTTTGTAAAAATATCTTGAGTACTTATGCATTGTTTGAAGGGGGAAACTGTGAACTCATGATTTTTCTGAGAGGAAATATCTAAATACTATTAATGTAAATCACGTGTATATTTGATCAAAGCAGAGATTTCTAGACATCTTTATTTCTTTGTGGTAAAACTATTCTCTATGTAGATTTAAGTTGCCCTATGCCTTGTACCAAGAGTTGGCAAACTATGGGCTATGGTACAAATCTGGCCTGCTACCTGTTTTGTGAATAAAGTTTTATTGGAACACAGTCATACTCTTTTGTTTGCATATTGCCTATAGCTGCCTTCCTGCTATAACAGCAAGTAGTGTGACAGACAATGTATGGCTCTCAAAGAATAGATATTAACTATCGAAAAGTTTGCTACCCTCTGCATTCTATTATTGCTTACTCTTAAGTGTGTGTTCTTAAACAATTGCTCACACATTTTGGAGCCAGAGATCACAAAATGACAGGCAAGATATGCAGCCCTGAACTTGATGTCATACTTGTGAATAGACTTCAAAAATTACCTGAACTTGGTCTTGGCCTCAGTCATACCTGCTGTACTGTTACTGTCCTGCACCTGATGTTATTCCAAGCTGAATAACCCTGAGTTTACTAGTATTGATTTATCATTTCCTGATGTATTTGTAATGAGAGCCATAGGATCAGGCTTCATGTCATGCCATGTGGGTGTGTGCAAGTGATATTTCCCCACTATCAGTCATCCTGGGAAGAAGGCAACTCTGAGCTAGGAAGAGGAGACTCAAGAAGCACACCTTAGATCGAGAAGAGGAACCTTCTGCAATTTCACTTCATTGTGGAGGTTAGGTATGAGTTCTGGGGAGAACTGGAAGGCACAAGAGTACTTCTTTTGCGGAGATGATTTTGTCATCATTTTTTTCTTTCCAGGCTTTCTTGAGACAGCATCCTGTGGGACCTCTCAGAAATAGCCAAGTCCCTATGGGGGCTAGGAAGAAGAGGTTGATGTCTGGCACTATCAACTGGTTGATGAATGCTCAAACCATTGACTCAACATCCTTTTCCTTGTTAACAGCATGACCATTAGTTCAAGTATTGAGTGACCATCTTCAGGGGAGGCTGTATCCCACCTACCCTACTCCCAGACCCCAGGGTTAGGGGTGAATAAGTCCATCATGGTAATTCCATTCCTGTTGCTGATTTAAAAAAAAAAAAGGACATGTGATCTAATTCTGGCCAATGAGAGACAAAGGGAAGTTTTCTGGATCACATGTGTGGAAAGGTTTCTTCATTCTTAAAAGGGAGAAGAAGATAAAGAGGTCATTTTCCTGCTTTGTATGTGGCTGTGAGGGGATGTGATATCAAAGAATCCATTTTGCAACTATGAGAGGGTGTTACCAACATGCTAAGAGTGATAGAGCAGAATATGGAAAGGATGTGAGCTGTTGGTGGCACTGTAGAGCTAGTGATTCACACAGATGTGTAACAGATGTGGGAGCTTCATGAGCTGTGAGAGAATAATATCTCCTTATTGTTTAAGTCACTTTTCATTGGATTTTCTAGTACTTGTAACCAACTAATACTCTTAAGTATTTGATGAAATATGACCTTTTTATGATGATAGGTTGGTGCAACTAAGAAATTGTAACCATGTTCTTAAGATATATTCATGTGAGCATAACTACAACTGTGGTCACCAAGTAGTTAAATTCAATTACAATGGAGAAATTTAGTGAATCTGAATAATTGCATATATACCACAAATCTGTTTTTAGTTGGTAAGAAATCCAGAAAATTATAGCCTTAAATTTCATAGTAATGATAAACAATCAGTTCAGTTCAGTTCAGTTTAGTCGCTCAGTCATGTCTGACTCTTTGTGACCCCATGAATCGCAGCAAACTTGATCAACTTGGCAGTATGTTAGTTTGAAAACATTTTAAATTATGAAACATATTCTTACTGTAAATGTTCCAAACAATAGAAAAGTATTTGAAGTCACCAGTGATCACAGTTCGGTTGGCAGTTTGAGGTTTACCAAGTAGAAGAACTAGGAGGCTGGCCAAGGAACCAGCAAGAACTGATGAGACACTAGGAACCAGGCAGAGCACAGTTCTAAAGCTGTGGGAACTTCAGTGTCCATGAAGGCCCCCAGTGACACAGTCCTCCTGGAATTCATATCCTAGTGAATTTCCCTCCCACAATGACTAGGGCAGACTTGGATAAACCAATAGGATACTGTGGAAATTATTTGTGACATCTGGGGCTAGATCATAAAGGACATTATGACTTCTGTCTTGCTCTTTTTTGATCACATAACCTGGGGCAAGCCAGCTGCCATATTGTAAGTACAAGCAGCCCCATGAGGAGCTCCATGTGGCAAAAAACCAAGGTCTCCAGTCAACAGCTATTAAGTGGGTCATCTTGGAAGCAGATCCCAGCCCTAGTCAAGCCTTCAGACAACTGCCAATGTCTTATCTGCAACCTTGGTGACACCCTCTGAGGCAGAAGAACCCAGTTGTTTCAGGATAACCATATATATGATCAGAAACCATAGGAAATAATAAATGCTTATTTTGGGCACGTAAATTGTGGGATTACTTGTTGCATGAATCACTGATACAAAGGCCTATGTATCCTGAGTCTCACCCCTCACACCACAGAAGGCCTTGATAGCTACTCTGGACCATTTGTAGGTGAGGATAGGATTCCTGCTCAGATGTTCATTTTAATCAACTTTAGGGTATGATTGGCCTTCACCTTGTAGGTCCTCAGAGAGTACAGCTGGGAGGGATGGGGCAATTTAAGATTGGTGTGTATGTGTGTGTGTACAGATGTGAGTTGTATGTACATAGGTATGTGAATCAGTATTGTTCCCTTGTGCCCTCCCTGAGGGACAAAAGGGCTTTTTTGCTGTGCCCTCTGCCCCCAGGGTGACTTTAAACCTACTTTAGTTGTGAAACCTCTTCAGTTTTTCATGCCTTCTTCTGGTTGCTTCTCAGAGATATTCCTGTCTTTATATATTCTACAAAGGCTTGTTCTGACTCTGAAACAGTGTTTGGAGAACTCTGAAATTGTGTTTGTTTTCGTGCTGAGCCTTCTGGGCTGTGTGTATTGAAAGCACATTCCTTGGCGGGTAGCAAGCAAGAGCTGAATGGGAAATGGGCTCCAAGCCTGTGGAGAAACAAACGTAGGGAGCAACTAAATGATACTTACTTAGGATTCTCATTGTAAACTCTCCTGCCTCCCTTGGACCTGGCTATTGGTATAGGGATCCCATGGTGAAGTCGGTTATATAAAACTTACAGTCGCTGGGCTCTCTGGGCCATGAAATTTACTTTAGGTGTTAGGGTGTTTGCCTCCAATAACTCAGGAGCTAAGCCATTTCTGTTGTTTGAAAACAACCTCAGCAACAACCCTAAATTGTGCGATTCTTATTGCCTGAAGATTAACTTAAGATCAAAGGAATTTTTAATAACAATTTGAAGGTGCTAGCTTTCAGATAGCATGTACTGTTGAAGGGAGAAAAGACTTCCTGGACAGGACAGGCACATCTCACACTGTGCCTGTGGCCTCATTTCTCCTGTCTTTTCCTCTGTGTGAGAACCAAGCAGATGGGTTTCTGTTTGCAACCTGAGTCTCTCTGTTCTTTTAGTAGCTGATCATTTCTTCCTGTTTTTGCCACTTAGTCCTATCTCCCCTTTCTCTGTGCTTTCTCATTTTGCAATAAAATAATATTATTTGCCTTTCTAGTCTTGAAGGTATATATAGTATCAGAATACTGACTTTCTCAGTGAGCTGTTCCCTGTTTCTTTCACCCAGAGTTTAATGAGCCATTCTCAGTTCTGATTTTCGTAGGGAATAACCCCAACAGCAACTCCCGATTCTAACAATTGGCCTTTAGCAAGGGCGAGTAACATGGCCATTGGACATAGAATACATGCAAAATTTCCAGCCCAATTTCTGGTATATAGTAGAAGCTCTTTTAAGGATATTTGATTTTAATATATGATTAGTAACTTCAGCTTGATTTACCTTGCTATGTTTGAGGCCCTGAAGGAGATGTAAGTGAAAGTGAAGTTGCTCAGTCGTGTCTGACTCTTTGCGACCCCATGGACTGCAGCCTCCCAGGCTCCTCCATCCATGGGATTTTCCAGGCAAGAGTACTGGAGTGGGTTGCCATTTCCTTCTCCAGGGGATCTTCCCGACTCAGGGATTGAACCCAGGTCTCTCTCACTGCAGGTGGACGCTTTACCCTCTAAGCCACCAGGGAAGGAGATGTAAATGTATAGGTAATACCAGGCTGCCTATGACAGTGATGGGAAACATAGAACTGAAATTATCTCCAAAGCATTGTCGCTGCTCTAAATGAGGTCCGTGCTCCCTGAGGTCATTAGAACTCCATTCTCAGCCAGTCTTGGTTTCCATCAAATGTCTCCTCCTGGAACAAGTGAGTCTGACTCAGGCACTTGCTCTTAATCTTTGTGATCACTGAAGGAAGGAATAAGATCCAACGTTTCTTTTTAACCAAGACTCCAGCAGCGACCTTTGTGAACTTTGGGACCTAGGGAGAGATTTTGACGTTTCTGCTAAGATTGTGCAACTGGCTGAATTACTCCAAGGCCCACCCTGGGCAGTGACTGTGAACATCTAGCAATGGAGCCTGATTATTGTGTGATAATCGCTCCATTAGCTTGTGTTGCTGCTGCTGTTCATAAATGCTCTTCCTTGTCACTCCCAGACCTCTTGTCTCCTGCCCTGACATTTCTCTCCATGCACATTTGGAACATTTCTCATTATCCCTCTTAACATTGCTTGTTACTCCTCTGAATGACTTGGGAGATCTCTTGTAGTCTCCAAAGCATGATATTCTGTTCATCCCACGTGGCTTCACCCTCCTCTGGAGCATTTGAGATGGTTTTGTACCATGCAGAGCATATGCCTCCTTCTTCCCTTGATTACTCTTTGCAGTCTTTGACTCTTCTGCTTTGTCCTCCATTTGATTTACTTCTGGAGTTATTTATTGCTAGGGTGATGTGCATAATGAATGTCCTTGGGCATTCATTAAGGTTAAGTTTGAACAGTTTCTATTTCCCCTCAGTGTCCTTGATGTGTGATGCTTTTGGTTATTTGCTCACATAAACCTCACAGTTTGCCAGAGTTCACTCCACAAAAATTCATACCTCTCTTTCAGGTTGTATGATTTTTTTTTTTAACTGCATGGAAGACCTCAGTTAAAAATGACGTGTTTCCAGGGATCTTTAGGATTTCCTTCTGTGTAAAAAAACTCCAAGTATCTATTGCTGTGTAACTAACCGCTAAAATCTGAGTGCTTTTGAACACTGTCATTATTTCTAATGGGTCTTTGGGTTGGCTGGGCATAGTTGGCCAGTTCTCACCAGAGGCTTCTCCTGCACTTCTGGTTAGATTTTGGGTATGGCCATGGCCTTTAGGAGACCTGAAGGGGCTGGCTAACCATCAGGCTCACTCGTGTGGTTGGCAGTTGTTGGTTGAGGGCTCAGTTGGAGTTGTCCCATTGAACAGCTCCAGCTACACTTAGTCTCTACAAGTGACAACCAGGGCTTTTCGAAGCTTGGTGGCCAGGTTCTGAGAAGGTGCATCCTAAGAATGAGCATTCCAAGATGAGAGATGAAAGGTTAGCATGATTTCTGTTGCACTTGACTGATGTGAGCAGGCTTCACAAGTGAGCAAATTCTGCGAACTGTGCTTCACTGGGGAGACTGGCTGCCACAGGAGTGAATAGTTCTGTTCTTCACATTGTTCCATGTTTCAGAGTCAGGCAGGCCCTTTTGATGTTGATTTTTTTCCAACCTTTTCATGTGACGTGAGCAGTAGCTACAGTAGTTTTCCCTAGTAGCGAACCCCAGACATGAATTTTCCAAAGCTATCTGTACCACCCACTCTGCTGCCAAAGGGTCAGCCTTTCTCTTGTTGCTCATGTTGATGAGCCTCTGCTAAACTAAAGAGGTGACTACAAGACAAGGAACTCTGGAGTGGACCTTCAGGGACCTGGTCTTTTGTCCTGGCTTTGGAGTAGTGTGACTGACCTTAAATAAGTCACTTCATATCTCTAGACTTTGGTCTTTTCTGAAGTCCCCAAGAAGCTCTGAAATTCTACCATTCTAAGTAGTCATCTTGAACATACATCTCCACTGGTTCAAATGCTCTCATTCACCCCCTGAACCCATTAAGCCAAGGTTTTAGGGCTGATAGAGGAACTGTCACTGCCCATCAGTTTTTGCACAGAGTAGGCCTTCAATTAAAAAGATTAGAGGGATGAAACTTAAATCAAGAACCCTAGAGAGTACCATTGTTTTCAAGATCTTGTTGGTAAACATTGCCAGATTATTTATTATTTTTATTTGAAAAACCATAACCTTGCATACGTAAGGCTTTGCTGTTAGAACTTGGAACTTGTTTTACACAGTCTCTGCATGGGTCTGTTTGCCATTTAACAGGCAGTTAAAACTTTGTGCCTGATGACAGATTGATATTTTGCAAATAAACATCATGCCCTGATACTGATCATGATTACCTCAAGCTGTAGCAATTGGAGGGATGCCAAGGGTCTGGCCATGTGAGTTTGCTCTTTCTTTCTTTCTTTTTTTTTTTTAAGGTGCTGGACTATTGAAACCTTGAGCAGTCTCACTTTGGGGTAGTAGAGGGGAAAGAGAATAAGGAAAATCCATTGGAATAGAAGATCAGGTCGAATGTAAATGAAAATACACCTCCTTGCTGCTCCCCAGCAGAGTACCCCAGTTCCTAGGATTTCTCCAAGTGGAAGTTGACCTTGGTTTTCTTGCCCTTACAACCATTTGACATTTTAGAGGACAAAGGGCTCCATAAGGAAGAGGCTTAGCCCTGTTGATGGCTACAAATCACTGGCCCTAGAGAGCTGGCCCTGGAGGGCTGGGGCTTAGAGAGGTTCCTTGCAGCTTTCTTTTTATTTTCAGTTCAGTTCGGTTGCTCAGTCGTGTCTGACTCTTTGCGACCCCATGAATCGCAGCACACCAGGCCTCCCTGTCCATCACCAACTCCCAGAGTTCACTCAGACTCACGTCCATCGAGTCAGTGATGCCATCCAGCCATCTCATCCTCTGTCATTCCCTTCTCCTCCTGCCCCCAATCCCTCCCAGCATCAAAGTCTTTTCCAATGAGTCAACTCTTCTCATGAGGTGGCCAAAGTACTGGAGCTTCAGCTTTAGCATCATTCCTTCCAAAGAAATCCCCAGGCTGATCTCCTTCAGAATGGACTGGTTGGATCTCCTTGCAGTCCAAGGGACTCTCAAGAGTCTTCTCCAACACCATAGTTCAAAAGCATCAATTCTTTGGTGCTCAGCCTTCTTCACAGTCCAACTCTCACATCCGTACATGACCACAGGAAAAACCATAGCCTTGACTAGACAGACCTTAGTCGGCAAAGTAATGTCTCTGCTTTTGAATATGCTATCTAGGTTGGTCATAACTTTTCTTCCAAGGAGTAAGCGTCTTTTAATTTCATGAGTAAAATCACCATCTGCAGTGATTTTGGAGCCCCCCAAAATTAAGTCTGACACTGTTTCCACTGTTTCCCCATCTAGTTCCCATGAAGTGATGGGACCAGATGCCATGATCTTCGTTTTCTGAATGTTGAGCTTTAAGCCAACTTTTTCACTCTCCTCTTTCACTTTCATCAAGAGGCTCTTTAGTTCCTCTTCACTTTCTGCCATAAGGGTGGTATCATCTGCATATGTGAGGTTATTGATATTTCTCCTGGCAATCTTGATTCCAGCTTGTGTTTCTTCCAGCCCAGCATTTCTCATGATGTACTCTGCATATAAGTGAAATAAGCAGGGTGACAATATACAGCCTTGATGTACTCCTTTTCCTATTTGGAACCAGTCTGTTGTTCCATGTCCAGTTCTAACTGTTGCTTCCTGACCTGCATACAGATTTCTCAAGAGGCAGGTTAGGTGGTCTGGTATTCCCATCTCTTTCAGAATTTTCCACAGTTTATTGTGATCCACACAGTCAAAGGCTTTGGCATAGTCAATAAAGCAGAAATAGATGTTTTTCTGGAACTCTCTTGCTTTTTCCATGATCCAGCAGATCATGGCAATTTGATCTCTGGTTCCTCTGCCTTTTCTAAAACCAGCTTGAACAGCAGCGAGTTCATGGTTCATGTATTGTTGAATCCTGGCTTGGAGAATTTTGAGCATTACTTTACCAGCATGTGAGATGAGTGCAATTGTGTAGTAGTTTGAGCATTCTTTTGCATTGCCTTTCTTTGGAATTGGAATGAAAACTGACCTTTTCTAGTCCTGCAGCCACTGCTGAGTTTTCCAAATTTGCTGGCATATTGAGTGCAGCACTTTCACAGCATCATCTTTCAGGATTTGAAATAGCTCCACTGGAATTCCATCACCTCCACTAGCTTTGTTCGTAGTGATGCTTTCTAAGGCCCATTTGACTTCACATTCCAAGATGTCTGGCTCTAGATTAGTGATCATATCATCATGATTATCTGGGGTGTGAAGATATTTTTTGTACAGTTCTTCCATGTATACTTGCCACCTCTTCTTAATATCTTCTACTTCTGTTATGTCCATACCATTTCTGTCCTTTATCGAGCCTATCTTTGCATGAAATGTTCCCCTGGTATATCTAATTTTCTTGAAGAGATCTCTAGTCTTTCCCATTCTGTTGTTTTCCTCTATTTCTTTGCATTGATCACTGAAGAAGGCTTTCTTATCTCTTCTTGCTATTCTCTAGAACTCTGCTTTCAGATGCTTATATCTTTCCTTTTCTCCTTGGCTTTTCGCCTCTCTTCTTTTCACAGCTATTTGTAAGGCCTCCCCAGACAGCCATTATTTTTTTTGCATTTCTTTTCCATGGGGATGGTCTTGATCCCTGTCTCCTGTACAATGTCACAAACCTCATTCCATAGTTCATCAGGCACTCTATCTATCAGATCTAGGCCCTTAAATCTATTTCTCATTTCCACTGTATAATCATAAGGGATTTGATTTAGGTCATACCTGAATGGTCTAGTGGTTTTCCCTACTTTCTTCAATTTGATTCTGAAGTTGGTAATAAGGAGTTCATGATCTGAGCCACAGTCAGCTCCTGGTCTTGTTTTTGTTGACTGTATAGAGCTTCTCCATCTTTGGCTTCAAAGAATAGAATCAATCTGATTTCGGTGTTGACCATCTGGTGATGTCCATGTGTAGAGTCTTCTCTTGTGTTGTTGGAAGAGGGTGTTTGCTGTGACCAGTGCGTTTTCTTGGCAGAACTCTATTAGTCTTTGCCCTGCTTCATTCTGCATTCCAAGGCCAAATTTGCTGGTTACTCCAGGTGTTTCTTGACTTCCTGCTTTTGCGTTCCAGTCCCCTATAATGAAAAGGACATCTTTTTGGGGTGTTAGTTCTGCAAGGTCTTGTAGGTCTTCATAAAACCGTTCAACTTCAGTTTCTTCAGCGTTACTGGTTGGGGCATAGACTTGGAAAACTGTGATATTGAATGGTTTGCCTTGGAGATGAACAGAGATCATTCTGTCGTTTTTGAGATTGCATCCAAGTACTGCATTTTGGACTCTCTTGTTGACCATGATGGCTACTCCACTTCTTCTGAGGGATTCCTCCCCGCAGTAGTAGATATAATGGTCATCTGAGTTAAATTCACCCATTCCAGCTGTGAAGAGATACCCCACGCCCAAGGTAAGAGAAACCCAAGTAAGATGGTAGGTGTTGCAAGAGGGCATCAGAGGGCAGAGGGCACACTGAAACCATACTCACAGAAAACTAGTCAATCTAATCGCACTAGGACCACAGCCTTGTCTAACTCAATGAAACCAAGCCATGCCTGCGGGGCAACCCAAGACGGGCGGGTCATGGTGGAGAGGTCTGACAGAATGTGGTCCACTGGAGAAGGGAATGGCAAGCCACTTCAGTATTCTTGCCTTGAGAACCCCATGAACAGTATGAAAACGCAAAATGATAGGATACCAAAGAGGAACTCCCCAGGTCATTAGGTGCCCAATATGCTACTGGAGATCAGTGGAGAAATAGCTCCAGAAAGAACGAAGGGATGGAGCCAAAACAAAAACAATACCCAGTTGTGGATGTGACTGGTGGTAGAAGCAAGATCCGATGCTGTAAAGAGCGATATTGCAATAGAAACCTGGAATGTCAGGTCCATGAATCAAGGCAAATTGGAAGTGGTCAAATAAGAGATGGCAAGAGTGAACGTCAACATTCTAGGAATCAGCGAACTAAAATGGACTGGAATGGGTGAATTTAACTCAGATGACCATTACATCTTTTTATTTTAGGGAAATCAAATTTCAAAGAGACTGATATGCAGGCCCCCAGGATTTTCTGATGGTCTGGGCAGCTTCCAAGCCTCAAACCAGCCTGTTGCTTTTTTTTTTTTTTTTAAGCAAGAACCCCCTAAAGGAAAACATAGCTCAACTTCAAAAAAGACTGAAAACTTATAGAAGGAAGCTATATGAAGTGGTCTAAATTGAAGATTTTTATTTTTCTAATGACAAATGTGAAAAGAGTACAAAGAAGCATTCTGAGTTGGCATAATTAAAATAGGCTCACATTTCCAGCAATTCCTTTAAGAAAAAGACAGGGTGACTATTTTAGGGGTGGGATGGGGTAGATTATTGTCATGATCTCATCTGAGGGTTGTAGCTGAAAGACTTTCTCTGATCTGCCTGGCTGCCATCTTTACCCACCCCTTCTACCAGTCATAGTCTGTTAATTTTTGTCTTTAACTTTAGCAAACATTTTTGTATGATTTATGCTTAAATAAGACCTATTTATGTTGTGAGTGGGAGAAACAGAGGTCAAAGTAACAGCAGGCTCTCTTGCCAGCCTTTGATGAACCCTTTGAGCAGCTCTGGCCTCAGCTCTCAGGCTAGAAATGGTAGCCTTGACCGTGTTCATGGTTTTGAACTCTCAGTTCTAGCATTTCACCAAAAAGACTCTAAGCTAAGATGGAAGGGACTGGAAGGCTGGTGCCTGAGTCCAAATTATGGCCCAGAACACAAAGAGAGAGAGGGGAGACTAATCCTGCTGGGGCAGGATCATCTGTACATTACAGAGTGAAGATAAAAACCAGGAGGATAAAAAACAGAAGGTAAAAGCCTTCATCATTTCTCTACTGACTAAGAATGATTTGCAGTTCAGTGGTCTTTAGAAAGATCCAGGCCTAGTGAACGGACAGTAGACCTGTGGGAATTCATCCTTGGTTGCTGAATTAGTGTCGATGAAATAGTACAATATGGAAGTTTTATTTGCCTGGCATCAGATGTTAACTAGCTATCTTGGATCATAGTGGGTCTCTCTTAGGAGCCCTGGAAACAGTTTTCCTTACCTCCAAAAGTATAACAAAGCTCACCAGGAAATTTGGGGTATTAGTCTTATCAAGAAATCCTGGGAGTGATCTCCAATTTGCCCAAGTGCTAGAGGGAATATTTCTATCTTCTACCAGCTTGAGTGAATGCCACCTAAAGGCCTTTCCCTTTGTTTATATTACAGGGAAATCATTCCATCATAGAATAAATAGCAGGACATTTACAATACACTTTTTAGTACTTTTTCAGATTAGTGGAGAGGTAGGGTGGGATGAAGATTGAGAAAGACAAGGCTGACTGGATATAGATCATTTTTTATAGTCAACAGTTATAAGGCGTTTCTTTATCAAAGCTTTTATCATTGTTATAAAGAGAAAAGAGATAGTTCACTAGCAGCTAGAGCTAGGCCTCAGGAATAAATTCCTGTCCAGAAACTTGTTTATTTTTTGTTCAATCCCTTAGGCCCTACTAGGTGCAGTACTTAAATCCTTCCACCAAGGGGCTCTGCCCAGACGAAGGATGAAGCCAGCCCAGCCCAGAACTGGTAATATTTCCAAAGCCACATATCCACTTATAGCTGAGGTCTTCCACTTCATTTCTGATGTTCTTGGGGCCTATCCTACCCAGGGGTCTACCCACTGAAGCTTTGACCCTCAGCTCCATTGGGAATGCCCAGACCAGATGATAAAGATGATGTTAATAACTTCTCGTTTTTGAATGTCTTCTCTGAGTTATAACACTATGTTAAGTGTGTTATATAATTTGTTGCCCTTTAATCCTTTTAACAACTTTCTGAGGCAGTTATTATTAATCGAGTCTTAGAGATGAGGCTTAGAGAGGTTAAGTGACAAGGTTATACTGTAAGTAGAAGTGTTGGGATCTGAAACCAGACCTACCTGATCCCCAAATCCATGCTTGTAAATAGCATGATATATTGTTGGGTGTTGCTTTCTTAACTTTACTTCCCACTAGAGGCTGGCTCTTTGCCCTGAACCCAAGACCATTTGGTTAGAGCCCAGCTTAACTCTTGCCAACTCCTTTCCCAAGGAGAGGATATCATTATTGGTCAACACTCTTTCAAACTAGACTGACTTTCACAGAACCATAATTTGTCTACCAATTAGTTAGAAAAATGATTACATCAAACCAGAAACATCTGATGCCACATCTCACCCACTAGATTAAACCTCTTGGGTAATGTTGCTGGCCCAGATCAGACCCAGCTTCTTTAGACATTGTGTTTTGAAGAGTTGATTCTCTTGAGGAAACCAACACCAAGCCTGGTGGATTCTCAGCCCTGCTCATTCCCCATGTACTCTCTCCTGGACCCTTTGCTGGAGCATATCTTACTGTGAAGGCCACATGGGTTATGACAGACTCTGAGGTTTGATGATTCATAAACTCAGTTAAGTTCACTTGAGATGAGTTGTTTTTGGAAAATCTAGTCTGCTGTAACACCTCAGGAAAAAAAAAGATCAACAATAATGTCAGCTTATTCATATACAGTTTAATCTGTTTCCTTGTCATTTCTCTTTGTTCCGGGACACCCCATCCCTGAATTAGAACTCAAAGGAAGTCAGAGCAGTCATCAGAAGGTTGCTTGACAAGCCCATCATTAGAGCAAAGAAAACTGAATTGTCATAAATGACATTTTATTCAGACTCATTTCTAACTTCCTCTTCTTTTCAGTGAACAGAATTTCCCCCCCACCAGTGAGTCTGAAGATCTGGGTTCAAGTGCAGACTCTGTTATTTATTATCACTGTGGTCATTGACAAGGCATTTAACCTCTTCAGGCTTTTGTTTTACGGTCAGTAAATGGGAATAGTAATATCTTCTATATGATTCACAATGCTTAAATTAAGGTTATGGAAAGGAATACTTTATATGTATTTTTGTTATGTTGAGCTGTCAAGTTGACTTTTTAATTTGAAACCTTGTGAAACCAGTTCCTTGTAGGTCACCTATCTCATCATCCTTCCCAAACTGTGTCTTTTCTGGGAAAAGTTGTGGTTGCTTCACGAACTTTAATGTGCACATGAATCTCCTAGGTGCGCCTGGGTTTCTGCGTTTCTGACAAGTATTCAAGAGATGTAGATGCTGCTGACCAAACTTTAAAGAAGATTTTACGTATTTCTGGCAGGTTTCTATGCAGGTGCTCCAGAGACCATGCATTTAAAGTTCAGTGTGACTTCTAAAAAACCAAATCCTAAGGTCACTTTGTGTTCTTATCCTAGGTTGAAGATCCATGCTTTCTCTTTCCTTTCCTTTCCATGGATTTACTCTCTCTGAATTCTCAGAGTCCTGATTTATCCTTTAATGTTGGTGTCTCCTCAGGTTCCATCCTCTGCCTTCTGATAATTTTACTCTCCACTCATGCTTTCAAGAGCTGACTCCTGTGTGATCTTGCCTTGTCTTGCCTATGCAGACTTAATTTATCCATCTCCTACACTCACACAGCATTTGGTTTTAAGATTTACTTTAGCACATGATAGTTTTTTTTTTTCCTAATGTGATTATTGTGCAATGATTTTTCATGGTCTAAGAGAGAAGGCAGTGGCACCCCCCTCCAGTACTCTTGCCTGGAAAATCCCATGGACGGAGGAGCCTGGTGGGCTGCAGTCCATGGGGTCACTAAGAGTCTGGCATGACTGAGCGACTTCACTTTTACTTTTCACTTTTATGCATTGCAGAAGGAAATGGCAACCCACTCCAGTATTCTTGCCTGGAGAATCCCAGAGACAGGAGCCTGGTGGGCTGCCGTCTATGGGGTTGCACAGAGTCGAACACGACTGAAGCAACTTAGCAGCAGCAGCAGCAACAGCAAACTCACATTAAAAAAATTGGAATATAATTGCTTTACAGTATTGTATTAATTTCTACTGTACAGTGAAATGAATCAGCTATATGTATGCATATATTCCTTCCATCTTGGATCTTCCCCCCACCATCCTGCATATCCCATCCCTCTAAGTCATCACAGAGCACTGAGCTGAGCTCACTGTGCTTTATAACAGGTTCCCACTAGCTATCTATTTTTACACATGGTAGCGTGCATATGGGGCTTTCCTGGTGGCTCAGACAGTAAAGAATCCACCTGCAATGCGGGAGAAGTGGGTTTGATCCCTGGGTTGGGAAGATCCCCTGGAGAAGGGCATGGCAACCCACTCCAATATTCTTACCTGGAGAGTCCCTGTGGACAGAGGAGCCTGGTAGGCTGTAGTTCATGGGGTTGCAAAGAGTCGGACACAACTGAGTGACTAAGAACACACACACACACTCACACACACACACACACAGTGTGTATATGTCAATCCCAATCTCCCAGTTCTTCCCTTGCCCACCCATGTGTCCATTCTCTACACCTGTGTCTCTATTCCTGCCCTGGAAATAGGTTCATCTGTACCATTTTTCTAGATTCCATATATATGTATTAATATACAGTATTTGTTTTTCTCTTTCTGACTTACTTCACTCTGTATGGTACAGCTTTCCATCTTTGCCTCCTTTGTGCCTAGCATGGGGCTCAGATTCCATAGATGTTCGACTAGTAAACAAAGGCACATCCAGGCTTTGGGAAAGACAGCAGAATCAGCCAACTGAGTAGGCCAGATGGCAAATGTTAGTATTTGGACACCCTGTGGGAACACAGAGCACACTTAAATTCTGTTATGTATGCATTTGTGTGTATAAATTACATTTCTGGATAGTCTCAAGATACCAATAGCATCAGGGGAAGACACCTGAGCCATGTTTCCGCTGTAAATTATTTCTGAGTTCCTTTTTCAAACTTAAACAATAGGCTGTCAAAACTGTCAAAATGCGGAAGCATGTTTCTTATGGGAAAAATTATTTATCATGCTCTTCTATTGTAACAAACAAAGCAAGCCCTTTCAGAGAAGGAAGGTTGCTAGTCTTGCCAGAACTGTGGTTTCCAAGAAGAGTTTTAGCACAATTGGCCTCAAAGAGCACTCAGGAAAGCAGGTGAATGAGGGCCAGCAGGTGAAATGTCCTCAGCCCAAATCTCACGTGGATTTGGATTCAGTTCACTCCAACAGTCTTGGTAGACATTTTCTTTTGTCAGGCTGGTACTAAGTTAGGGATAGAAAGATAAAAAAGATATGACCCCTGCCCTCAGAGAGCTGATAGTCCAGTTGAGGCATTAGATATTTAGATAAATAAGGACAACTCAATGTGATGAGTATTTAATAAATGCATATAAAGTACTCTGGATCAGAGAAGACAAAATAATTAGAAAAATAGAAGAAAGCATATTTGGGAGAGTTCTCCATTCCTCAATGCATATCATCTCTTGAACCAGCCATCAAACATCAAACTGCAGGTATTACTTCTCTCTATTGATGTACACCAGTTAGATTAAAGTTACTGTTTTTAGTGCCTATGATGTGCCCACAATGCACACAAGAAGGTTTTGCTGTCGGGCTATATACACAAATAAGATTTAATAGAATGGAAAATGGTAGAGCCATTAGAGATGCAAGCACCATATGATGGGAAATGGAGGGAGCAGCAGTTAAGTCTTGACTCGGGGACATGGAAGCCCTTTCCAGGCGCATTGATATTTGGGGTGATTCAGTCTATGCCTGCCTGTAGGGGCTATGGGCTCTGCACCTGAGTTTGCAAAGGACTCTGGATTTCCTTGGTCAGACCAAGTCTTAGGGGAGATGGCACAGGGCTGGGTTAATAAATTTTTGGGGGGAATCTGGAATTGAGAAGAGTTGAATGGTGGCTTTGTTGCTGAGAGGACATGAGGGAGGCTGCTACAGCTACATGTGGATTTGGACAGCAGATCAGTAAAGCAAGGGGATGGGAGCAGAGAGGATGGAGGGAAGAAGGAAGAGAGAGAGGAAGAGGAGGAGAGAAGAAGGTGGTGGGGCAGGGAGAGGACAAGGGGAAAGGGAGGAGGAGAGACGGAGGAAGAGGAATAAAAGGGAAGAGAAGAGATGGGGAGGGGAGGGAAGGGGTAAGAGATGACTGAAACAGACACACAGGGATGAGCAGGGCTGAGATGGGATCCAGAAACTGAAAAGGTGTCAAAACCTGGCCATTTCTCACCACATTGTGGCTTTGTCCTTTCTTGTGTGCAAACTGGCCTTCTCTGCTAATTGGTTTATCTTGTGGGTGCAGGACAGCCATCCCCTACCTTCTTCATTTCTATTTTTCTTGATCAAGACACCAGCCAGACTGAATTCGAATCCAACTTTTAGTCTTACTTCCAAATTCTAATTGCTCCAGAGGATACCAAGTGTCTCTTCCTGGTTTAATTCCTGTGGCTGCAGAGTGGGAGCAGATTATGGGGCCTGGATGTGGCTATAGGAGGCCCACTCCTGTGTGGAGGGAGCAACAAAGCAGTCTGCCTTAACAGAGAAGCTACTGTCAAAGGTTTGTGCTATAAAAAGAGCACTACAGGTCAGGGAGAGAGCTGACTGTCCAGCTCTGCTAGCATTTCATTTGTGAAGCCCTTTCCATTATTCTTAAGAGATTTGGATTCCTTATATAAATCCCACTTTGCTTAAGCTAACTTGAGTGGGCTTTTATTTCTTGGAATAGAAGAGTCTTAACTAAGATTTTAACAGGCAGAGAAGGGATGAAAGTGGCACTTAAAGTGCAGGCAGCAGCATTTATAAAAGCATGAGAATGAGAAAGTTCAGGGTTAATTAGGAAGGGTTCTACAAATAGGCATTGCAGCATAGGGTATCTGAAGGGATGGCATGGAAAAATGAGGCTGGAAAGATGGTTTGGAAGCTGGTATTAACCTTAGAAATTCCCTTCTTAGTTTGGAGTAGGCAGTTGAAGTCTGGCTGCATTTAAAAAAAATTTTTATTGGAGTATAATTGCTTTACAGTGTTGTTCTAGTTTCTACTGTATAGCACGGTGAATCAGTTGCATATATATATACACCCTTTTTTTGGATTTCTTTCCCATTTAGGTCACCAGAGAACACTGAGTAGAGTTCCCTGAGCGATGCAGTAGGTTCTCATTAGTTATCTATTTATACATAGTATCAATAGTATATATATGTCAATGCCAATCTCTCAATTCATCCTCAGTTCAGTTCAGTTGCTCAGTTGTGTTCGACTCTTTGTGACCCCATGCACGCCAGGCCTCCCTGTCCATCACCAACTCCCGGAGTTTAGTCAAACTCATGTCCATCGAGTTGGTGATGCCATCCAGCTATCATCCTCTGTCGTCCCCTTCTTCTGCTGCCCTCTAATCCCTCCCAACATCAGAGTCTTTTCCAATGAGTCAACTCTTCGCATGAGGTGGCCAAAGTATTGGAGTTTCAGCTTTAGCATCAGTCCTTCCAATGAACACCTAGGACTGATCTCCTTTAGAATGGACTGGTTGGATCTCCTTGCAGTCCAAGGGACTCTCAAGAGTCTTCTCCAAAACCACAGTTCAAAAGCATCAATTCTTCAGCACTCAGCTTTCTTCACAGTCCAACTCTCATGTCCATACATGACCACTGGAAAAACCATAGCCTTGACTTGACGGATGTTAGTCAGCAAAGTAATGTCTCTGCTTTTGAATATGCTGTCTAGGTTGGTCATAACTTTCCTTCCAAGGAGTAAGCGTCTTTTAATTTCATGGCTGCGATCAATGTCTGCAGTGATTTTGGAGCCCCCAAGAGTAAAGTCTGACACTGTTTCCACTGTTTCCCCATCTATTTCCTATGAAGTGATGGGACCAGATGCCATAATCCTACCTCCTCCCTTTCTCCCCTTGGTGTCCATATATTTGTTCTCTATGTCTGTGTCTCTATTCCTGTTTTGCAAATAAGATCATCTACACTATTTTTCTAGATTCTACATATATTTGTTAATAGTTATCTATGGCCATACCATCCCGAATGTGCCTGATCTCATCTAGCTGGCATTTGAATTGCAGAATGATAGAGTCTGACCAGTGTGTCCTGACTGTCTTCATAGACAGTGACAAGCAGCTTGTGTGTGCCATAAGCTTGGTGGTGGTTGTCTTATAACGTCAGCATTACATGATGATAAAACTCCACTTTTAACTCAAGTGAAGTTGTACTGTAAAAACATCCCAAGGCCTCATTTGCTGACTCTGCCAAAATGTACTGGGTATCTTTAGTATGTACTATAGTGCTTCCCAGGTGGCTCAGTAGTAAAGATTCCACCCACCAATGCCAGAAATGCAGGGGATATGGGTTTGATTCCTGGGTTGAGAAGATCTCCTGGAGAAGGGAATGACAATCCATTCCACTATTCTTGCCGGGAAAACCCTAGGGACAGAGGAGCCTGGCGGGCTACATACAGTTCAAGGAGTCACAAAGAGTTGGACACAACTGAGCATGTATGCATAACTCATAGTGCCCCACCCAGGTCCCCTTTGCTTGTTGGTACATGTGTTCTTCAGCTGCTGTTAAGTGCTACAGCCATGGGCTTATATCTGGGAGTCACCTCACTTGGAGATATATGGAAGTTTCTACTTCTTGATCCCCATGGCCAATGACTGGATGATATATGGATGTACAGGTTGGTCCTTGTGTCTCCAGCTGGGGCAGTTTTGCTGTATGATTTATGCTCCAGAGCCTCGTGGATCAGGCCAGGCTGCATGTTACCTGAGTCCATATCCTGCTTAGCATTTTCTCTTTCCCTACCCTGATTACCTTGTTAGCATATGGAGTTCTCTTGAAGAGATTGCCCTCAGCAGATCACAGGCCCCAAATTCCTTTCAAGGCTCTAATTTAAAGAAATCTTTTCTGAGATAGTGCCATTTATTTCAATAGACATTCAAAGTTACACAGGTTGCTGTGTTTCCACTTCCATAGAGCACAGTGGTCAAGAGCTT
The DNA here is from genome assembly GCF_016772045.2 of Ovis aries. Lineage (NCBI taxonomy): Eukaryota > Metazoa > Chordata > Mammalia > Artiodactyla > Bovidae > Ovis > Ovis aries. The sequence goes on along the minus strand of NC_056071.1, from coordinate 42,410,585 downwards.
GGATTCTGTAGTAAGATCCATCTACATTCGAATCTTGGCTCTGTCACCTAGTAGCTTCTGGTCTGGGCACATGGTTAAATTTTAGTATCATAATTTAAAAAATCTAAATGGAATAATATTAGTACTTAGGATTGATGTGAGGATTAGATGAGAATAATTCATGCGGAATGTTCAGCCCAGCTCTTGACTCATACAAACAGCTCATTAGCTACTTACCATTTCTTGATTTGCATCTTTGATAGAGATGCTACAGGTAGTTACAGGTTATACACTGTACCAGGGTCCATATCTAAGGGGTAGATTTATGTATGTATTATAATGATATTTTGACAAATGCAAATAAATCAAATATCTTGGGGAAGGAGGATCTTTTCCTCATTCTCACAAAGGTGTGGTATGTATTAGCAGCAGCCTGCCTGAGGCGGAGTTCAAATGGCTTCTTTTGCTGCCTCAGTTTGAAATTGTGGTTCCCAGCATAGTCTTGACTATGTGGTTACACTTGGAACAAGTGGCTATCACCTTTCTCTTTACCTATGGGAACTCAGTGACAACCAGTGGCTGAAGTTTCATCAACCCCATGGCTTCTCCTTAGTTTGGGATTGTCAGATGACCTGCTAGCTGAGCCATCTGGGAATCTGTGCTGTGCCAAGGTCTAAGGAGGGTAATGCCTGAGCTGCAGAAGGGAGTATGGAGATACCTATCAAGGAGGATGTGTGAGAGACAAGGGTGGGTCTGTGTGCCTGGCACACTGTTGTTGATTCACAGTAGGCCTTGAGGTGAAAAATAACTGGCAAAGACACTTGCAGTTAGCATAAGATGACTAAAAGTACCCAGATGCCATAAAGGGGCCCTTTGGTCTGGAAAGTTCTACTTCCCCCTCCCACCCTTTCCCCATGGTGCTAACCAGGCAGATGTATTCTCACCCTCTGACCATTGCTTATCAACTCAGCTGGGGGAATGGTAGCTGTTTTGTCTTCTAGTTCACAGAAGTGACAGTTTATTCCCACATGGCTGAGTCAGTGGACCCAGCCAAAATTTTTTTGTACATTTTTCAGGATTTTTTCAGCCAAAATTTTTTTGTACATTTTCAGGAATAACTTCCTACCTTGTCACTGAATTGGTACCTGAGGTAAGGAGCTGGCATAAGACGATGAGCCACCCCATTTGATGGAAACTGTGGGTTGGGGAGAGATTGTTGAGAGGCACTCTGACCACATTTTTGTGACACAAGCTGGTGCCAGCTAGCATGAGGGGAAATTAGGCTGCAGAGAGACTGTTGACAGGTCTGGCTGGTGAGTGGTTTTATGTGGGAAAACATGTCTTTTCTTAAAAGTAACCTGATCTGAAGAATATCATAGAGAGTTTCTGATTCCGGAACATACAGAGAAGTCTTTCCTATTTGATGGAGCAAATAACCCCATACTCCATCTAGTATGTCTCTTCCAGTCAGCCAGCCTTCCCACAGAACCACCCCCTCAATCAACAAAATGAACAAAATTCCTGGAAAACCACAGCTCACAGACTTAAGGTATTAACTTGCAAATTTGTACCTGGCTAGGGTTTTAGCTCAGAGCATATAGATCAGGAAATTTGGCCTAACTTCTGAACTGTTGCTTCTGAAGGGGCAAGAATCATCATGAGTTAATCATTTACAGACACCCAGTAAGAGAATTCACAGAATTCTAACAGTATCAGATGCTAGGTTCTATAATCTTAGACAGCCTTCCCATGCTTGGTGAAGCCCACTATTCAAGGGAATGTGACTGGGTTTCCCAAATGGGATAGGACAGAATCCTCATCTTTGTTCCCTTATGGGGAGCAGCAGAAGCAGGGGGTCTCCTTCCTCATTGCTCCTTTGGGACACTGCAGTTTGTCTGCTTGTGGCATCAGAGTTGGATGCAAGGCCTCTGGAATGTGCCCACAGTCCCCTAGGCAGGAAGCCACTTGGTTTCAGGGCAGTCAGGGTACCTTACCTTCAGTCTGGATCATTTCCTTCATATAATCAAGATTCATGCAGCTTCTCAAAAGAGGAACGCTTGTTCTGGCCTTTTGATAAGTGCTCCGTGACATGTGACTCCTCCTAAGTGGCTGCCACACTGAGTGGAAACAGAGCCCTGGTAGAGAGGAGGCTGGGAGAGCCTGGAGAAGCCCTTCTTTCTCCTGCTTACTTGCCAACTTGCGAAGGGTAAGAGTCTGCAATGGTTTCACAGTTGGGACTGGAGTTTGGGAAGCCTTCTCCCTCCCTTCCTGTATAAGTCTTTTGATAGCAAGGGATGGGCAAGTAGACTAAAACGTGGGGACAGAAGTCCAGGCTCTGCTGGGGAGAGGGGTGGGAGTCAGACCTACTTGGAAGAAATTCACTGGCATAGAACTATATGCTACTTTGACAAGAGACCAAACCCTGTGAAGTCTCATGGGCTACAAAGTCCAATTAAATCAGAGCTGGGCACAGTCAGAGGCTAACAGGCATGCATAATTGTGAGAATGAGGATTTTAGTGGGGAAAGGAAGAAAAAAAAAAGCCAAGGAGAAGCCAAGGCCAATTATCAGAACTGCTAATTTTTACCAACCTAATCATTAATGAATACCATGTTTCTGAAAAGAATGTTGAGAGAATAATTGTATTTCAAGGACTTGAAAACTGCCTAACTCTGAAGTTGTACAATTTGTGCAAATTAATATGATAAAAAGAGACAATTAGGGTTTATAATTAACAGATAAATACAAATGATCTGATGAAGACAATCTGAGTTTCTGCTCTGTCTTATGAAGCAGAGTAATTGATTTTTATAAATGCTAATTTACAGTACATGCTCTGTTACCCATTAACACGGAGAAAAGAACGTGGAGTAAATGGAAGTCAAGGAGGGGTGGGAGCCACGGAACTAACAGCCTGGATCTAGCCAAGGAGAAGAAATAGAATAAAATGCCAAATGCTGGAATATGACTTCAAAAGGACACAGATAACATCCAACAGTCTTTCTCCCCTTGACTGTCCATCTGTGTTGGGGCAAAAAAAAAAAAACAAACAAACAACACTTCAACAGTCTATACAAATGTCATGAAGTTTTTCTCTACTGTTTCTACACCATTAGGATTGGCTAGCTGGGTTTTCCTGAGATTTGGAGGCTGTAGGTGGAATGTTCTGACTCTAAATATTGTGTGAATAAGATATACTTCAGCAGGGGGAAGTTTCCAGGCCTCTGTCCCTTCTGTTTAGGAGTCGCTGGCCATACTTACAGAGACTGAGGACAGAAGACATCCGGGGTGATTCACATGTGAGCCACAAACCTAGTGTCACAAGGGCCCATGCTCAGAACTGCAGGCAGTTTGGGACTGAGCTGTGTCTCCGATGGACAACTAAACAGCATGTTCTATATCAGCTCTGCAGGAGATTAGCGGCTTGTGCTTGTGTGCTTAGTAGCTCAGTCACGTCCAACACTCCTCTGTCCATGGGAATTCTCCAGGCAAGAATACTGGAGTGGGTAGCTCATCGCTTCTCCAGGGGATCTTCCCAACCCAGGAATCAAACCAGGGTCTCTTTCATTGTAGGTGAATTCTTTGCCAGCTGAGCTACTAGGGAAGCCCTAACTACTTGGTGGCAAAAACTAAATGGTGGCAAATGAGTTCCCCCAAGTCACTCCAAGGAGGCTAAACACAAAAATATATCTTTCCTGATGGGGAAGGAATGAGGATGAAAAGAGCAGAGGGAGAAGGGGACATTGAGGAAAGAGAATGGAGAGAGATTTGCTTACTGTGGATGAACAGATTGCTATCTGTCCTCAGTAGACTCTATGCCTCCTAACAACAGGGACTGTGTACTTTGCATTCCTGGTGCCTGGCAAAATACAAGGAGATCAAACCAGTCAATCCTAAAGGAAATCAGTCCTGAATATTCATTGGAAGGACTGATGCTGAAGCTCCAGTACTTTGGCCACATAATGCAAAGAGCCAACTAATTGGAAAAGACCCTGATGCCAGGAAAGATTGAAGGCAGAAGGAGAAGGAAACGGCAGAGAGTGATATGGTTGGATGGTATCACCAACAAAATGGACATGAGTTTGAGCAAGCTCCAGGAGATGGTAAAGGACAGGGAAGCCTGGTGTGCTGCAGTTCATGGGGTCACAAAGAGTCGGACATGATTGAATGATTGAACAACTTTGCATTCTTAGTGCCTGGCAAAATGTTCTTCTTATGATTAAAACTTGGAAAAGATTTGATAATGAAAATTTAGGTCTGATCATTCATATTCTTTATAAAAGACATCCTGAAATTGTGATATTTTTATTTTGGCAGTATGAGGTCCTGGATTTTTTTTTAAGTTGAGTCTGATTAACACTCTGCTTTTGAGTTTTCAAATGTAAATAGCTAGAGGAAAAAAGAAACTGGATGAAGAGAGCATCAGAGGATATTTGCAGAGGAGTTTAGACTTGGTTAAGCCAGAATTGACTTTTCAGTTGCTGTTCCTTCTAGCCCTGCTCCATTTACCTGTTCCCAGTGAGTTAGGAGTCTCTCCAAGCCTTTCCAAATGTTACCTGCTGGTGAAAATGACATCTTCCTTGATGCGTCTGAAATTCCTAGCTCTCAGTACCAATTGTACTTTCAATAACTCATTTTTTGGTTCTTCTCTTTGTTACCTTCTGATAAACCATGTTTTAGATTCTGAATTTTAAATTCTCTACATGTATTAAACAAGAGGAAAGGCAAAATGTGGATTCTAAGAGCTAAAATAGAATATAATTTTATCCCACTAGTCTGCCTTCATATAAAGCAGGAAATAAATGTATGCCGTAGACCAAGACTGTCCAATATAAATGTGAGCTACATTTGCAATTTAAAATTTTCTGGAAGACACATGAAAAAGTAACAGGTGAAATTAATTTTAATGATGTATTTTATTTAATCCAATATATTCAAAATACCAGACTTCTCCAGTGGCTCAGCGGTAAAGAAGCACCTGCAAGGCAGGAGGCACAAGCAACGTGGGTTCTATTCCTGAGTTAGGAAGATCCCCTGGAGGAGGAAATGGCAACACACTCCAGTATTCTTGCCTGGAGAATGCCATGGACAAAGGAGCCTGGTGGGCTACAGTCCATAAGGTCACAAGCAGTCAGATATGACTGAGTGACAGAGCACACACAGCACATTTAAATATCATTTCAATATATAACCAACATAAAATTATTACCGAGATAGTACATGTGAAGTGAAGTGAAGTTGCTCAGTCGTGTCTGACTCTTTGTGTCCCCATGGAGATAGTACATATATCTACTCATATTAAATCTTCAAGATCTGATCATAATTTGTGCTTATAGCACTAGTCACATTTTAAGAACTCAAGTCATGTGTGCCTGATGACTCATGTATTATACAATGCAGAGAATGAGAGAGAGAGAGAGAGAGAGAACGAGGCGAAGAAGGGAAGAAGGAGAAGAAGAAGGAAGAGAGAAAGTGCCTTAAATGTATCCTCCAAAGTTGTATTGATTCTTATTCCAGTCATATAATGATGATGATGAAGATAAACTTGTAGCTATAATAATTATATGTAATATAAATAAAGTATAAGTGATACACAGAACATAAAGCTGAACAGGTATATCTCACCAATACTAGTTTAATTGGATGTACTACAAGTTCCAAAGAAACTTGCTGAGTAATTTTTAAGGGAACCAAATGTTCATCGTGAGTCATCAACCAAAGACTGTGTTCAGCGTTTAAAGCCCTGTGGATGCACTGGAGGTCACAAGTATATTTTTCTATTTTCATCTTTTTTTTTTTTGTCAGTTGGCTTTGCTAGATATGGTACAACAGAGGCCAGAATATGGCATCAGTCTATATAAGTGCCAGATACATATAAGGCAATGTTCATTTTCAAGAGATCGATGCTGCCTGGTGGTGGATCCACGGCATTTGTCCTACAGCAGCCACTGAGTGGTGGCCTGAATGTCTTAGGGACGGGGCACGCCACCTGCCATACTTGGAGGAGTAATTTAGAGCCACAGTGGAAGACCAGCCTCTCTAAAAAAAAAAAAAAAAAGGTAAGAATGCTTTTATGAACAGATACAAAACAACTTTCAAGGTATGTTATGTGAAAAGAGCAAGTGTGGAACACTGTATATGAAACATTGGCAATCGTGATAAAAGGAAAAAAAATATGGATTGCTTGTATATGGATAGACTGTCCCTGGAAGGATGGAAAACGGCAACACTGATTACCTTCAAAGAAGGGTAGAGCGAGACAAGGGAAGGGGGAAGAAATTTTCCTTTTAATCTTGGTTCCTTTAGAATGTTGTACCATGTGATCTGTTATATTCAATATACGTATAATTCCTTTCAAATTTTGTGCCATGCAATTATATGTAAGTTAATAGTACAGAAAAAAAAACCCATTTGAGACAAACCAGAACCATATTAAAAGTCATGTCCGTAAAGGTGAATATGTTCTGTTTTGGAGTTGAAAGTGGAGTGTAGAACTCAATGATCAACTAGACCCAAGAGCGGAGAGGGACATTTTTAAGACTGAGGAGAAGAAGTCATGCATTTGTAAAGGTGAATGCATGTTCTGATTCAATTTTTGGATGTTAGAATGAAAAGTGTCCGAGTGCATACAGAACTGAACTGATGCGGCTGAGATTGTGGACATTATCCATTCATCTGCTGATGGACATCTGCGAATCTTTTAAATATATATTTTAAAAATCAGGCCAACAATTATAATTCAGTGATCACTTCCTGAGTGCCAGTGGGTGAACTGGCATGCCCGTATTGTCCCTGTGAACCAGAGCTCTACTGAATAGATGAATCCACATGGTGAGTGCTACTTTTTACGACAAAGTTAAAACCAAAGGAGATATACAAGCAATATTTTGGTTCCCGAGACCGAAGCAGCTCCAATCTTTAAGTTAGAGGACATTTTCAAGAATGCCTTTCTTCGATAGAGATGAAAAAAGGAGCATCTTCCTGGGAAAATATGTGACTATGGAGAGAGGCAATGTTGTCAACACAGCAGTATCAGCACTATGCATCCAAACCTGGTGATATAATAAGTGCTTTTGTGAACTCAATGGGTGTGGGTGTTACCTCACTGAGTGGTTGCTCCTTGTAAAGTGTATGATATCTCTCCAATTTCCACTCTTGGGGACAATATCATTTCTCTGGAAATGCAATAGAATACAGTCTTTCAGCAAAGATGTACTGTGGCTTCTGTGTGCTGGACACTGAGAGCAGCAAAGATACGCAAGTAAGGCCAGCAAGGGCCCTGCCCGCAAGGTCCTGTACCTGGGATGATAAATGCGTAGCTGATACTGTTCCAGAAAGAAGTGGAAGTGCAGAAGAGAGGGGAGAGGAGGAAATATCAAGAAGTTGTGAGGAGCTGGGTATCGAATTGGTAGAATTTTTTTCTGATAAGGGAGCCAAGGATAAGTTATTTTAGGCAGAGTACTGTATTAAAAGACAAAGACATGAATTGCCAAACCAGTTGGGGTGGGAGCGAGGTGGGGGGAGACTCTATCTCTGCTGGAGCATAGGGTGCCGGAAGGCAGACAAAGGTGAGGCTGGAGTGTAGACTAAGGGTCTCGTGAGTGGTCATGGGGCTGAACTTTGTCTCTAGGCAATGGAGAACTTGAGAAGATGTAAAAGGCAGGAGATGTGAGGAGGCCTGAGGTGGAGCAAAGGCTTCAGACAGAGGCTGTGCCAGCAGCTGGAGGAACATGAGGAGGGAGAAGATCCAACAGATTAGAGAGCAGGGGTTTCTGGGTCTGATGGCCAATGGACTGAATGAAAAGATCCAGGGGACGCATGAGCCATATTCTGGCAGACTTGTAGAATAATCTGCAAATGAAGTTACACTTTCGTTTGCTAGCAGAGAATGAATTACACTTTCCCCCTCCCCCCCTTTTTTTTGCTAACAGAGAATAAATAATGCCTCCTGAAAATCCATATTGAAAAAAGCTCTTCTTAATTTTTGAAGTGTTTTTAGAATCATTTAGTTTGACACTGTATTGGAAATCACTTGATCCATAATTTATTTGGAAACAAATAATCTTCCTTGCTTAAATATCCATCCGAATTCCAACTTAAGGCTCTCACATACATTAGTGGCTTCCTAAATATTACCACTAAAATGTCCATACAGAGAGGTGATGAGTTGGAAGAGCCAGAGCTCAGGGCCAGGTGTTTCCAAGGCTGTTTGGTCTGGGTCAGTCCTGTGCCAACTATTGAAGGATGGTGCATATTTCTTCAAAGCATGCTTTGTTCTCTGAAGTGATTTCACCATGTGATGGAAATTACCATGTCAGGTTATTTTGGATAGGAAAGTTCAAAAGTTGGACATGCCAAACTGGAGCAAAATCCTATAAGAAAACCTTCTTCAGGAGAAATAGGAGAGATTTAATTTGGTTCCCAGAAATCTTTGTGATGGAGACTAATGCTGTGATCCCCAAACCTTATCAGTGTTATCGCTGATTCAGTCACACCTTCCTGGTGTATGTGCTGGAGGGAGAGGTCGGGGAAGATTCACACACCCCTTGAAAGCTCTTAATCATGGGGAGTTGTGCAGATCCTCTGGAAGCCTTTATGTTTTGCAATGGCCTATTTTATATTTAAAAGTTGTTAGATCATTTAAAGCAGCATGAACTACTTTTCACTTAATCGCTGCCCATCTGGGGGTCTATGCCAAGGTAACACTCGCTACTAGCCCCACAGAGAATGACCCAATTGTGCCTTTAGTTTCCTCTAAATACAATCCATTGATTTTCTTTCCCCGACAGTAAGCAGGGTGATTTTGGTTATTCCAAAGCAATTAGATAGAGTATTTGGTTGGACTCTTCTTCAGCCTTGAAGGACTCTATTTACTTTCCTCCATGATAGCCTTAAAGCTTTAGTCCCTTATATAACCAAGAGTTGCTTTTCTGCGCCAATAAGCAAAAGCATTACAATATTAATAACCCTCGGCCACGGGTTTAGCTTCCTCACCTTCTTCCCATGCTTGGATGATTTCCTCTGCATTTGAAGTAATCAATAGTGCCCTGAAATTCATTCAGGCTTTCACACACTCCATAAAGTTTCCAAAATAAGCCAGTGGCAAGCATTTAATTAGCTCATTTTGTTTCTGCCAGGGCAGAGATACAGACTTGAGGAGTCCAAGAACTGTATACAATACAGTTGTTACTGAAAACTTCATGCCCTGGCAGTAAACGGGAATGGGATTCAGAAGACTAACAATTCTGCCTCTTACCACCTTCTCAGTAGCTGTAGCATATTTCTTTGCCAGTCTGTACCCACATTTTCCCTTGGGTAAAAAGATGGCAGTGTTACTGGTCTTTGAGTGTGATTTCGTTCAGGAGTAGAGTATCAGCACCATGCTGGTGTGGAGGATAAAAGGTGCACGAGATAGAGCCAGATGGGGAAAGAGGGAGACAGGCGTGGAGACAAGTATTTCCCTCTGCCTGGGAAGGGCTCTGTTGGCGATGTAGGAGAGGGCAATGGGGCATCAGCAGGGTGGTCCCTGGGACAATGCTAGGCCAAGGACATGGGAGCTGCAGAGGCTTCTACTTTTCCTGCAGTCTTTGTGGCAGGGGGAGATTTATTTCTCCCCAGGACCAGTCAACAATATTTATTTTCACAAACTACAAAGCCTCAGAAGAAAGGAAGTCTTTCTTAGGGATGTTTACATTGTGCTTTTTGCTAAGAGCTACTGTTGGGTTTGAAGTCACTGGTCGCTTCTATCAAGATGAGCTGAAAAAGAATCTCATGCACAAATAGGAACAGGCTGCAATGAGTTCCAGGTGGATAGGAAAGCTGATATTGGACGGTCGGAGAGGGCCTCCAGCTACGGACAGGTAGAAAAGCCCAGAAGCATATTCATAGGCTGAAAGTGAGAAGAGTTTCTGGTCCCTTACATTGGGTCATGAGGAAGGTTCCAGATCTGTGATCCTGGGATAACACCACCATCATGTTTGCTTGTCTCCTTCTCAGAAATCTTGGGGAAAATTGCCACACACGCAACAGGACTCTTCCCTTCATATACTCCCACATCCTCATCTTATTGTTGGTTTATTTAGGCTTCATCTTGATCCAGAAGAATGAAGGCAATTTACATATATGCATATATAATAAAACAAAGCTTAAAATAAGGGATACCACTGAAGTGTGTATACATGCTGACACTTCCAAAGTGTTCATGCCTTTTGATTTAGCAATAATGTCCTGAGAAATTTATCCCAAGGATAACACTTAAAATCTGCTCAAAGGTTTATCTTTGCTTCTCATATACTTGTAACTTTGGTTTTTAAATTGAACTATCTTAAGAGTATAAATATGTATGCTGCTGCTGCTGCTAAGTCACATCAGTCGTGTCTGACTCTGTGCAACCCCATAGATGGCAGCCCATCAGGCTCCCCTGTCCCTGGGATTCTCCAGGCAAGAACACTGGAGTGGGTTGCCATTTCCTTCTCCAATGCATGAAAGTGGAAAGTGAAAGGGAAGTCGCTCAGTGATGTCCGATTCTTAGCGACCCCATGGACTGCAGCCTACCAGGCTCCTCTGTCCATGGGAGTTTCCAGGCAAGAGTACTGGAATGAGTTGCCAGTACCCTCTCCGATAAACATGTATATGTACTATTAAAAGAATAATAATAAGGCAAACACTTGGGCATCAACCACTCAGGTTAAGATAAAGAGCACTGACAGTGCTTTAGAAACACCCTTTGGATCCTTCTGCGTCTACATCCCTACCCCTGTTTCCTAACTAAATTGCTTTAAAAAAGTTAATTAACTTAGCCATGTTGGGTTTTAGTTGTTGCATGTGGGATCTAGTTCTCTGACCAGGGATGATACCTGGGCCTTCTGCATTGCGAGCTTGGAGTCTTAGCCATTGAACCACCAGGGAAGGACTGCCGCCCCACCCCCTACTACCAAATCTTTTATACATCTGCAATTAAAATTATCATTTTGTGATGATTATTCCATTGCTTCTCTCTATAGTTTTACCATTTATAAGTATATCCCTAAAAAATATATGGACTTCCCAGGTGACTCAGTTGTAAAGAATGTCTGCAATGCAGCAGACTCACCTTTAGTCCCTGGATTGGGAAGAGCCCCTGGAGAAAGGAATGGCTATCTACTCTGGTATTCTTGCCTGAAAAATTCCATGGACAGAGGAGCCTGGAGGGCTGCAGTTCATCGGGTTGTAAAGAGTCAGAAATGACTGAGCACACATGCAAAAAATATATCCTTTTGTTTTGCCTTTTTTGAATTCTGTTGTTGATTTTTTTTTTTTTGGATTTATTTTTTCATTGAAGGATAATTACTTTACAGAATTTTGTTGTTTTCTGGGGGTAGAGGAGTGGGAGATACAAATTATCAGGTATAAGACAGGTTCAAGGAAATACAGCCAATATTTTGTAGTAACTGTAAATGGAAAGTAATGTTTAAAAATTATATAAAAATTTAAAGAAAAATATAAAATAATTTATATTTTGCTTGACACTGACCAAACCCCATGCCCACCCCTTGTTCCACACATTAGCAAGGCCGTTATCATGGGGTCTTGCCCCTGGAGCAGAGCTCCCTGGTGCATCTAGTGGCCCTTCATACTTCTTTGTGGGAGACGGAGCCAGCAATGAACCATCCTTGCTTTGCTGATTGTCTGCTTTAATTTTCTCCAACAAAGCCAGTTCTGTGCCTCTATATAATCTTGTGGTATGACTTCATCATCTTGCCATACTAGATTATGTTAAACCATTTACTGAGGTGACTTCTCCAGTTTCCCTCTCACCTAAAGTGGGTGATGAGTCCTTTGGCTCCATGTCCTCATCAATGCATGCTATTTGAAAATTTAAATTGAAAGACTTTTACATTTTTGTCAGTCTTGTAGGTATAAGATTATAATTCATTGTATTTTAGTTTGTGTTTTCTTGATCGCTAATGAAATTGAGTATTCTTTCATATGTTTGTGGGTCATAAGATTTCCTCTTTTGTTAAGGGACCTATTCAAATTCTTTTCTGAGTCTTTGCCTTTAAAAAATTGATTCATATGAGTTATTTATATGTTCTGGTTATGATTCCTTTGTGGCTTATATGAATTGCTCATATTTTCTTCAATTTTATGACATCTTTTCTCCTTTATTATAGGACTTTTTATAAATAGAAGTCCTTAATGTTAATTGCATCAAATTTATTGAGCTTTAACTTTATGGTTTATGTGTTTGGCCTTATTTGTAAATGTTTTTTCTATCCATGGGTAATTAAAATATTCTCCTATATTTTCATCTAAAAGTTTTCTATTTTATCATTTCCTTTTGGGACTTTAATTCTGCAGTTCATATTTGTGTATAGTAAGAGTCCAGTTTTACATTTTTCCTCATGGATAATTGTCTGAGAACCATTACTAGAAAGTCTTTTTTCTTATTTGGTTTACAGAACAACCTCTGTCAGACATCAAGCATCCATATGTCTATTGGACTGTTTTTGGAATCATTACTTAATTTGATTGATCTGTTTCTGCACAAATACTGTACTGTCTCAAGTCTATAGTTTGTAAAACATCTTAATATCTGGTAGAACAGGTTATCTTACTATGTCTTTTGTTAGTAGGAGTTTATCTCTTCTAGATCTTTTGTTTTTCCATATAAATTTTAGAATCGTCTGTAAAGTTTCACACACAAAAAAATACACAGAATGCTGGGATTTTGATTGAGATGACCTCAATTTGGGAAAAATTGACATCTTTAAATTATTGAGTTTTTCAACCCATGAACATGGTGTATCTCTACTTTTATTTAGGTTTTAAAAAATATTTACTTATTTATTTTTGGCTGCACTAGGTCTTTGTTGCTGCGCATGTGCGTGCTCTAGCTGCGGTGAGCAGGGCCTGCTCTCTAGCTGTGGTAGGTGAGCTGCTCATTGCAGTGGCTTCTCCTGTTGCAGAGCACAGACTCTAAGTGCATGGGCTTCAGTAGATATGAAACCCAGGCTCAGCTGTTCCTCAGTATGTGGAATCTTCCTGGATTATGGATTGAACCTGTGCCCCCTTCATTGCCAGGTGGATTCTTAACAATTAGACCACCAGGGAAGAACTTATTTAGGCTTTTAAAAATGAGTTTAAGTGTAGATTATAATTTTTCTCCATAAATTAAAAAAAATGCTATTGAGAATGGTAACTATTCAAAATTTTGATCCTTATTTATTTTTGTTGTATGTATAATGCAATTGACTTTTGCATATTGATTCTTATTAATTCCAGTGATTTACCCATAGAGTTTTGTTTTCTATATACACAGTCATATCATCACTAGATAGTAATTGTTTTGCTTCTTCTCTATCCTGCATTTCTCTGTTGACTAGGTATAGTACAGTGTTGAATGGTAAGATAATGAGAGCCCTTGTCTTATTCCTCATCTTAAAGGAAATATTTTCAGTATTTCAGCATTAATGTGTTGTGTACCATAGGTTTATCTTTAAAATTCCTTCATTAATAGAAGGGAAAGAAGGTCCCTTCTAATCCAAGCTTGTTAAGATTTTTGGGAAATTATGAGTGGATATTGTATTTTATTATATATTTTTTCCTGCATAGATTCAGGTAATCATGTGATTTTTCTCATTAATTTGTTGGTATGATAAATTTTATTATTCACATGTTTTTTAAATGATAAATTACTCTTGCATTCCTTAGATAAATCTAATCTGGTTATGATTTTTTTCTTAAGTATATTGCTTAAATCAGCTTGCTAATGTTTTTAATATTTTTGCATCTATGTTCATGAGTAAGACTGGCTTATGATGTTTCTTTCCTTACTGTTCTGGACAGGTTTTGATATCAGGCACACATAATTTTTGTAAGTGAATAAGGATGATGGGACAAGGGGAAAATGTAAATAAGAAAAGATGAAAGTTAGAATTTAGATTGTGATATAAAATTTATGCCGTAAGATCTCTTATGTGGTTAGGAACTTGGCTCTGAACTTCCTAGTAATGAATTCAAATCAGTTTTTGATTCATAAAAGTCAATGAGACAAGATCAAAAAGCTGTTCAGGAATCAGTATATATTTTCCAAGAGTCAGTATAGGACGGTGGTTTGGAAACTATTCCTTGGAGATAGACTACTTGTGCTCTAATCTCTACAGTTTACTAGTTATGTAAATATGGATAAGTTACTTAACCTCTGTTTTTCAGTGTTCTCACTTGTAAAACAAAGATTATTATGTATCTACTCACAGAAATGTTTCATAGATTAAAGGAGTTAATACATACAAAGTGCTTTGAGAAGTAATAGGTTCTTGGTAATGCTCAATAAACAATGACTTCTATTATAATTTCTGATAGTGAGACCAGAAAGAAATTTCTCCTTGAATGCCTCTTGAGAGGATACTCTTTAATGAAAAGAACAATAACCCTAATGCAATTCTTTTAGGATGATGATGATTTAATTGTTTTGAGGAATGTGTATCTTTCAGGAAAACTTTAAAACATTTATTTATTTATTTATTTGGCTGCATCAGGTCTTACTTGTGGCACACAGGATCTTCATTGCATCGTGAGAGATCTTTTGTGTACACAGACTCTCTAGTTGTGGTGCCTGGACTCAGTAGTGTGGCACTCAGGCTTAGTTGCTTCGTGCCATGTAGGATCTTAGTTCCCCAGCCAGGGCTCGAACCCAAGTCCCCTGCATTGCAAGGTGGATTCTTAACTACTGGACCACCAGGAAAGTCTCTCAGGCAAACTTTTGTAAGTATTGCTTTTACAGTTGAGTTTTTGATAAATTTTGAGAGCAGTGAATATGAAATGATGCTCTATGAGCAGTAACTGGAATACAGCCTCATAGTTAAGTATTTTTTAAAACTAAAGCATAAATAGAAGAGCACTTTGCCTCCACATGGGCCAAGAAGTACTAGAGGGCGTGGCCAAGTATCTCTCCTTCAGTAGTCTTAGGTGTGTATCAGTGCCTAATCAAAAGGGTGGTGAAGCCCCAATGGCTGCATGAATTTTAGTTTGGGAAAAATTAAATCAGATATTGTAACTTATCACCTTGGCCATAAATTGGTTATTAAAAGATATCTACGTATAGTTACCTAAATAAGTTAACTTACTGTACTGAATAAATGAGTGTACTGTATTCCAGTCAAGTAACAACATTCACAACTAATGCTTACATAGAGTTTACTGTATGCTGTATGTACCTTACATAAGCAGTTCACATAAGTGAACTTATTTAACCTTCAGAACAATCACATGAGGCAGATGCTGTTACTGCCATGTTACAGATGAATCATGCAACTGGTACTGCAACTGGTGGCAGAGCTGAGATTCAAACCCAGATAAACTGGCTCCTGAGTCCAAACGTTATGGAGATGCCTACCCAAAACAATGACTTTACTTCTGAATTGTTGACCTGTATGTAGCCCTCCTCTGTGGCAGGAATTATATAGCAGGCCGCTATATTACAAATGATGAAAGAATCGGTTCTGTATGTGAGAATGTTTTTTCTTCTATATTCCATGACAAGGTACAGATCTAGCCCAGGGGAGAGTGGTATGAATATACAAGATGAAAGGAGTGGTGGCACCTTTGATGCAATTTCCTCCTGATCAGTTATAGATCATAACTCTGACAGTGCGTTAAGGGTCAGGTTCTCATGACGCATCAAAAACGAGGGTCCATAGTGTATCTATCTTGTGATCTCCATCTATAATCAATTCTTATCTACTGAAATATAAAGAAAAAATCTAAAAGGAACATATGTAATCCTGTGTAACTCTGAAGACATTTCCATACATGTTAACACAGAGTTTGTCAATGATCAGTAGTGGATTAACTATGTCCAAAGATCACCTTCTTCTGCATGAGGTATTGGCTTGCTGGAATTTACCAGGAAGGAAATAAGCATACTGCTATCAGTAGCATCCTTTTCTGTGATCACAAGCTGCATCTCTCTTTAGCTGTGTTCTTTCAGCATGCAAGTTCCCTGTGACATTAGTTTTTGATACTGCAGAAGCATAACATTTAGCTGCAACTATCTAATAGGAAGCTTACAGAGTTTGATTGGGTGGGAAGAAGCCTTTCTTCAGTTTCTTGTCTGTCGGGGTTGGGGTAGACTTGCTGCAAAGTGGCACCCTTCCGTGGTAATTGCCAATAAAGCTTTCCAGGGTCTCAGCAATGATGCTCAAGAAAATGGTTGGTCCTGGGACATGTGGACCTAGAGGATACCACCACCTTTGGGTGACTGCTCTTGGGGACTAACTTTGCTAACACTCTGATTCTGTAATTTGGGAACAATAAAGTTACCTTTTAAAAACTGTGATGGAGTTCAAAATGGTTTTATTTGGTAGTATAGTAGTAGAAATAATAAAAAATATATACAAATAGGGACTGAGGGACACACTTCCAAGCAATTCACTAATGGTTCTGGTGTTGGGAAGTCTCCCCAGGTAATTTATTTGGTTATATTTATTTTCACAAATCAGTTGTTCAATACAAGGGAACACTACCTAGACTCAGCAAGAAAACAGCCTGTACATAAAGATATTTGGGTTCTTAGAGCTGAGCTTCTCAGCAGTTAACCAAGACCTGGACTTCTACATCCTCATTCATCTAATTCATAGCTCTGATAACAATGTCTCAGAATCTGTCCCCATTGCCATATCTAGTGGTCAAACAGATCTTACAATATAGACTGATTATAAAGTATTTTTTACTGTGATAAGTTTATGGTAATATTTAGGCTTTGTAGTCATATATGGATATGAGAGTTGGACTGTGAAGAAAGCTGAGCGCCAAAAAATTGATGCTTTTTAACTGTGGTGCTGTAGAAGACTCTTGAGAGTCCCTTGGACTGCAGAGAGATCCAACCAGTCCTTTCTAAAGGAGATCAGTCCTGGGTGTTCTTTGGAATGAATGATGTTAAAGGTGAAACTCCAGTACTTTGGCCACCTCATGCGAAGAGTTGACTCATTGGAAAAGACTGATGCTGGGAGAGATTGGGGGCAGGAGGAGAAGGGGATGACAGAGGATGAGATGGCTGGATGGCATCACCAACTTGATGGACATGAGTTTGAATGAACTCCGGGAGTTGGTGATGGACAGGGAGGCCTGGCGTGCTGCAGTTCATGGGGTTGCAGGGAGTCAGACATGACTGAGCGACTGAACTGACTGAACTGACTGAACTGAAACTCCCAGAAAATTCTTCTGATTATCATGATGTAAGTTTTATAGTTTTGTTTGTTTCCTCTTGTTTTGGTTTTCCTGTGTTGCAATCCCTAATTCTCTTTAGTTTATATTTAATAGGCACTTGGAGGGAAAGTCCTATGCAGCTAAGCCTTGGTGTGGGTAAAGCAGGTTTCAAGTGATTAGCAACGAATTGGAATGAGGGGAACAAAGAAATGTCTTCCTTAGGCTTAGAAGTAAAATTCTGAAAGGTCATAAGATGGTAACACTCCACCAATAGAAATTGAAAGTCCATTAACTTATTCTTCATCCCCAGATTTCCTAGCCAGCCCAGAAAAATATGAGTGTACTCCGACTCCAGAGTGGACATGTTGTTCAGTCACTAAGTTGTGTCTGATTCTGTGGGACCCTGTGGACTGCAGTACACCAGGCTTCCTTGTCCTTCACTATCTCTCAAAATTTGCTCAAACTCATATGCCATCCAATCATCTCATTCTCTGTTTTCCCCTTCTCCTGCCCTCAATCTTTCCCAGCATCAGGGTCCTTTCCAGTGAGTCAGTTCTTTGCATCAGGTGGCCGAAGTATTGGAGATTTAGCTTCAGCATCAGTCCTTCCAATGAATATTCAGGGTTGATTTCCTTTAGGATTGACTAGTTCGATCTCTTTGCTGTCTAAGAGACTCTCAAGAATCTTCTCCAGCACCACAGTTCAAAGGCATCAGTTCTTTAGTGCTCAGCCTTCTTTATGGTCCAACTTTCACATTCATACATGAATACTGGAAAAGCCATAGCATTGATTATGTGGACCTTTGTTGGCAGTGATGTCTCTGCTTTTTAAAATGCTATCTAGGTTGGTCATAGCTTTTCTTCCAAGAAGCAAGCATCCTTTAATTTTGTGGTTGCAGTCACCATCCACAGTGATTTTGAAGCCCAAGAAAAGAAAGTCTGGTACTGTTTCCACTTTTTTCCCATCTATTTATCATGAAATGATGGAACCAAATGCCATGATCTTAGTTTTTGAATGTTGAGTTTTAAACCAGCTTTTTCACTCCTCTTTCACCCTCATCAAGAGGCTCTTTAGTTCTTCTTCACTTTCTGCCATAAGGGTGGTGTCATCTGCATATCTGAGGTTATTGGTATTTCTCCTGGAAATCTTGATTCTGGCTTTTGCTTCATCCAGCCTGGCATTTTGCATGATGTACTCTGCATATAAGTTAAATAAGCAGGGTGACAATATACAGCCTTGATGTACTCCTTTCCCAGTTTTGAACCAGTCCATTGTTCTATATCCAGTTCTAACTGTTGCTTCTTGATCTGTGTACAGGCTTCTTAGGAGGCAGGTAAGGTGGTCTGGTATTCTCATCTCTTGAAAAATTTTCCACAGTTTATTGTGATCCACAGTCAAAGGTTTTAATGTAATCAATGAAGCAGATGTAGATATTTTTCTTGAATTCCCTTGTTTCTCCTATGATCCAATAGATGTTGGCAATTTGATCTCTGGTTCCTTTGCCTTTTCTAAATCCAGCTTGAACATCTGGAAGTTTTTGGATCACATACTGCTGAGGCCTAGCTGGAAGGATTTTGAGCATTACCTTGCTAGAATGTGAAATGAGTGCAATAGTGCACTAGTCTGAACAGTCTTTGACATTGCCTTTCTTAGGAATTGAAATGAAAACTGATCTTTTCCAGTCCTGCAGCCACTCTGAGTTTTTCCAATTTCACATATTTAGTGCAGCACTTTTGCAGCATCATCTTTGAGCATTTTAAATAGCTTAGTTGGAATTCCATCATCTCCACTAGCTTTGCTTATAGTAATGCTTCATAAGGCCCACTTGACTTCACACTCCAGGATGTCTGGCTCTACATGAGTGACCACAATGTTGTGGTTATCTAGGTCATTAAGTCCTTTCTTGTATAGTTCTTCTGTGTATTATTGCCACCTCTTTATAATCTCTTCTGCTTCTGTTAGGTCATTGCCATTTCTGTCCTTTATTGTGCCCATCGTTACCTGAAATGTTCCCTTGGTATCTCCAATTTTCTTGAAGTGATCTCTAGTCTTTCCTATCCTGTTGTTTTCCTCTAGTTCTTTGCTTTGTTCACCTAAGAAGGCTTTCTTATCTCTCCTTGCTATTCTCTGGAATTCTGTATTCAGTTGGGTGTATCTTTCCCCTTCTTCTTTCCCTTTTGCTTTTCTTCTTTTCTCGGCTATGTGTAAGGCCTCCTCAGACAACCACTTTGCCTTCTTGGAGATACATAGACTTAAAACTTAGGGAAACCTGTCTCTTTCTACTTGGTCCTAAATATTAACTCCAAAGATAGTAATGAGACAAGACCTAGCTTCTAATATAGTAACTTTGGGGGCAGACAGATAATAAAATTTATCTTTAATTTTTGCCATGTGCCAGGGTCCAGCCCCGGTGGATCCAGGGAATTCAAAGTGGGGATGGAGTCGGAGTCTGGGAAAGGACTATTTAATTAGAAATATAAAGAGATTAGGAAAGAATAGTGTAGTAGGAAAATTAGTGGAGAAAAGAGGCTGAATAACTTGGTTTACGTGGAAAACTAATAAAACCTCGAGACAAGAGGTTTGCACCATCTATGTTAGGCCACTGGCGCCCACTTGAATAGCGGAGGGTGCCCCGCCTTGGGCTCCCTCTCACGTGGATCTTAGAAGCCAGGGCAAGTAAATAGACTTGGAGAGCCTCCGTACTCCAGATGGGAATTCAGCTGGAAAAGGGGAGAAAAGAACGACATGGGGGAGCCCAGCATTGGTGCAAGACTCCCAACTTTATTTTCAAAATCATCTTATATACCCCAACTTGTACATAAAGAAATAATAGAATATGCAGAGTTATGTAGGGGCAGCAGTCCTGACCCTCATTGAGACCAGGATTTCTTTTTGCATATCTTCCCGTATACAAAAGGTCTCAGGTGGTTTACATTACCTTCTGGCCAAAAGGCCTGTTAACATTTTTATGGCTCTCTTCCTAGATAAATGTCTATCAACCAGAAAACTCTTTTTTCCTAGAAGAGTTTTTTCGTTCCTCTGCATCACCCTCAAAGTACATTCCTGTAGAACAAAGGTGCAGTGGGTTATAACAAAGAAAGTACTTAACTCAAAGATCTAATGTTGCTAATACCAGGTCTACTACCTGTTTTTTCTATATACCAACTATATCTACAAATAAAAGATATGAAAATTTGGCAGCAAGTATTGGCTCAACAAATGAAACCTTTAATCAGTCCTATTCTAATGATTTTGACTCCTTGGAAGCCCCTACATTCCTAGGATGTTTTAAGCTTCCTGTGCCTCTCATGGTCAGGAGGCCGCAAACAATCACATGTGCAGCTGTAAGAGTCCAGCAGGCAGGCTAGAAAGCCATCAGAGGGGTTTTTGGATTGAAACACTCTTATTATGCCCAGGAGATTTATTATCTAAAAGCTCTAAATTAACTTTTTCCAGAAAAAGGTGGTCAGGGGACAGCCCCCTGTTAATGTCAGAAGAATACGTGGAAAGCATAACACAGTAAAGCAGGCAGACTCTGGTTTTTGGGGGTAGATGTTCAGGAAAATCCAGGGGGAACCCCTGAGGCCTCACTCGCCTTGCCCATCAGGCTTCTCCGCATGACCTTGTCGTGAGTGGGATCTCCCGTGCTGGCTCCCGGCAGCCATGAACTACCTTTTAGTACCATTAGATTCTATTCGTAATGAATTTTGGTCAGTCTTTAAAGGAACACTCTCACCACATA
Organism: Ovis aries; assembly: GCF_016772045.2. Taxonomy (NCBI): domain Eukaryota; kingdom Metazoa; phylum Chordata; class Mammalia; order Artiodactyla; family Bovidae; genus Ovis; species Ovis aries. Next base: position 42,389,678 of record NC_056071.1, on the reverse strand, counting down.
GGAAATTAACCCATCCTTTCCTAAATTATTCTTGGCAGTCTCATTGGTGTTAAGGTCTGGTGTTCAGAGTCTTAGAGATGAGCTACTCTGCCATGGAAGACACTTAGTAACTTGAGATTTAAACAGCATCGTAAAAAGACCATATGGAGAGCAAACAATGTGAACTTTGGAGGTTGGTAGGGTGAGTGTAGGAAAGGTGCTAAAACAAATCATATCTGGCTTCCAAGGGCATTAATGGGAGCTGGGTAGAAGAGGTTCCAGCTGTATGAGTGATGGAGCTTAGGAGCAGTCCAGAGTTAAGAAGAAGGAGTCTCTCAGTCATTCTCAATAATTGTTATTTTATTCTTAGTGTATCATGTCTGGAGGCACTTGGTTTGAGTTGGTGTTATTCAGATGTCTTATTGTAAATTTACTATTTCCCCCTTTGTAATCAATGAGCATTATGTGTGGAGCAATATTTTGAGGCTACATATATCTTGTTCCTCTTTTCTCCTCTCACAGCTATTCAACTTTTCATTACTAATTTGGAGAGATTAATATCTCAAAATTGAGATTTCTTATAAACAGATATTAGAACCCATTTAAAAAACCAACACACTCAATTAATATTTTTTCCACACTAGTATAACTTATTCATTAAGGGGCAAACACTTACTAAGCCCAAAGGTAAGCAACTTAAGACTTAAGGCCTATCACCCAGTTAAACTCTTTTCTCAGGTAACCTGATTTTTCCCATATCTGGCAAGTCAAGTTTGTCCAGTCCAAGGTGGAATGTCAACCAATTCCTAGAATTAGGGAACACTTGGAATTTTCTGGGTCAGGGCATTGGTACTAGGGTGGGGTTCATTGTGGGTTCATTTATACAAGGAGTCAAGAATTTCCCCAGAGAGTGTGGGTGATGTCCGACAGCAGTGGGCTTGAGTGGCCTGAGGATTCCATTTTTCATTCTACAGGGAAAATTACTTCCTGAAACAGGTACAAAGACCCTCAGTGGAATTCTACAAGAGGATCCAACAAGAGATGTGGGGCAGAAAGTTACACTGTCACTAAAACTAAGATTCTCAACTTTTACTTGTTGTTCAGGACCATTCACTCCATAACATCTTCTCCTTGAAGAAGCCAGACAGTGGATCTGAGATAGCCTGTGTCAGCCACTGTCTTACACACTGAGACATATTCCAAGGGATTACATTGGCCTGTGACCTGGATTAAAACAGGCTTTCCTTATTTCCTGTGTACTGTGTTGCCTAATACAACTGACCAGAAAAGGCAGGATTGGTAATTAAAAAAAATTTTATTAAAATATAGTTGATTTATATATATATATATATATATATATATATATATATTCTTTTCCATTATGGTTTATCACAGAATATTGAATATAGCTTCCTGTGCTATACAGTAGGACTTTATCCATTCTGTATATAGTCATTTGCATATGCTAATCCCCAACTCTTAAAACTTCTCCCCCAGCCCCTTCCCCTTTAAAAAAGTGAAACTGAAGTCGCTCAGTTGTGTCCGACTCTTTGCGACCCCATGGACTTTGTGACTCCTCCATCCATGGGATTTTCCAGGCAAGAGTACTAGAGTGGGTTGCCATTTCCTTGGCAACACTACATCTCTATACCTGTGAGTCTGTTTCTGTTTCATTTGCATCATACTTTAAATTTCACATATAAGTGATATCATGGTATTTGTCCTCTGTCTGACTTATTTTGCTTAGTATGGTAATCTCTAGGTCCATCCATGTTGCTGCAAATAGTGTTATTTCATTCTTTTTAATGACTGAGTAATATTAAGCCATATATATATATATATCTCACATCTTCTTTACCCATTCATCTGTTGATGGATATTTAGGTTGTTTCCATGCCTTGGCTAATATAAATAATGCTACTATGAACACAGAGGTGCATATATCTATAGTTTTGCCTGGGTATATGCCCAGGGGTGGAATTGCTGGATCATATGGCAACTCTACCTTTAGTTTACTGTTTTCCATAGTGGCTGCACCAACTTACATTCCCACCACAGTGTAAGAGGGTTCCTTTTCTCCATACACTCTCTAGCATTCATTATTTGTAGACTTTTTAAAGATGGCCATTCTAACCATTGTGAGGTGGTACCTCGTTATAGTTTTAATTTGCATTTCTCTGGTAATGCAAAACTAGTAATGCAAAAGATACTCATGTATCTTTTCATGTGCCTGTTGACCATCTGTGTGTCTTCTTTGGAGAAATGTCTGTTTAGATCTTATGCCCATTTTTCGATTGGGTTGCTGATTTTTTTGTTATTGAATTGAATGAATTATTGGTATAGTTTGGAAATTAAACCCTATGATTGCATCACTTAAATATTTTCTCCCCATTCATAGGTAGTCTTTTCATTTTGTTTATGGTTTCCTTTGCTGTACAAAAATCTTACAAGCTTGATTATGTCCCATTTGTTTACTTTTGCTTTTATTTCTATTGCCTTGGGAACAGAAAACCTAAGAAAACATTTACATGATTTATATCAGGGAATGTTGTGCCTGTGTTCTCTTTTAGGTATTTATGATATCTTGTTTTATATTTAAGTCTTTAAGCCATTTTGAATTTTTGTGTGTGCATGATGTGAAGGTATGTTCTAACTTCACTGATTTACATGTGATTGTCTAAATTTCCCAGTACTACTTGTTAGAGAGACTGTCTTTCCTCAATTGTATATTCTTGCCTCCTTTGATGAAGATTAATTGTCCATATGTGTTGATGTCTTTTCAAGCAGTTGAAATAGTCCACAGTCTGGCCAGCATAACTGTCATGAAGAAGGCAGTGAACTCTCCAAGAGTTTGACTTTTGCTCCTTTGACCTTACTGAGGAGGGACATAAAACAGTCTGGAGAGAAATATATTAGAGGGTGGCTGGAGTATGGAACCCAAAAAAGAATCCTCCACTGTCTTTCTCCCACAAGAGTTAAGTGAAATGAAGACGTAATTCATCTAGCACCTTCCCACAATCAGTCTACCTTCCTTCCCATCTGAGCGCCTGTGTAGCTTACTGCATTCAAACTCTGAGTTTCACCAGTTGTTATAATTTTCCCTACTTGTTTTATACGCTTTCTCTCACACATACTCTCTTAATTTGGAAGTAATTCTGTAAGAAAGAGCTTTCCATTTCATTTCACATATGTATTTATATCTATATAGATTCATAAATTCCTCTTTCTGTTCCCTTGGGTTATAATTCATTACCATCATTATCTATTTTGATGCCCCAAATGACCCAGATTTGGCTAGTGAGACATCATAGACTTTTATCCCCAAATACTTTAGTGTGACTTCTGAGGAACAAAGTTATTCCTTTACATAATCTCACCATGCATGTGTGCTCAGTCACTCAGTTGCATTGACTTTTTGTGACCCCCTGTAGCCCACCAGGCCCCTCTGTACATGGGATTATCCTGGCATGAATACTGGAGTGGATTGCCATTTCCTCTTCCTGACCCAGGGATGGAACATGAATCTCCTGCATTGGTAGGCAAATTCTTTACCACTGAGTCACCTGGGAAGCCCTATAATCTCAGCATAGTAGTCAAAATCAGAACACTTAATGTTCATACATTATTATTATTATTATCTAATTCACAATCTATGCTAAAATGTGTATATTTTCCTAATAGCGTTCTGTATAGCTCCTTTACCATCCCTCTCCTCCCCCATTCCATCTTTATCCAGTCATCTGTTGATGGGCATTTATGTTGCTTCCATGTCTTGGCTATTGTAAATAGTGCTGCAGTGAACATTGGGATGCATGTATCTTTCAAATTATAATTTTCTCTGGAAATATACTCAGGAGTGGGATTGCAGGATCATATAGTAACTCTGTTTTCAATTTCTAAAGGAACCTCCATACTGTTTGCCATAGTGACTGTGCCAACTTATATCTCCACCAGCAATGTAGGAGGATTTCTTTCTGTGAGCTGTGTTTTAAAAGCCATTCCTAAAAGTAGGATAATTTTAAGGGAAAATCAGGGGTGGTGATAGGAAGCCAAAGGAAAGGTGGGCCTTCAAAATGTATTTATTGTGTGAGCTCTCCCTACCACATTTCTTCCTAATAATAAAATCAATGAAAACTTAGGTTGTTTGCATTTCTTTTTTAAAAAATTAATTTATTTTTTAATTGACGCATAATTGCTTTACAGAATTTTGTTGTTTTCTGTCAAACCTCAATATGATGCATGTATCCCCTCCCTTTTGAACCTCTCTCTCATCTCCCTCCCCATACCACCCCTCTAGGTTGATACAGAGCTGCTGTTTGAGTTTCCTGAGCCATACAGCAAATTCCTGTTGGCTATCTATTTTCCATATGGTATTGTAAGTTTCCATGTTACTCTTTCCCTCTCCATCTCACCCTCTCCTCCACCCTCCCCACGTCCATAAGTCTATTCTCTATGTCTGTTTCTTCTCTGTTGCTCTGTAAATACATTTTTCAGTACCATTTTTCTAGAGTCCATATATATGTGTTAGAATACGATATTTATCTTTCTCTTTCTGACTCATTTCACTCTGTATAATAGGTTCTAGGTTCATCCTCCTCATCAGAACTGACTCAAATGTGTTCCTTTTTATGGCTGAGTAATACTCCATTGTGTATATGTACCACAACTTTATCCATTCATTTGTTGATGGACATCTAGGTTGTTTCCATGTTCTAGCTACTGTAAATAGTGCTACAGTGAACAGTGGGGTACATGTGTCTTTTTCAGTTTTGCTTTCCTCAAGGTATATGCCTAGGAGTGGGATTGCTGGGTCATATGGTGGTCTTATTCCTAGTTTTTTAAGGAATCTCTATACCATCTTCCATAGTGGCTGTATCAATTTACATTCCCACCAACAGTACAAGAGCATTCCCTTTTCTCCACATCCTCTCCAGAATTTATTGTTTGAAGACTTTTTGATGATGGCCATTCTGATTGGTGTGAGGTGATATCGCATTGTAATTTTGACTTGCATTTCTCTAATAATGAGCAATGTTGAGCATCTTTTCATGTGTTTGTTAGCCATCTGTATGTCTTCTTTGGAGAAATGTCTGTTTAGGTCTTTTCCCCACTTTTTGATTAGGTTGTTTGTTTTTCTGGTATTGAGTTGCATGAGCTGCTTGTATATTTTGGAAATTAATCCTTTGTCAGTTGTTTCATTTACTATTATTTTCTTCCATTCTTAGGGTTGTCTTTTCACCTTGCTTATAGTTTCCTTTGCTGTGGAAAACTTTTAAGTTTAATCAGGTCCCACTTGTTTACTTTTGTTTTTGTTTCCATTACTCTAGGAGGTGGGTCACATAGGATCTTGTTTTGATTTATGTCATCGAGTGTTCTACCTATGTTTTCTTCTAAGAGTTTTATGGTTTCTGGTCTTACATGTAGGTCTTTAATCCATTTTGAGTTTATCTTTATGTACGGTGTTAGGAAGTGTTGTAATTTCATTCTTTTATATGTAGCTGTCCAGTTTTCCCAGCACCATTTATTGAAGAGGCTGTCATTTCCCCATTGGATATTCTTGCGTCCTTTGTCAAAAATTAGGTACCCATAGGTGCATGGGTTTCTTTCTGGGCTTTCTATCTTGTTCCATTAGTCTATATTTCTGTTTTTGTGCCAGTACCATACTGTCCTGATGACTGTAGCTTTGTAGTATAATCCGAAGCTAGGAAGGTTGATTCCTCCAGCTCCATTCTTCTTTCTCAAGACTGCTCTGGCTATTTGCGGCCTTTTGTGTTTCCATATGAATTGTGAAAGTTTATGTTCTAGTTCTGTGAAAATGCCATTGGTAATTTGATAGGGATCGCATTGAATCTGTAGATTGTGTTTGGTAGTATAGTCATTTTCACAATATTGATTCTTCCTATCCAAGAACATGGAATATCTCTCCATCTGTTTATGCCATCTTTGATTTCTTTCATTAGTGTCTTATAATTTTTTGTGTACAATTCTTTTATCTCCTTAGGTAAGTTTATTCCTGGATATTTTTTTCTTTTTGCTGCATGTCTGCATTTTTTATTTCTTTTGATATAAGGTGTATAATGAAATACATAAGTACTAAGTGTACTATTGATGAGTTGTAATAAGTGCAATTCTCCCATATAATCCAAATCCTTATCAGGATACAGAACATGACCATCAGGATACAGAACATGGCCATTACCCTTAAAAAACAACCCTTATACTCTTTCTGATATATCCTTACCCCTCACTCATCAGTGGCAACAACTATTCTTATTTTTTTCATGATAACTTAATTTGACTTGCTTTAAAACTTTAAATAAATAAGTAAAAATCAATGAAAACCTTTAAATGAAGGTAGAGTAGAAACTTAGGAAGCCATTAAGATAAAAAAGAATATAAAGTAAGAGAAAAAAAGAGTACAGGGTAAAAATAAGCTCACAAGTCCGATAAAGGGAAAGAGTTAAGGTTTTTTAAATAAGAAGATAAAGTAGATGAGATTTAAAATAGAAGACAGGTTATAAACCAGTGAGGTAAAAGATTAAAACATAAAAAATGAAGAAGATAAGATCTAAGAGAAAATACAAATGTTCCATGAACTAGAAAGGTAAAATATTATAGAGATTAAAGATTAAAAATAGGAAATATGAAATAAAAAGGTAAATGTTAAAAATGTGAAAACAGTAACACATAAAAATAGAGAGAATATACTTAAAATCAAAACAAAAAGCTGAAAGTGAAGAAGAACTAAAGAGCCTCTTGATGAAAGTGAAAGAGGAGAGTGAAAAAGTTGGCTTACAGCTCAACATTCAGAAAATGAAGATCATGGCATCCAGTCCCATCACTTCATGGCAAATAGATGGGGAAACAGTGGAAGCAGTGGCTATTTTTTTGGGCTCCAAAATCACTGCAGATGGTGACTGCAGCCATGAAATTAAAAGACGCTTACTCCTTGGAAGGAAAGTTACGAGCAACCTAGACAGCATATTAAAAAGCAAAGACATTACTTTGCCAACAAAGGTCATTCTAGTCAAGGCTATGGTTTTTCCAGTGGTCATCTATGAATGTGAGAGTTGGACTATAAAGAAAGTTGAGCGCAGAAGAATTGATGCTTTTGAACTGTGGTGTTGGAGAAGACTCTTGAGAGTCCCTTGGACTGCGGGGAGATCCAACCAGTCCATCCTAAAGGAAATCAGTCCTGGGTGTTCATTGAAAGGACTGATGTTGAAGCTGAAACTCCAATATTTCGGCCATGCAAAGAGCTGACTGTTTTGAAAAGACCGTGATGTTGGGAAAGATTGAAGGCAGGAGGAGAAGGGGATGACAGAGGATGAGATGGTTGGATGGCATCACTGACTCAATAGACACGAGTTTGGGTAAACTCTGGGAGTTGGTGATGGACAGGGAGGCCTGGCGTGCTGCGGTTCATGGGGTCGCAGAGAGTTAGACATGACTGAGCGACTGAACTGGAACTGGAACTGGAACTGGATGGTACTTTATAGGAGTCCAGTGTGGAGTAGGGGAAAGCTCAGTGGCTTGGAATTTGGAAGACATGAGTTTAATTCCAGGATTCAAGCTAATGTAACCTGAAGAAACCATTATTCTCCCTGGACCTTGTATTTTATTTATTTAAGCTGTAAAAGGAGAGCCTTACAATAATGTTTTCCTATCCATATTATGCCACAGACAAGCGAGATACTACCTTTTTTTACTGTAGATTCCCAGATCAACATCTCCTCTGTTAGACATGGGAGGAGAGATAAACATGAAAGTTAAAGTGTACAGGGAACCAAGCTGCTGCCTAAGAGGATGATGGGGAAGAGGTGTACATGGTGCAGTGTTAGACTCAGCAGGTCTCAAACCTGAGGTTGGGAAAGAATGATTGAGCTCCTGAAACTCTCAGCTTCATTAGGGTTTTTATTTTATTTTATTTTAATACTGTCAGTAAAACTAAGATTCAGTTGTGAAAGCCCTAGATTCCAGCCAACAAGGAAGAACTTAATGAGCTCTGGTAATTATCCAGATAATAAAGTTAGAACAGGAAGCAGTACCAATCCTATCTGACATGTAATCTAAAGTTGTAGTCACTGTACTTGTGTGCAGATGCTTCGAACTGATGCTGGTCCAAGCCTGTCATGGTTACCATGTGTTGCTCACATTCTCTTTACCATGTCACTCTGGCTATCATATTAACATACCAGGGTTGTCTCATCTGCACACTAGAAAAACCCAGGTTTTGAAAATGAAGATAAAAGGATTGCCAGCCACCCGGATACCTAGGAAGGTCAAGATCCTTCCTTTTCTCCTCCCTTTATCCTGAGTTTGCTTCTGGCTAGAATTCCCTGTTTAATCTTCTTGTTTGTGTTTTTGGGTTGGGTTTAGTGTGGGTTTGTTTTTGTTCTCTTGCTTTATGAGAGGAAATGGTGGGATGGGAGGGCAGGACTGGGGAGAAACACAAGCCATTCATTCCTTCCTGTGCTTATTTGGATCTAGAATTCCCTATTCATCTCTATGTCTCCATCACCTTTTGCTAGTCTCTTGAGGTCACTTCCCAGAGAACTTCTTTTCTTTCATGGTTTTCTCTGCGTCAAACTTGCCTCAGTTTCCCTGTAAGTCACCCCCAACCCCCATTCTACTCTTAACAAACTGGAACTGGAAAGGGGCAAAATGTGAATGCAGCCCATCTAAGAATCTGCAAATTGTCTTCTTAATTTAGTTAGCATATTCTTGGTGAGGATCACACTGGGCAAATGCTAACATCAACAGTGGGAAATGTTGCGAATAATCTCTGTTTTTGAGGACTTGCATTTCACCAGTTCTAAGATTTGAGTGTTCTATTACTAATTGGAGAGACAATTATGATGCAGTGGGAAAGGGCAGAAGGTCTGGATTCAAGCCCAGCTCTGCTATGCATTAGTTGCGGGACCTCACTTAAGACAGTTGATCTCTCCCAGCTTTAGTTTCATGATCTTTTGCTTGAGTATTATGATACCCACTTGCAGTGTGGGTGTGAGAATTTGTGAGTTAATAAAAGGGCAAGTGCCAACTGTATTCTTTTTAAATTCTTACTTTATATTATAGTTGATTTACAATGTTGTGTTAGTTTTAGGTGTACAGCAAAGTGATTCAAACATATATATAGCTTTTCTGTTTCAAATTCTTTTCCCATTTGTTAGAGAATATATATAGAATATAGTGCCATATAGTAGGTCCTTGCTGGTGATCCATTTCACACATAGTAATGTATATATATTAATCTCAAACTCCTAATTTATCCCTCCCCCTGCCTTTCTTCTTTGGTAACCATAAGTTTGCTTTCTATATCTGTGAGTCGGTGTCTGTTTTGTAAATAAGTTCATTTGTATCATTTTTTTAAGATTCCACATATAAGTGATATCATATGATATTTATCTTTCTCTATCTGACTTAATTCACTTAGTATGATAATCTGTGGGTCCATCTAGTTGCTGCAATAGCCTTATTTCATTCTTTTTTTATAGCTGAGTAGTATTTCATTGTATATATGCACATCTTCTTAATCCATTCATCTGTAAATAGATGTTTACCACCTGTATTATTAATGTTTAATTTTGAAAGTATGTACTCAATCTGAGATATAAATGTACAGAGCATTAGTTCTACAGGATATTCCTCAAAATGATTTGAAATCTTTGTATTAAAGTGTCAGTTTGGGGGAAAAGCAGCAGTGAGTCTGATGTGACTTTGAGGATGTCATGACACAGGTTAGGGGATCGCAAAGAGGTCCCCAAAGAGAGACTCCCCCTCCCTGCCCATAATTTCCAGGCCATAATCCTGTTGGCCATCCCAGTTACCACACCCCCCCCACCATTTTACTATTTGAACAGGATGCTGTATATTCATTTATATATCTGGGAGATCAGAATTGAAAAGAATTGTAGGTGAGCACTTTTTGAAATCCACCTTCAAGGTAAGAGGGTATTTTAGAAAGTTAAGACCTGGTTAATAGAAATGGACAAGCAAACCATGCACTTCTTATCCCTGGGAAAGCTTCAAGTGCCTGTTGTGAATTGATTTTAGGATTGTGACAATAATACTGATGTTCTTTGAAGATGGCAGCAACCTGATAAAGCTTTTAAAAAGGTAGATTTGTATGTGAAGTATTTCAGACCAAAATTTCCTTTGGACACCACTTTCTTGTTTGTCTTTAGTCCTGACTCACTGAGTGGTTATTATAGCAACACATGTGGGCATGTGAAACTGTGGCCTCAGTGACAAGTGCTTCTTGACTTTGTGTTGAGGTGTACCATTCTCTTTCTTCCTCTTCCCCACCCTCCTACTCCCACTCCGTCTCCCCCAACCCTGCCCAACACTGCACTTAAAATGCCATTTTGCTGCTTCATTGATTGCTTTGTGAGGAGCAATCAGAGTAACCACATAAACGCTGCCCAGAGACATCTGTCATCTTCTGGCTCAAACAGAAAACCACAGCTACAAGACTGTCAAGCATCGGTCCATGTTTACACAACTTCCCAGACGCCTGAGAGCTTAACAGAACTCCACATTTATAAAATTGCCACGTGTCCAGACAAGTTTTTTTCCCCTTACTTGTTCAAAGCTTTGCTTTCTGAAAAATGTTACTGAGAGGGATACCTGGAAATCTGTCAAAGTAATAATTTAGGGGGTCAAGCAGATAAGTTTGCATCCTCAGGCTACAAATCACAAATAGTTTGAATATGTTTTCTCCCTTCTTGGGAAATCGAGAGATGCTAGACAAAAACCAGGTCTGATTTTCATTATTATATGCTTAAAATAGTATAGGCTCAAAATACTAATCCTTGGACTGAAGTCAAACATGTAACTTTCAGTTTAAATAAGTGCTTAATAGGAAAAGCAAAGGGGGTAACCCTTGAGGCTCCACTAAAGGCCACTGTGGCCTCAGCTCTGGTTTGCTGCCTTCCTTTTTATATCAGCTGACCTGTTTTCCTGGAGAATTGCCTTCACTTGGTGAACAAGGCTCAAGCACTGGCAAGGAGTCTCTTTGCAGTGAGAGCTGGGAAGGAAGCTACCCAGCCATCCATGGAAATGCTAATGAGTTGAGGTGGCCCTGGGCTTTTTAATTCAGATCTGTAATACTTTGCTTTCCTGATGGTGTTGGAACATAATTTTACATGACTCCATTCTAGGGAGACAGTGAAAAGTGGATCCCACCAAGCTGAATAGCTTCCACTGCTTCTCTAGGCACTCTGCAGGAATTACAATGTTTTTCATCAAGGATGATGGGAACAGTTTGACTCTATTATGAGGACTGACTTCAGGACAAAGTAGGAGTTGCTGCTTTGCCCATTTTCAACTCAAAACAGGCACTGTGGTGTTGCAAGTTGCAGCCCTCTTAGGATACCATGTTCCTTACTCTGGTTCTGTATTGGAGGAAGTTATTCTCCTGGCTTGCACACATCTTACCCAGGAAACTGAGAGCAAGAGGGAAGATGGTAGAAAAGCGTCTGTCTTCTAGAGTCCTATTCCACACTCTGATGTTTCCTGGTATCTGAGTAAACACAACTTATGTCAGGGGGACTCCAGGCAAAGGCTTCTCTTGGGTGAATGGAAGCTACTATTCATGGACCTTCCCAACCCTCCAGAGGAAAGTACTCTTCTGGAAAATATTACTGGATTCTTGGTCCACTTTTTAATATTCACATGTCTATAGTTTAAGTGAGAAGTTCAAGAAAATGAGTATCTTATTATCAACATGACTCGATACAGAAGCAGAAAATGTCCTTAAACAATGGGGTTGGAAAACGCAAGTTCTTAGCAGAATGGTATCCTGGGTGCGTGGCTCCTGCAGATGGAGCCAGCAGGTCCCCCTGAGTAGCAGTTTCTGTACCTGAGATCTGGCTTGTTCTAACCATGTGAAGTTGCATGAGTGGCATTTAAAATCCTGTTTTATCATGTTATGAAGCCAGCCAGAGATGTAGAGGAAGGGCTCTGGGCCTGCAGGAACAGAGGGCCTGGCCCACTGTCTCTTTTGCTCCATGTCCCTAACATGCAGTCTGTGCAGTCTTCAGGGGTGAGGTCCATGATCTTCTGCTGTCACAGGTTGCCTTCCACCTGTGGCTTTGGTTTTGATAGACAGAAAGGACAGAAGCACAAAGAATACATTTTGACAGGTTGTATTCTTGCTGGTAAAGAGGGAGCGTGAAGAGTCAGGCGATATGGAAAATACCCATCCTATAGGCAATCACGTAGGACCAACTAATGCTGTGGGTGCACGTAGGTGAACAAGATATAAAACAGAGTTCTTGGCTCTCACAGAGTATCTAGTCTCATAGGGACATAATTTTTTTTATGTTAGTTAATGACGTCACCCTCTCCAATTGTATTGCCCCTTGGGAAATTACTATTTGAATGTAGTCTCTGGAACTAAATGAGGAAATGGTCTACATCTTCTTTTTAGATAGGAGAATTTTGTAACTTAATATGTTTCTATTTCTGTTCTGTGACTAAGCTAGGATTCTAGGTTGCAAGCCACAGAAATTATTTCTAGCTGACTTAGGCAAAAAAGAGGAATTTGTTGAAAGGATATTTAAATCAAAACGTATACATTCAGGACCTGGCTATCCCATTGATTCGCTCAGGGGGGTACCAGGCAAATCGTTTATCCTTTACAGATTTCACTTGACTTGCCATTGAAAGAATGTTGTGTGATCAGAGTGGAGCTCCCAAAATAGATGGGATACTCCAAGACCAAGTTTGGAAAACAGATATGAACCAAAGGAGTTATGGAAAGTGAGGCCACAGAAGCCGATTGTCATGCTGCTGGGTCAAAGTGAGGAAGACACCCAACTCTCTCCGTGATTGGGTCACTCACTCAGTATCAAGTCCTGAGAGAACCTTCTGATTGGCTCAGCTGCAGTTTGGGGAGCTAGTCCCTTTGATGTCAACAGTGGGAGGAACACCTACTCTCATGATTAATGAAGTAGTCTCCAAAGAAGGCATACAGATGGCCAAAAGGCACATGAAAAGATGCCCAGCATCACTAAAAATTATTAGAGAAATGCAAATCAAAACAACATTGAGGTATCACTTCACTCTAGTCAGAACTGTCATCAAGGAAGTCTACAGATATTAAACACTGGAGAGGGTACGGAGAAAAGGAATGCTCCTACACTGTTGATAGGAATGTAAATTGGTAGTCACTGTGGAGGATATGGAGAAGGCAATGGTACCCCACTCCAGTACTCTTGCCTGGAAAATCCCATGGATGGAGGAGCCTGGTAGGCTGCAGTCCATGGTGTCGCTAGGAGTTGTACACGACTGAGCGACTTCACTTTCACTTTTCACTTTCATGCATTGGAGAAGGAAATGGCAACCCACTCCAGTATTCTTGCCTGGAGAATCCCAGGGATGGGGGAGCCTGGTGGGCTGCCGTCTGTGGGGTCGCAGAGTCAGACACGACTGAAGCGACTTAGCAGCAGCATCATGGAGAATATAGTTCCTTAAAAAACTAAAAATAAAGTTGCCATATGATCCAGCATTCCCATCCCTGGGCAAATATCTGGAGAAAACTCTAATTTAAAAAGACACATGCACTCCAATGTTCATAGGAGGCTATTTACAGTAACCAAGACATGGAAGCAACCTAAATGTCCATTAACAGATGAATGGATAAAGAACACACAGAATATTACTCAGCCGTTAAAAAGAATGAAATAATGCCATTTGGATAGACCAAGAGATTATCATATTAAGTGAAGTAAGCCAGACAAAGACAAATATCGTATGATATCACTTACATGTTTAATCTAAGAAAATGGTACAAATGAACTTATTACAAAACAGAGAAGCACAGTCATAGAAAACAAACTTCTAGCTATCAAAGGGGAAAGTGGGGCAGGGATAAATTAGGAGGTTGGGATTAACATATACATACTGCCATATATAGAATAGATAACCAACAAACACCTACTGTATAGCACATGGAACTATATTCAATATTTTGTAATAACCTAAGGGAAAAGAATCTGAGAAAAGTACATATGTGTATATATAAAATTATCTCTCTATATAATTGAATCATGCTGTACACTTAAAACTAACACGATATTGTGAATCAACTATACTTCAATTTTAAAAAACGATTAATGAAGTAGTCTCCAAAAGGAAGGTTAGCAGACTGATGGAAAGGATGGTGCCTTCTGGATAGCCACAAAAACGGATGTCAGGAAAAACAGACCAAAACAGAAGCACTATCAACCCTTATAGGGAGCTAACTTGTATTCCTTGTCTTTTCTTGGTTCTGACTTTTGTGTCCTTCTTTTTCCTTTTATTATTCTTATGGTACAATATTCCTTGAACGTCAAGTGAAGTGAGATTTGAAAAGGATAAATGACTTGCTCGATGTCCCTGAGCTAGTAAGTGATACAGTCAGGTCCTGAATTTGTAACTTTTGATTTAAGTTTCTACCCTCTTGTCTTTCCCATAAATTGATGCCATGCAAAGTGGAGAGTAGGGGCTTCCCTTGTGGCTCAGTGATAAAAAATCCACCTGCCAATGCAGGAGCGCTGAGTTCTATCCCTGGGTTGGGAAGTTGCCCTGGAGAAGGAAATGGCAACCCACTCCAGTATTCTTGCCTGGGAAATCCCTTGGAAAGAGGAGACTGGTGGACCACAGTCCGTGGGGTCGCAAAAACTCAGGCGTGACTTAGTGACTAAACAACAACAAAGTGGAGAGTGATAAATATCAGGAAAGGTTAAATAAAAATGGTATGGCTGCTCTGAAAGGAAATATTTCTCTCTGTTTCCAGAAGTTTATAGGTCCATGGGATTGACAACAAATACATTTTCTTAACTGAAGGACAATTGCAGCTCTTCTCTTTTAAAAGTCAAACTTGTAAGCCAACCCATGAGCACAGAATTGTTGCCAGGAAGGTTGCCATGGTAAACTGGGGAATGGTTTCTTCATTTTCTTCCTGGCTGAGACCTTCTAGGAATCTCATGTCTGTTTGGACTGTTTCCCTCTCCTCAAAAGACCTATCCCACCAGGCAAATGCACCAATCTTAATTTTATTGCCTTTTAAAAAAGTATATATTTTGGAGATGGGGAGAACTGCATTTTATTACAGAAAATTTGGATAATACACAGACTCCTTCCCCCTGACAACACACAACCAAAAAACCCCACTCAGAGCTCTACTGTTAATATTTTGGTAATTTTATTTTTTATATGTATGTATAAGCATATACATTTGTTTGAAAATTGAAATTATATGATATAAATATGATATGAGCTTCCTGGGCTTCCCTGATAGCTCAGTTGACAAAGAATCCACCTGCAATGCAGGAGATCCCGGTTTGATTCCTGGGTCAGGAAGATCCACTGGAAAAGGGATAGGCTACCCACTCCAGTGTTCTTGGCCTTCCCTGTGGTAAAGAATCTGCCTGTAATGTGGGAGACCAGGGTTCAATCCCTGGGTTGGGAAGATCCGCTGGAGAAGGGGGAAAGGCTACCCACTCCAGTATTCTGGCCTAGAGAATTCCATGGACTGTATAGTCCATGAGGTCGCAAAGAGTCAGACACTACTGAGTGACTTTCACTTTCATGATATGAGCTATAAATTGAGATTATATCAATATGATATATATTGAGATTATATGATATAAATTATTTGCTCACATGATATAATCTTATGGATATCTTTTCATGACATGAAATTGTTGGCATTTGAATTCTTAATTTAATAAGCATTTATTGTGCACCCATTTTGGGCTTTCTATTGTGGACTAGAAAACTTCCCTCTCCTCAAGGAGCCATCTTTCCTCCTCCACTTTTCATCTTTTTAGCGGGGAGGAAATGGAAGAAACCAGGAATCAAAGAATCAAGAGAGCAATCCTGGGCACAAAGACTTAAAACTAATATCATCTTTCTATATTAAAGATATTAAGGGGTTCAAAATGCTTCCTTTCACAGTTTTTAAAAGTAGAAGCACATTGCTTAGTTTTTACATGGAATCGCATCTAAATTAACGCAATTCTGCAGAAATGCCACTGGGGAAAAAAAAATATTTTAAAGACTTAATTATTTTACAGGATCTCTCTAAGAGTCAGCATATTAAAAAGCAGAGATATCACTTTGCCAACAAAGGTCCATACAGTCAAAGCTATGACTTTTCCAGTAGTCAAGTATGGATGTGAGAATTGGGCAATAAAGAAGGCTGAGAGCTGAAGAGTTGATGCTTTAAAATTGTGGTGCTGGGGAAGACTCTTGAAAGTTCCTTGGATTGCAAGGAGATCAAACCAGTCAATCCTAAAGGACATCAACCCTCAATATTCATTGGAAGAACTGATGCTGAAGCTGAAGCATCAACACTTTGGCTGCCTGATGCGAAGAACTGAGGTATTAGGAAAGAACTGGATGCTGGGAAAGACTGAAGGCCAAAGGAGAAGGGGGCAGCAGAGTATGAGATGGTTAGATAGCATTAGTGACTCAACAGATATGAATTTGAGCAAACTCTGGGAGATAGTGAAGGACAGGGAAGCCTGGCGTGCAGCAGTTCGAGGGGTCACAGAGCCAGACAGGACTTAGGGATTGAACAAGAATAACAACTCTTGAGTCTAAACAAGATCCAGTTCATAAACCATGGATCTAACTTAATCATTGCCTCGTTCCAGCCCTCTAGCCTCTAGAGGGCGCTCTGGACCATCTCACGCATCAACCCCATACTTGTCTTTGTCTTCCTTCCCTCTCTCTCCTTCCTTTTGTTGATAACTTAACCTCTTTTCTGGAAAGTAAGACTCCTTCCTCTTTAAGAGGAGGAAGGGAGGGAAACCCATAGGACTTCAGGATTCTCTTTAAACAGCAGGGGAGCACTGGCTGCTTGATCTTTTGAGCCCTTCCAGTGTCCTACCTCTCAGTCCACTATCGTGACTGGTACCAGTACCTGGGAGAAGCTGGTGTAACTCTTGCTGAGTGGAGTTGATGCTGAGGAACCAGGCACCAAGCAGAGTCAGGGCCAGCAAGGCATGTTTCACACACAGGTTCTGGCTCTAGCCGGCAGGAGGGGCGGAAGGATATAGTAGTGACGCACCCTGTGTTGTAGTTGATGGCTTTTCACACCAACCTCTCTCCAATGATGGCCTCCAAAGAAGGAGTAACATGACATTTCCCTGTCAAACATGAAAACTCTGCCATCTTGGGTAACCGGTTCCAGGAATATGTATCCGAAGGAGACCTTGAGGTAAGGTTAGGACTTAAGCTGTTGTCCTCTCAGGCTACCACCTTGACCTTAAGAAGCTGCTTTCCTTTGGCTCTTTTACCTCAGGAAGTCAAATGTATGAAAGAGTTTCAGAGAAACTTAAATTTCTGCTGTCACTTTGCCAGAAAATTGGCTTATTTTGGCTCTGTTCGGTACTCTTGCTTGGAAAATCCCATGGACAGAGAGGCCTGGTAGGCTGCGGTCCATGGGGTCGCTAAGAGTCAGACACGACTGAGCATCTTCACTTTCACTTTCATGCCTTGGAGAAGAAAATGGCAACCCATTCCAGTGTTCTTGCCTGGAGAATCCCAGGGACGGTGGAACCTGGTGGGCTGCCATCTATGGGGTCGCACAGAGTCGGACACGACTGAAGCGACGCAGCAGCAGCAGCAGCAGCAGGACTTTGTTTATTTCTTGCTTTGATGGTTTCCTTGTTCTCCCTTCTGATTTTTGGGGGAAATCATGGTCTTGCTATGGTTTATCCAGTCAGCTGTGGCCTGACTTGCATGTTCTCTGAAGTGAAGGCTGGCCCACGCTGGGCACTTGCTGGGCCAGGAGATACATGCAGAAGGTGGCAGTGTGGATCCCGGGGCCACAAGAAGGGCGAGGCCACTGTTCTCACTCTGCCAGGCTGCATAAGCAAAGGTGCATAGTTCCTAGCAGCTGTTAGGAGAATGGGGGTTAATTTCTGGGCGTCAGCCATAGAACTCTCCGCAGACTGTTATAGTGTCTTTAGAGTCAGAAAGGAGTCAGAAGCAAATATGAGAAGTAAGACGACCAGAAAGTTTTACATCTTGAGTATACATTTGTTCATCCCTAAATTCTTGAAGAGTCTTAGGCATTCTGGCTCCAGAGTTCAACAGATGTACATTTGAAGCTTGTTTCTGCCACTAGTTAACTTCATGTGCTTGGGCAAATGGCTTTGCCTCTCAAAGCCCGAGATTCTTTAATGTGTAAAGATGAGAAAATAACAGCAACCTCTTTGGAAGATTGTTATGAGGCTTAAGTGAAAATGAAAGAATGCATGTGAAGCACCAGTGCAGTGCCTGTTATGTGGTGTCAATGTGGGCTGGTATTACTTTTCTTGTAAATATCATCTCAGACGGCTGTGATGGTGGTAATAAGAGTAAATTGGCACAGATCCTGCCCTGAGGTAGCTTATGATGGGCAATCATGACACAGGATGTGACAGGAGTCAGGAGGAAAGAATAGGGCAAAAGGGACACATAACAAATGGAATCAAAGGTTCAAGAAGGGGATCGATGGAGCCAGTTGTTCACATATGGTGGGGCTCAAAAATGAAAGCTGAATACAACTGAGTAGCAGTGCTTTCGGACAGCGTGAACGCAGTGGGCCAAGGTGGCAAATAGAAGCAAAGGGATAAATTAAAAACAAGACAGGTGAGCAGGTGCGCCATCAGGCTGACAAGAGGTAAAGAGACTGGGATAAATAAATAAGCAAGCAACACAATGATGAAGACAATCCTGCTGGCCAAGACATTGAAAGGCAGCGTGCACCAATGCTAGAATCAGGCTTGAGATTTGAGATTTTTAAGAAAATTGTATGCAGGCTTTCACAGATTTTTCCAATATTTTTATTTCCTATGATAACACTCAGAAATCCACTCTGGATTTATTCTCAGAAAGGATGCCCAAGAGCTCTCTTCTTCCCTTGTCGCCACCTGGGAGATTTCAGAGTAAAGTTCTCCGATGGGACAAAGGGTTCAGAGGGTGTTCCGCACAGGGTGCCGAATTCCAGGGACCCTGATTGGAGCAGACGCCGGCTGTGCGAACTCTGTCTAGACATGGAAATTGTCCTCCTAATCTCCCAATCTTGCTTTCTCTTCATTCTCTGACAATGCACCGTCTCTGTAAACATTCTCGCCACAAGAACGGAGCTGGAAACACATGTGCAATCAGCAGCTACAAAGAGGGTTATGAAATCTGCTCAAAATAGCCTGCTTGCCCCATAGGCATGCAAAGCAGCTAAACAGCTAGGGTGAACGTGTCAGGCGGCAGATTTTACTCTGCATTTCAAGAGGCTTCCAGTGACCTCCCACAGTTAGGCTCAGAGGTGCTCACTGCTGCTCAGAAGCTCCCAGGGGAAACCTGGGGCTGTGGACAGAGTCCCCTGGGCAGCTGTGAGTCCCTGGGGCTAAACCCTCCTATCCGAATATCCTACCTACCCTGAAATTCCTCAGCCCTGGAGATATTTATTTGGGTTAAAACTTTGAGGTTACATAATCCCCAGTGGATCAGTGGATCAAGAATTTGCCTGCAATGCAGGAGACACAGGAAACGCGGGTTCGATCCCTGGGTTGGGAAAATCCCCTGGAAAAGGAAATAGCAACCCACTCTAGTATTCTTGCCTGGAACATTCCATGGGCAGAGGACCCTGGTGGACTATCGTCCACAGGGTTGCAAAGAATCAGACATAACAGCACAATGGCACTGAAGTTGGCAGTGTTACCCGAGACAAGAAGATAAAAATCTGGCTCCCTCCCTTAGAATCCTAGTCCCCTTGTGCGGGTGGGATGGTATTTTTGTATACTGGGTGCATGGGAGGAAAGACCATTTGGCTGGGGGCTCAGAGCATCAGGGAAGAGGGGCTGCAGATATGGGTCCATTGTGTGCAGAGGCTGGATAAGAGGGGAGACTTGTGATCTGGGTGGTGCAGTTGTTGTCTGTCTGCTTTCACGTCCAGCACCGACTGCCTGTGTGACCTTTGGCTCTGTTGCTTCAGACCTCTTATTCTAGCCTTCTTTGTCAGAGTGGGAAAGCGCTCTTTCCCCTGGATTTCACTTCAGAAAAGGAAAGGAGTCAGATGGCTATCCCTCACCAAGTGTCCTGGGAGTTGGATCCCAAGCTACTCAAAGAATAACCATGTGACTGAATGTAACTGCAGAGGCCTTGGGGGTAGTTTTGTGAAGACTGCTATTTGTGGCTGAAGAGACAGGGTGCGTCATCCCTGTTCTGGTGGGAATGACCACTGAACTAGAAGTCAGGCAACTGGGCTCTGTGCCAGCGCTGGCAGGTTGCTTTTGTTTCTGAACCTCTCATGATTTCCCTCAGTTGAGCAAGACTAAGGCCTGTAGCCCAGGAAAGGACACTGGGCAACCACAGGGGCCAGGCTGGGGTAACAGAATGTACTGGGGGCAGCATGGAGGGCATGGCCAAGACACAAGGAGGCAGATTTCTCTTCTGTGGGAGCCCCAAATAAACCCTCCTTCCCCTCTCCTGCCTCTCCACACCCATGGCTTGCCTTCCTGGACCAGCTTGGCCTTGGTCCAGATTGGGTTTCTGTTTTGTCAGAATAACTCCAGGTGTCTGCTGGGAGGAGAACACCCCTAAGTGAAGTGAAGTCACTCAGTCGTGTCCGACTCTGCGACCGCATGGACTGTAGCCTATCAGGCTCCTCCATCCATGGAATTTTCCAGGAAAGAATATTGGAGTGGGTTGCCATTTCCTTCTCCAGAGGATCTTCGTGACCCAGGGATTGAACTGGGGTCTTCTGCATTGCAGGCAGATGCTTTACCATCTGAGCCACCAGGAACACCCCTGGGAGTATCATAAATTCATCTTTGGTTTTTGGGTGGAACTTGAGTGGCTTCTGTGGGTACATTATGGCTTGGCTTAGGCCATCCTATCCCGGAAGTGCCGTACTTCATGCCTTTTAATTGGACACACACAACGGTCCATCTACTCTAAGTGTGGACTGGATCAGCCTGGCCCAGGAGAAGCATTAGAGGCAGTTGACCATATTCATAGGGTCAGTTGGGAACCCGTTGGCCTATGTCTTATAGTTGAGCCCATATTTGTTTCTGAGGAATCTCTTTGAACTTGATGACCTTCACTCTTTACTTTGTGGTTATTTTAGGGCAAAGGGGAAAATAAGGCCTGGTCCTTCTATATTTGAGGTGTATCTTAAAAATCAGAGCTCTCCTCTCTCTTGCGTCCTGCTCTGGGAGTCACAGTTGTTGTCTAGACTGGGGCTCTGGGCTCCTGCCCACCCTGTTCTGCATGCTGAAATCTTAGAATCCTTAGCATCCTGTATACTTTGGGGTCCTCGGATGGGGGCACCCAAACCCCTGCCCCTCCATCGCACTGGTACTTCAGAAAACCCATGCAAGATGCAACCTGCCATTGTGGCTCCTTCTAGTGGGCTTTGGCAATAAGGAAAAGTGTCTGTTTATATAGGGATATTGCTGAAATGAGTGTCTGAAACTCACATTTCCAGAAAGCTTGAGGGTTTTGACCTCCTCAGATGCTTTCTTCATGTTGCACAACTGGGCAGCTTAGGTGTGAAGAGCTGTTTCCCCCAACCTGGCTGTGAAGACGGGGCAGATGCTTGGGCTGAAAATAGTAGTTGCTTCAGGTTTTAATCGCAGCACGAGAAGGGACTCACGTACACACACCGTGATGTGCAAATGTGGGCTCAGAGGCAGTTCCGGGAATCAGGGCTGAATTTGCAAATGACTGTGAGGTGGAACACATCAGATGGAACTCTGATGTGTTGCTGTCACTTCCTTCCTGCAAGTGGTGGGTGAAAGGAGCTGCCTGAGTCTCAGTGATCAAGCATCTCTGCACTTGCAGCCTGGGAGCAGCTTTAGGAGGAAGAGGAAAAAGCATGTATTGTTTTTTGTTTTCAGCACAACATTTAGTGTTCTCCATTTAACTTCAAATGCTAATCTTTAAAGTGTTTAAAATATCAGTTCACTTCAGTTCAGTCACTGGTCTGACTCTTTGCCACTCCATGGACTGCAGCAAGCCAGGCTTCCCTGTCCATCACCAGCTCCCGGAGCTCACTTAAACTCATGTTCCTGAAGTCGGTGATGCCATCCAACCATCTTATCCTCTGTCATCTCTTTCTCCTCCTGCCTTCAAGCTTTCCCAGCATCAGGGTCTTTTCCAATGAGCCAGTTCTTCACATCCGGTGGCCAAAGTATTGGAGCTTCAGCTTCAGCATCAGTCCTTCCAATGAATATTCAGGACTGATTTCCTTTAGGATTGACTGGTTTGATCTCCTTGCAGTCCCAGAGACTCTTAAGAGTCTTCTCCAACATCATGGTTCAAGAGCATCAATTCTTTGGTGTTCAGCTTTCTTTATGGTCCAACTCTCACATCCATACATGACTACTGGAAAAACCATAGCTTTGACTAGATGGACCTTTGTTGGCAAAGTAATGTCTCTGCCTTTTAATATGTTGTCTAGTTTGGTCATAGCTTTTCTTCCAAGGAGCAAGCATCTTTTAATTTCTGCAGTCACCATCTGCAGTGATTTTGGAGCCCAAGAAAATAAAGTCTCTCACTATTTTCATTGTTTCCCCAAAAGTAGATGATTTTCTGGAACTCTTTTGCTTTCTCTGTGACCCAGTGGATGTTGGCAATTTGATCTCTGGTTCTTCTGCCTTTTCTAAGTCCAGCTTCAACATCTGGAAGCTCTCGGTTCACATACTGTTGAAGCCTCGCTTGGCATTATAGGAATAGAAAAAGCTTAAAGCAGTCTCTTAACTGGACTGGTTATGTTGGCATAGAAAGGTATGGGGTCTTCTCTCTGCCCATGGTGCCCATGGACCCTTGCTTCCAGTTTTCCTCTCATTTTCAGCTGCTGTTTCCCAGAGCCCTGTCCCCTGCTCAGCCTAGGTACTCACCGGGAGCTCTTAAAACCAAGGACAACATATCCTCAGATACCCAAACTATGTGTAGAGTGTTCTAGACAGCATCTATAGTCTCTTCTTTCTCTTCCTTCCTTCTTATTTTCTTTCCTTGAGAAAATATATTCTACTAGAAAGGCCACTGTGCAATGCTCTTAGATTGTTGTTGATCTATTTTCCTTTGTTCCCATCATGTCTCTCAGCCAGGAGGCTTAGTGAACCAGTAGAAAGTGCCCTGGAGAGACATGGTCTTAGCTTTGAATCCCAGTCCTACTATTTGCAGCTGTGGAACCTTGGATAATGTTCCTTGGATAATTCTCTGGTCTCTACAAACTGAGAATAATACCTGTTAATACTTTGTAGGGCTTCTGTGAGCATTCAGTAGAATAGTCTATTCAAAGCCCCAGGAAGCTATTAGCACCCAGTGAATGGTGATTGCGTTCACTGAGCGGTCATGCAGTGTTTTTGAGACTCCTGACAAGAAGCAGACGCTGTGGAGGTGCAGAGGAAGGACTCGCCCAAGCACAGCACATACTAGCAGCACATGGTGCCCCACCAATTTGACCTTGGATCACTAGCAAAGTGTCTTTGCAGCAAGGTACACAGAGGAGGGAGCTGGGATGTGGTGACATTTATTTCTTAGGCCAGCAGAAATCTGCTCCCAGACAGAACTGGGATTGCTGGAGTCCAAAGTTGGAGTGGAAGTTGCTGAAATAATTTCTGTGTTTATGCCAAGTATTATAAATAAAATAAACTTAACAAGCTATTCCAAAGACCTGACAAGGTAATGGTCCACTCTGTTTGCAGGGAGGATCAGCCATTTTACATCTTCCCCCAAAGGTACAGACAGAAGCGGATGGCATCTCATGGAAAGGAGAGACTGACCAGGAGCCTGGAGACCCAGACTTAAGCCCTAGCAGGTGACCTGGGTAGGTCTTTTTCATTCTCTGCACTTTAGTTCCCTCCTCTGATCAGTAAGGATACAGATGAGAATGCTAGTTCTGCAGGTCACATCGCTCTCACAATATTATAATAAAAATCAACTGAAATTGTGCAATTTAAGGCCTTCTGCAAAGTGCAAGTGTGAGGCATGGTCATCTCACTTTGCAGGAAGGTCTTATCTATTCTAATAGCCTTTGCTGGATTAGCAGGTTTCTGGTGTTGATTTGTACAGCACATGAATCAAATCATAAATCCAAGGCTTGGAGGTGGGCACAGGACTGAGGTTTTTCAAGGGGCAGAAGATGAAAGGCTGTGAGGACCAACTGCTACATCGGGTGGGCTCAGGTTTCCTTTGGGCCTTGAGAACTGAAATCCTCCCCGCTTTTGTCCTCTTTTCCCTGAAACTTTGTCCTCTTCTCCCTCTGAATCCCATGTGAGCACAGGCTCTCTTCCTTTTTGCTACCTTTCCAGCCCTTCTTTTTCTCCTGAATGAGGCCTTGTGGCAGACAGTTAGTGCTCACTATATGTCCTGCATGTTGTCTTGCTGGGTTGAGGCCGAGGCAGGCTGAGCAGAAGTGACACAGAAGCAGCTGGTGAAGACGCTCAGTCGTGTCCGACTCTTTGCGAGCCCATGGACTGTAGCCCACCAGGCTCCTCCGTCTATGACACAGAAGCAGCTGGTGAAGACGCTCAGTCATGTCCGACTCTTTGCGAGCCCATGGACTGTAGCCCACCAGGCTCCTCCGTCTATGGGACTTTACAGGCAAGAACACTGGAGTGGGTTGCCATTGCCTTCTCCAGGGGATCTTTCCGACCCAGGGATTGAACCCAGGACTTCTGCACTGCAGGCAGATACTTGACTGTCTGAGCCACCAGGAAAGAGACACAGGTGACTTCCAAACTGAGGTAATAAAGAGCCAGTGTCTGATGGAAGGAATGTAAATTGGTGTATCTACTCAGGAAAACAGTTTGGAAAGTCTTCAAAAAGTGAACAACAGAACTCCCATATGATCCAGAAATGCTACTTCTGGGTATGTAGCTGAAGGAAACAAATCAGTATCTCAAAGAGATAGCTGCCCTCCCTTGTTCATTGCAGCATTACTCATAACAACCAAGACATGGAAATAACCCAAGTGTTTGTCAATAGTCTATATCTATAATTACACAAAAGCTAATTTTGTGAGGTGATAGATGTATTAATTAACCTGATTGTGGTAATCATTTCACAAAGTATATACACACACACACACACACATACATACATATACACACTAAAAATTATCACATCATACACTTTAAATAAATAGAATTTTATATGTCAATTTTAACTCAAAAAAACTGGAGGGGAAAAAAGAGCTAGTATTTGCTTCCATTTCTCCCCTCATCTGCTCTGTGTCAAGAAAGGCACAACTACAGCTTCAAGATGGGGGTTTGACCTTCACTGGGCTTCATGTAACTCAGAAATCACACCTTTATTCTATTGACCACTGGGATGTGGGTGTTTAGTCTGGATGGCAGCCTATCCTAATCAGCACAGTGGATGTGCTCGCTGCTTTGCTCCTTCTCCACTAACCTGGCCCTTGATTCTGTGTAATCTTGTGTCCACTCACTGCTCAGGGGAACAGCCATTCTCAGGATTTACCAATGACCTCATCTGTAATTACTAATCACCTACATGCTGCTGAGTTGCTTCATGTGCTTGGAACTGTTCTTTCTGACTTAAATGTTTGCATTATTGTTTTATTTTTATTTGTTTATTTTTGGCTCTGCTGTGTCTTGGCTGTGCTTGGGCTTTCTCTAGCTGCAGTGAGTGGGGACACTGTCTAGCTGCCGTGCACAGGCTTCTCATTGTGGTGGCTTCCCTTGTGGAGCACTGGCTGTAGGGTGCATGGACGTGAGTAGTTGTGGTGCAGGGGCTTCGTTGCCCTGTGACTTGTGGGATCTTCTTGGACAAGGGATTGAACTTGTGTCCTCTGCATTGGCAGGCACACTTTCAACCACTGGACTTCCAGGGAAGTCCATTTTGCGTCATTATTTTAAATGAAAAAAGTAATACATTCTTATTTGGAGAAATCTCCCCTTACCTTCCAGTTTCCTATTTTCTGTTCTGGTTGCTTTGTCTCTTATTCTTCTGAAGGCAGATGCTCCCCGCTCCTCCTGAATCTGCCTCTGGCCCACTTCTCCTTGCCTTACCCTTCCTACCCTCTCCCACCCCCACATCTCCCTCATACCCTTGATATTCTCATACGCACTCTAGCTATTTGTGTGAGACTGCATTCCTCAATGTCAACTCCAGGCCAATGTTTCCAGCTTCTCTCGATGCCTGCCTGGGGCTTCAGCCAACTTTAGCAGATGAAACTGTCCAGAACTGGACTTATTATCAACCTTACTCCTCTTCCTTCTGTGCCACCTCGGTCTGCCCAATTTCACCCATGCTTGACCCCTGGACTTTGCTTTGACCCTTGTCTCTTCTCTTTTCCACCATTCCCTTATGTAATCAACTATTGGGTGCTGGTCCCTCCTTTATTCCCACTACTCTTACACTATGTATGTAATTGCCTGGAATTGGGGGCTAGAATGACACACGGTGGACTGTTGACCATGGTTAGTTCTGGGAAGGAAATCCATGGCAGGGAGGGTGAATCATGGGGGTTTCATACTTTAAAATGTTTTATTATTTACTTTTAACTTATTTTCTATAACAATGGTTTCATGTATTAGCTACATAATACCTCCCCCCCCCCAACAAAAAAATCCTTTAAAAATTAGAAATGGGCTCCCTGTTAGGTAGTGAAGCTTTCATAACTGGAAGTGTTTGAACCAAAGTTGAGTGATTTGACATTAGGGATACTGTAAGGGATTCTTATATTGGATGGTAAACTAGAAGTTCCCTTCTGGATCAGTTAGGATTAGATTCAGCTGTGAATCATGGCAACCCCCAAAAACGCAGACTTGAGACAACATGGAAATTTATTTCTCTCTGAAGTAAAAGTAACCAGTACAAGGTGTGAGAGTGTATCATG
Source organism: Ovis aries (assembly GCF_016772045.2). Classification (NCBI taxonomy): domain Eukaryota; kingdom Metazoa; phylum Chordata; class Mammalia; order Artiodactyla; family Bovidae; genus Ovis; species Ovis aries. The sequence continues at coordinate 42,362,851 of NC_056071.1, read as the reverse complement.
ATACTCAGAGATTTTTTTCAGTCTTGTTCCTACACTTTACTTAGCACTTGGCTTCCACCTCATGGTCTGATGAAGCTGCTCAAGCTTTCAGTGCAGGCCAGTGTCTAGTGTTAGTTGCTCAGTCATGTCCGATTTGGACTGTAGCCTGCCAGGCTCCCCCATCCATGGGATTTTCCAGGCAAGAATACTGGGGTGGGTTGCCATTTCCTTCTCTAGGGGATCTTCCCAACTCAGGGACTGAACCCAGGTCTCCTGCATTGCAGAGAGACTCTTTACCATCTGAGCCACCAGGGCCACCACATTTGTATTCCAGTCAGTAGGAACAGACAACTTAGAGCATGCCTGTTCCCTTTAAGGGTACTTCCTGGATGTTGTTTGTTCTGTTTATACACCATTGGCCAGAACGTGGTCACCCAGGAACACTGAGCTTTGGGGAGCCTAAAATAATAGGCTTTATACCCTGTGGCCTGTGCCTGGCTGAAAACTGAAATTCTATTACTAAAGAAAAAGAGGAGAATGAATATTGGAGGACAATAGCATTCCCTGCTGATTGTTAATTCAAAGTTTTAAAAATTAATCATAGCTGCTATTGACTGAGTTATTACCATTACTAAATACTGGGCTAAGGCCTTGCTCCTCTAATAATGCCCACATGCTGAGGAGTTAGGGTCAGTGCTATTGCTATTACATTGAACCTTCATGAGGTTAACCTTTACTTTCTATGCCACCAATTCTCTATTCCAGGCCCATGAGGCTCTGTCTGATTGTGCAGCCAGTTCCCAGGCCTGGGCTCCAGCTGCAAAGGGTGATGTAGAAGCCAGTATCCAGCATATCTGTCCCCTATGATGGGAAGCTGTCCTCATACGCACCCAAAACTCACGAGGTGGGAATTCTCCAGATGTGGAAAGAGATTTCTGTGTTGACACAACTCTTCACTATTCTATTTCCTTATTGAGCAAGTTGATTTATTTATTAAAATTTATTAAAATTTTATTTTTGAGTAAGTTGAATTTTAATTGGATTATTTTCAAAAGTTTTGAAGCATTTGGTCTTTTCTTTCTCTTTAGAAGTTCCTGTTCAAAGCAGAAGCATAGTAATACCTGGCCTCTTATAACAGGGTTGTGGTGGGTAGAATAATGGCTTCTCAAAGATGTCCACATCCTAATCTTTGGAATCAGAGAATTAGTTTGCATGACCAAAGGGATTTTATTAAGTGTCTTGAGAGGGGAGCGTGTCCTGGATTATCCAGATGGGCCGGATGTATCACATGGGTTCTTAGAAGAGAAGGAGGGAGCAGGTAAATGGGAATCAGAGATGTGATGTGATGACCATGTGATGACCGAAGTAGAGCTTGGAGCGTTGCTATTGCTGGCTGGGGGCCACGAGCCAAGGGATGTGGACAGCCTCGAGAGCTGGAAAGACCAGGAAACTTGTTCTTCCCTCCAAAATCAGTGCAAGCCTTGCTGACCCCTTGTGTTTCACCCAGTAAAACCCATTTGGACTTCTGACCTACCGAACTACAAGATAATAAATTTGTGTTGTTTTCAAGCCACTAAATTTGTAGTAATTTGTTTTCATAACAGTGAAAACCTAATACAGGGTGCAAATTACAATGCCCATAAGGTCCAGAATGTACCACAAATGAATCAAGTCGGCTATGTGTAAAAATATAAAAAAATTTAAATGAAATATGTGGTTCTTTCAGTCTAATCTTTCATTTTTTCCAGTTTTGATAGAGACAAGAGTGCAAAAAATATAGAAATTTTACTATTAATTTTATCTGTAAGAAAAACAGGAGCAGAAGCATGATGATAAATGGCAGTTCAAACATAACTTTACAGCAGGTGGACAGGGAAGGGCGGTGGAGACAGGTGGGTAATTAGACAGTGAATGAGCTACTGAATGTGAATCTACTGAAGACAATTGTTACCTTGTAGAATTTGGATCTGATGTTTCTAGATTTAACTTGGATACAATTTTTGGGGTTGTCTTAAACGAATGATTTAGACAGACTCTGTCTTCAGGCAGTGGCTTGTTGTCCTTAGCAATCTCATTTCTCAGCTGTTCTTGTCACTATCTTAGACATTTTTTCCCAATCCGTGTTTTTCTTTCCTCTGGTTTTGCAGTCTTTTGGGCGCAGAGGAGCAGATGTTCTATACTTAGGTCCACCCTTGTTCTACTTCCACCCGACACTCATGATAGCGTGAGGAGGAGGATGAAATTTCATCTGCTCTCTCTCTTTTAAAAAGCACTTGACAAAGCATAAGCTGGAAGTCTTTGGAAAGTCAGATTTTTAAAAATGATGCACTGCCTACGACATTGCCCACACTTCATACCTATTTTCTATACCGAGACAATATTCAAGGAACTCTCTAAGCACTTGATCTACTAGTTGACAAATATTTACTGAGCGTCTTGAAGAAAGAGGCTGTGCGGGATAGTAGGAGGACGACACGTGATGGAAGACAGTAGCTCCTTGAGAACATGCCCCTCCTGCTGCGCGGATAGCATGTCCTAGGCAGTGACTGCCTGACCTAATACTTCTTGGGGAGTAGAGACACGATGTGAATCTCCAGCCAGCAAGGTATTTGCCTAGACAGCTGAGCAAATCTGGCATTTACGTCCCCTTTGCATCCGTTTGGTTTGTATTTACCCTGTAGGACTAGTAAACACAATGTACAAGACTCTGAGGGGTTGAGGTAAGCTCAGTTGTGGCCAAATCCCCACCTGTACCTGTGCCCTGGCATCACCTTGACAGGTGAGTCCAAGCCCTCCGAGGTTCCAGAGCCTGACCAGATGAGCATAATACTTTCCTGGTGCTTCAGGTTCCCAAAGCGGTGAAACTGTGACAGGTGGAACAGTGTTGGACAGTGTCTATATTTTCAGGTTCAGTCTGTTCTGCTCAATTCCCATGGTGCCTGGATCCCTGCTACACACATAATGGGCCTGAAGTTAGATGGAAATAATAATGGTTATTCCAGAGAAAATGTAAGCCAGTGTTTTCACTGTGTCAGGTACCATGCCAAGTTCTTTATATTGATTCTCTCTTTTTTCCCACAACTGCTTACAGTAGTTATTTTTTTTATCTCCCATTTTACAAATAAGAAAAATGAGGCTCGAGTCACACTTCTGCTTGGTAGCAGAGCCAAGATTTGAACCCATGAATCCATTCATCTTGTATATGCCATCTGGGTGAAAACTCCATGTAATTAAAGTTTATGGCATTAAATTTCAAAGAATCCTAATATGGTTTTTGAAAACGAATGTGCCTTAATTTGTTCAATCAACATGCCCCTAAAAAATTAAATAGAGTATTAAAACATCCTAAGGGCATGGAACATGTCTTTGTAACATCTACAATATTTAGCCCTGTGCCTTACATAGATAAGACCTGAAATGATCATTTGTTAAATGAATAGGTGAATGAATGAAACAATTGTAGAATTTAATTTACTGAAGTAAGTGTACTTAGTGGGGCTTCTTGGGTGGCTCAGCAGTAAAGAAACCATCTGCGATGCAGAAGACTCCGGAGATGCCACAGGTTTGATCCCTGGGTGGGGAAGATCCCCTGGAGGAGGGCATGGCAACCCACTCCAGTATTCTTGCCTGGAGAATCCCATGGACAGAGATGCCTGGTGGGCTACAGTCCATGGGGGTAGCACAGAGTTGGTCAGGACTAAAGTGACTGAGCATGAAGCATGAAGTGTACTCAGAAAGACCAGTTTGAAGGGACCTGCAGGGTTACAGAACAGATTGATCAGGTGTATTAAAGTTTCTAAAGCCCACTATGTTGTTGTTTAGTTGCTAAGTTGTGCCCGACTCTTTTGGAACTCCATGGACTGTAGCCCACCAGGCTCCTCTGTCCATGGGATTCTCCAGGCAAGAATACTGGAGTGGGTTGTCCTTTCCTTCTACTGAGTATCTTCCTGACCCAGGGATTGAATTCATGTCTCCTGCACTGGTAGATGGATTCTATACCACTGAGACACCAGGGAAGCCCAAAGCCTATTAATGCACAGAAATAAGACTGGAGGGATGTTTCAAAAAATGAACTTTGATTTTCTTCTTGTACTTTTCTTTATTGTTAAGATTTTAGAAACTGAGCCTTCACTGGTCTTAGTCTGGGTCCCACTTAAAGCAGATCCTCATGGAGAGCACTTGGTGGGTTGATCTGGGACATGATTCCCAAATGAGGGATGAGGGAGCAAGGAGATGGAGTGGGGAAGGGAACTCATGCCAGGTGTCTCAGGGATGTGGAGGTGAGCAGTGGGAGTACCTTGCCATGGGGACTTGCTTGAAGGCCGGGTAACAGGAGCAGTAGTCTCCTAGTCCTTATTGGCAAGAAGTTCTCCTCCTTTGCAAACTCTGCTTTCAAGGGCCCTGTGAACCTCTGCAACATCAGAAAAGGCCCTGCGTTTGAAGGCTGAAAGAGGCATGGCCCACACTTGAGGTGGGCTCTGTGAGCACCAGGTGAGTCTGAGCTTCTAGACTGCCTACCAAATCTGAGCTCAGATCAGAGGTGGGGACATGAAACAGGAGACATCTACTATGGTATGGGTTTTCCAACACTAATAAAACCACGAGAAAAAAACAAGACATTTTCACGAAACAAAAAATTGTTCTCTGATTTGACTTTGTGAATTTGGACTTCATTAGGTGAGGTTATTTTCACTGAGATCCTGATGTGCTTGGTGTTGTGGACCAGATTCTTGGGAAGAAGGCTCAGAGGCAGAGATATGATGCAGGCAGTGGACGGGAGACTACTCTGGAATCCACATCTGTAGGGGAGGCAGGGCTGAGCAGAGGGAGAAGCCGAGCTGAAATGTAGCTGCAGCAAAGCTTGAGCCGACTCCATGGGAGCTCTGAAACTGGGATGGCCCTGCAGAGCTGTGCTGAGTTGGTGCTGGGGGCTGGGGCTTCATACATGAGCATCTTCCTGTCACTGGATGCCGGATGCCCAGGGAGGGAACACACACTTGAGTGAGGCAGCTGAAGGCAACTGCAAGAGAAGACTTGGAGCTGAGGCTGGCCAACTGGGTTAGTGGGGATCTGGGTGGGGCAACACAGTGATTGCTGCATGTGGCTGTTGGCATACTTGCCTTTGAACATCTGGACCAATAGAGAAAATTGAAAAATTCAAACCCAGGGAAAAAAAAGCAAGACTAAATTCAACAACAGCTGTCTCTCCTCACTGTGGTGGGCCAAATGAAAAGACACAAGGAATGGGACAAGGCTATTTTCTCATATATCTGGTGGCCCACATGTCAAATTGAGAAGCCTTTTATTTGCATGGCTAGTTTTTCAAATCCAGATTTCTGGCTTTTCTTGAAAATTTGGAGGACCTGGCACATTGGGCCCACACTCTTCATGGCAAGTTTCAGCTGGAACGGAGTAGCAGAGGCCCCCTTTAAACTCTGTGCACCCCTGCCTGTTTCTGTCATTTATGTCACTGACAGAGCTCTGTCATCATTTGAGTTTGTGAACCCTGATCTCTGAGGTTCTGCCCAGCTCTGCTGAGCTGTGATTCTGTGCCTACTGCTGTGAATCATTGTGCCTACTGCTGAAATGGGTATTCAAATTCCTAATAACGCCATGGCATCCAGAAAGCTTTGACTTCCTAGTCAAAAATGCATCTCTTCCTGAAAATTCTCTTTGAGCAAGTCAGGCCATTTCTTTGTAGTCTAGCTTCCTGGCTTTGTGGGTGAGGATGTTGATGACTCTGATCTTGATCATGGCATAAGGCAAAACACTTTCAATGGCTGTAGTAGGGGCTGTGTGGGATTTTCTAGCCACTAGAATATTCTCTAAGTTTTAGTCATTCCCAGTATCTGGCTGAAATCTTGGAATTGCCTGGGCTATTTATAAAAATACTAATTGTCAGGTTCTTTCGGAGAAGGCAACGGCAACCCACTCCAGTACTCTTGCCTGGAAAATCCCATGGATGGAGGAGCCTGGCAGGCTGCAGTCCATGGGGTTGCAAAGTCAGACACGACTGGAGCAACTTCACTTTCACTTTTCACTTTCATGCATTGGAGAAGGAAATGGCAACCCACTCCAGTATTCTTGCCTGGAGAATCCCAGGGACGGGGGACCCTGGTGGGCTGCCGTCTATGGGGTCGCACAGAGTCGGACACGACTGAAGCAACTTAGCAGCAGCAGCAGCAGCAGGTTCTTTCAGGCCCCTCTAATTTCAGTAGATCTGGGCCCAGTAGTTAGGGCCCAAGAATCTTTATTTTTAATTTAATTTTAATTTTTCAAGTGGTCTTGGCTTGCAACCAGATTTAGGAAGTATACTGGTTCCTCCTAATTTCTCCTTGTATTTAATGCCTGGCTCATTCATTGTAAAGTTTTGAGCTCCCAATGTACAGGGATTCCTTCTCAGTCTTTTTATCCACCCCCATCCGTAGTGGTAATACCTAGTTCAGTGCTCTGCAAACCCTATGCACTCAATGAATGTCTAGAGAATGAAGGATTGAATGAATAAATGAACATTTCTGAATAGCCTTCTTCTTTCAAAGTCATATGTTGAAGATCATTTGATTTAGAGAATTTATTTTATAAATATGTTGTCAAGCCAGAGAGGGTAAGAGTCCTAGCTTTAGCTTGGGAGGTTTTTGCCTTGGGGATGTTAAGAAATAAATGATTCCTTCTAAAGAGAACTTATGCTTTTCATCAAAAGATAGATGATTCACCCATCTAACGCAGTGTATGTGAGTTATTTGTGCAATATTTCAAAAACAGTAAATTGACTCAATAGAAAAGGAAACTTTCTAAATTATGCTGAAGTTTTGCCTTGAAATATAAACCTTGAAAGAATAAGACCAAGAGCTTCTTTCCTACTAGGAGAGAGATGCAGTGATACAAATTTAATTTATTGCGCAGTGGTTTATTTATCAGATGCTCTGCCTCCAAAGAGTTCAAAAAGCCTATGTCTGCAGAGGGAAGGTATGGCAATTCCTGCAGTTAATTTGGGTTTTGAAGGAGGACAATCCAGAAAATTTTGGCTCAAAGAAAATATTGGAGTTGTTTGGCTGTTTACACAGATGCCTCAGGGTCCCTTTGCCATCCTTCCAATTTCTGGAGTTAGGATCCTTCCTCAGAAAGGCTGTGAATGTTGCTGAGGTGAATTTGATTGACCTGAACTTGGCTGGCTATGGCTTCTGTCTAGAATGCTGGAAATTAGAAACAAGGTTTTCTCAAGTGCTCAGAAGTCTCTTTTAGGTTAATGTTAAATGAGTTTTTTGGCACTACTAATGATTTCTTTGCTGAACTCAATTGGAATAAGTTTATAAAATCTATTCATTATGTCACTGGCACCTGTACTTTAGTTTTCTTCTTAAAAAAATTTAAGATTATAATGTAATAAACTGTTCAAATTAATGTATAAACAAAGAAGTTAATGGTGCTAAAAGTAAACCAACCATTGATGGATTTGCAGTAACACCATGCGCTAGCTTGTAATGTTTTCCGTTAGCTATCTCCTGTACTCCTATATGGTCCCTCCCCTCATCTGTCTCCCTAATGTAACCACTACTTTGTTCTCTCTGTGAGTAGTCTCCTTCTTTTTTTTTTTATTTTTTATTTTTTTAGTGTTTCATTTTATTCCCATTTTTTTAAATTTTAAAATCTTTAATTCTTACATGCGTTCCCAAACATGAAAAAAATATGGAACGCTTCACGAATTTGCGTGTCATCCTTGCGCAGGGGCCATGCTAATCTTCTCTGTATCGTTCCAATTTTAGTATATGTGCTGCCGAAGCGAGCACTCTCCTTCTTTTTGTTATATTCACTAGTTTTGGTATTTTTCAGATTCCATGTGTAAGTGATGTTATACAGTACTTGTCTTTCTCTGATTTATTTCCCTTAGAATAATGCCCTTCAAGTCTACTAATGTTCCCGTAAATGATAAAATTTCATGCTTTTTTCTGGCTGAGTAGTATTCCACCGTGTGTGTGTGTGTGTGTGTGTGTGTGTGTGTGTGTGTGTGTGTGTGTGTGTATCTATCTATCTATGTCACCTCTTCTTTATCCTTTCATCTGTCAATGGACAGTTAGGTTGCTTCCAAATCTTAGTGACTGTATATATTGCTGTTCAGAACATTGGGGTGCATGTATCTTTTCAAATTAGTATTTTTGGGGGGTTGTGGGTTTTTTTGACATATACCCAGGAGTGGAATTGTGGGGTCATACTGTAGTTCCTTCTTTAGTTTTTTGAGTTGCCTCCATACTATTTTCCACAGTAGTTGCACCAATTTACATTCCCAGGAACAGTGCATGAGGGTTACCTTTTTTCTGTCTTTGCCAGCTCTTCTTATTTGTGTTCTTTTTGATCATAGCCATTCAAGAATTGGGAACATTTTATACTTTAAGCATTATCAAAGAGTAATTTTCAGGAAAATGGCAGTGTAAGAAATGTGACACCATGATGCTTAAAGGTTTTCTGCATCCATTAAAAGCTTATCTTTAAAAAAAATATTAATTTTTTAATTGAAGGATAATTGCTTTACAGAATTTTGTTGTTTTCTGTCAAACATCAACATGAATCAGCCATAGGTGTACATATTTCCCTTCCCTCTTGAACCTCCCTGCCATCTCCCTGCCCCAAAGCTTATCTGTGCCACCATTGTCTTGATTATCACCGAGAGATACTTATTAAGGACCCACTTGTAAAATAAGCTATTCAGCTCTGATGGCTTTCCTCTAAAGATGGCAGTCCATTTAGTGGGTAAAAATAAAAATTTCAAGAATAACAGTATAATTTACACTAGAAGCTCACTCTCAACAGTTAACTTCCCAGGTAATATTTCAGAGAAATCAAGTAGAGATAAGCTTTACTACACATTAAAACCACTCCAGTTCCTCTTTATCCAGCTAAGACATTCTCTGACCATTGAATTCAGACTAAAATTCATACCGTCCTCTCTGCAAATGAGCAAGTCACATGAAAACATATTGATGATGTTTTGACTGGTGTTAAACAGAAGAATGCCAAAGGAATTTGAGAAATCTCTTGGGTTTTTGAGGAGATGTCTATAAGACTCTATCATTTTACTTTGTATCTTAGAAAGTTGATTAATGGGATAAAATTAAGATATGATAGCAAAATTACACTAATGATAACAAAAAGACATTTTTCATCTGGATATTTGGACCTTTTATAGTTCAAAGCAAGAGTCCATTTCCAATTTTGAAAGAATAAATATTGTATACCTGTTAAACAAAGATAAGACACGAATTCAGTTGACTATTCATCTTTCATTTAGTTACATAGTCACATTTATTGGACATAAAAAATGTGCTAAGCACCTTGGGAAATTAGGAAAGGAAGACAGAGGTCTTATCCTGGAATATAAATGAATAGAGTTGTCTCTGGGCTTGTGTTGTAGACTTTGGCCCGTCTTAGTCTCTTGGATTGTAAGTTACTTGGGAAGCTTTTCTTCTATCTCCACCAGCACTTACCCTGTGCTCTTCGGAATGCCCTTTTCCCCAGGAAGTCAAGCTATCCATTCTTTTTTCATTGTAGGGTAGCAGCAGATATGTTTCTCCCCATTTTGCTGATAGCAAAAGTGAAGTTAATTAAAATGTAAAGGTCACTGCAGATAAATTCATCTGACTCTGAAATTTTAAGATTTTGCTGCAGGAAGGAAAAGGTATATAAAATGTCAGGTGCAAGGTGTGTTCCATATTAGGTTTTCTCTTGTCATGAACAATGCTTCCTGACAGAGTGTTGCAAATGTTCTGAATGGTGTTTCACTGCAGTTAGAGAAAAGAAATGTTAAAGAAATTGGTGAGCCCACACATCTCTCCTGTGACAAAAGAGCGCCCTCAGACTTATTGAACTGTGTTTTAAAAAGTCGTGCATGGACTATCTTGAACGTGAAATTCACTCAGTTGTGTCTGACTCTGCAACCCCAGGGACATCCATGGAATTTCCTATGCCAGAATACTGGAGTGGGTAGCCTTTCCCTTCTTCAGGGGATCTTCCAAACCCAGGGATCGAACCCAGGTCTCTCGCATTGCATGGATTCTTTACCAGCTGAGCCATCAGGGAAGCCAAAGAATACTGGAGTGGGTAGCTTATTCCTTCTCCAGCAGAACTTCTGGGCCCAGGAATCGAACCTTTCCCTTCTCCATGGGATCTTCCCAACCCAGGGATCAAACCCTGATCTCCCGCACTGCAGGTGGATTCTTTACCAGCTGATACACAAGGGAAGCCCGGACTATCTAGAAGCCTGTAGTAAAAGAAAAAAATCAGTTTCTTCAGACAATAGACATATTTGGTGGAGTTCTTGAAAGGGATGTGGTAATTTTATAGCTGAGAAAACAAACGTAAACATTTAAGGAATGATAAACTCTCCCAGTGGCATTCTCTTCCCTTTCTCAACATGGTGCACAATTGCCTGCAGGCTTTTTAAGTCAAAGAAGCCACCTGCATCTCTTAACCAGTACATCTTTAAGATTTTCAGTGCATGCGCGTGTGTGTGCTCAGTCATGTCTGACTCTTTGTGACCCCATGGAATGCAGCCTGCCAGGCTCCTCTGTCCATGGGATTTCCCAGGCAAGAATACTGGAGTGGGTTGCCATTTCCTCCTCCAAGGGATCTTCCTGACCCAGGGATCGAATCCATGTCTCCTGCGTCTCCTGCGTTGGCAGGCAATTTTTAAAATCACTGAGCCACCTGGAAAGCCCAAGATTTTCAATACTTCTGCTAACTTATGTCTGTGTGATTCAGATCTTTATTGGAAAATTGTGCAATATCAGGATCAATATCCAGGGACTCTGGAATGCTTCTATACACTCAGACTCCCCTCCAGTGGGTGAATGTGCAATTTGAAGGGAACACATATCCCTCTGTCAATTAGGTTTTTAGGTTCATGAAAACAATGAAATCAGTCAGGTATTTAGCAAGGGGGAATATGAGACAATAAAATCTCTCATAATGAATTTAGCACAATTCACCTGGAAAGCAAAAGGGTAGAGGCCAAGAGAAGGAAAGAATGGCTGTAAGCTCAGATGGCTCCAAGAAATGATAAATGGACTTATTGACTACTTTTCAGAACAGCTACCTAGAATAGTTCTTTCCAAATGAACCATAACCAAGTTCTTAAGAAATAATTGGCAGGAGTATTTGGATGTAAAAGAAAAAAAGCCTCTCACAAATATATTTACTTTTATTTTTCAAGACATCTTTTTTGTCTCTTGTTTCTGTCTTGTTCTTTAAGAAAGCCTGCATTTATCTCCAACTGGAAGAGAGGATAAGGGGGAACTTGGGAGATGTTTTTTTTTATTCTTACATTTGAAACTGCTCTGCCTTTGATACACTTATATGATGGAAGAAAAGTCCTTTGTATAGACTCAGACTAGACACTGCCTCACCTGTCTCTCACAGGCTCCCTCTTGCCCTCAGCCAATTGCTTCCCACCACCCTACTGTATTTGCGCTGGTAGTGGGTCCTAAAGTATTGCTATGGCCTGACCCCTATAGTAGAGTTTGTTTGTTGAGTGGCTGTGAAAGGGTAGAGGGGTAATGCTGGAAGGGCCCCAGGGAAAGCTGAGATTCCTATTAGAGGTCTGTGAGGAGCTCTCTCTCTTGCTTTCTGATGTTTCCAGTTTCTCTTTGCAGCAAGAAAGCAGCTTTGAGTTCAGAGGGTCTTGAAGTATATTTACTTCTAGGAGTTATATTAGTATAGGTTACCAGACTGGAGGCTCAAAGTCACCATTTTAGTGCAGTGAATGGATATAGTTAGTATGTGACCACCTTGCTGTTAGGCACATCCAAACAGTAGTTGGGGAGCTGCTATCAGAGGGCATGGCAATGGTGGTAACAGTATAGATTGGGCTGGTATGCATTCTCTCTAGCCCAAAAGGTTGAGCAGAGGCTGATAATATGTCCTGTCCTTTACAGAAGGGAATACTTATTAAGACTAGAGGTGGACCAGAGAATTACAAACAATATTCAGGGCATGGCAGAGCTACAGATAGGCCATGTTCTCTATTCTGTGTATGAAGGCAGCACATCAGGTTTCGATGTAGCTGCTTGGTGCTTTGTGTAAGTACATCTCCATCTTGACAAGTGCTGTTTGGGGGCTGGTGGAACTTGATTAAATTTAAGCAGTAGGTATCAGAGGTCTTGTCCCAGTGGTGTGATTGAACCAACTTACATGTGCTTGGTGACAGTCAACTTTGTGTGTATCTTTACAACTCTGTGTTAAGTCATAAGTTAGTAGCATGAAACAGGCCACAGAAGGAGTATTGGCACCATGAAAATTGGCAAAGTCTACAAATCAGAGCTAGTTGCCCACTAGTGGTGGAATGAACGGACAAGTGGGGACTGTGGAATTCACTTTAACCTGAGTAGAACTGCCTTTTGTTTACAGTCAGCACCACTAACCTCTGCTTCTAATGCTTCTCCTGTTCTGTGGGCTTCTGGTTAAAGCTCTCTCTCCTCTTGATTTTTCTGTTATTTCTTTCTGCAACACTCTCTGGACACTTGCACCCTTTATCCTGTTTGGGTTTGTTGTTGCTGTTTTACTATATTCCCTGTTTCTCCACCCAGAATGTGAGATTGGGCAGAGGGGGCAGCCCCTAAGTGCTGTTTGGGGGCACCAGCAATGGTGGTAACAATGACAGATAGGAATGGTTCCATACAAGGCTTATACAGAGAGGAAAGTGACCTGAAAGGCATATTAAAATAATTTAAAGCCTGGGAGTAACACCCATTTAATATAAATGAGCTGAGGGGAGGATTTTGTGGGTCTCATTCTGGACATGTTTCATCATTCTGAGGCTCAGTTAATGATTTTTGTTTTTAAGTCATCACTGTTGGTTCCCTATCAAATCTGCTCAAGGAGTAGCCTTCTCTATGGATAGGAGAGAAGACTGTGCAAGGAGTAAAGGGGAGCAAGAAGCTGTCGCTATACACTTCTGCACATGCCAGGAGGGCCTTCAGAAGAGCTCTGGAATGGAAAGGAGGAGGGAGGAGGAGGCACTGTAACAGTTCCTGCTGCAGCTCTATTAGCAGGAAGCTTTCCCCTTGGCTTCTTATATTCCTCTCGCCTCTCTGCAGGCCACATCAGGGACCTTTTCTCCCTGGTACCCAGAGTCCTAAGGGCTTCTAACTTCCTATCTTCTGTTTCCAGAACTTATGATCTTTTTTGCCAGGAGGCCTTCTACTGAAGACATCCCAGATAAGGGTGACCCATCAGAGAGGATCATCCATCTAGTTTACAGAAGCAATTTCAGAGTGGGCCCTGGGGCCTTGGATCCCGATGGAGGAAATCCAGGCAAATATGAGATGGGTAGCATCCCTTTAGAAAGTGAAAGTGAAAGTGAAGTTGCTCAGTTGTGTCCAACTCTTTGCGACTCCATGGACTGTAGCGACTGTAGCCTACCAGGCTCCACCGTCCATGGGATTCTCCAGGCAAGAGTACTGGAGTGGGTTGCCATTTCCTTCTCCAGGAGATCGTCCCAACCCAGGGATCAAACCCAGGTCTCCCGCATTGCAGGCAGACACTTTACCATCTGAGCCACCACTAAGCGAGTGTGCCAGTGTCTGGCTTTTCTGGGGGATGTGGGCCATTGGGGAGGTAAGTTTTCCTGAAGGTAGGTGTGAAGCATAGGTGTAGCTGGGCACGGGAGTAGAGATGTTTGGGAGAGGGGAGAATACAGGCTGAGTAACCACCTTGAGATGCTGGAATTTGCTCACTAGAGCTGAAAGACTTTCCTGCTTTTGTTCGGCTTCCTGGTCATACTGGCTGGATTAACCAAGGATCCACTAATTCCACTGACATATCAAAGATTCTTTGAAGACAGGAAGGTGAGTGAGGGCAAGAGTTGGAATAAAAAGTTGAGGACAAAGGAGCAGGTTTATTTTAAACACATTTTCTTTTGTCCACCTGGAACATATATCATCCTACACATGTGGTATTGGGATTTTTCAAGCACAATTCTGTCTCCTGTACAATGTAAATGCCTTTTTATATCACCATTTCAAATGTGTTGGTAAATTACATCGCTTACAATGCTCTTCTGCAAGTGGAGTTTTGCTTTGAAAATACTCAGAGGATGAGAGAATAGCTGACATGTGGGTTATAAACAAAGATATTTTCATTTTTTATTAATGTAAAATCAGCTTTCCCCACCTCCACTAAGCAGACACTGAACAAACAGTAAAAAGCACATTGGTGGAAGGGATGCTAAACTATTAGCCTATTCAGGAGACCCACATGTTTTGACTTGACCTTGAAAGTAAATGAAGGAAGGAATGAATGAATGGTGCCTTGGAATAAATATCACTAAGTGTCAGCTATTCTAGCACCAACCCTCGAAGAAAAATCTCTAGGCTTCGAATTAATGAGGTAAAATTGTATGTGTGTGTGGGAGGGGTTAATAGACCTGTCAAAATAGTGGCTTCTTTTTCTAATTTTTTTGGGGGGCTCAGTAGTTGCGGCACGCAGGCTTAGTTGTTCCGCAGCATGTGGGATCTTAGTTCCCCAATCAGGGATCAAACCCATGGCCCCTGCATTGGAAGATGAATTCTTAACCACTGGACCACCAGGGAAGTCCTGTGGTTCCTCATTTTAAAAATCTTGGAAACTCTGCTTAATTTTTTACTTAATCTTTTACATCTACCTGGGTTCATATTGCTGACATATTTTTAAGTGCCATGAAATTAAGATTTGGAGGAACCTAAGTCTCCACAAACACAGATTCCCTATTCATATTTTCCTTTTTGTTTTTGGATAAAAACAAGTGCTATCTCAGGGGGAAAACGATTAAGGCTTATTGTCTCTATCTGTTAAAGCATGTCCAGAGGCGCAGGGTAGGATCAACACAAGAGTTTTTGACATCAGGGCTTCTAGTCCTGTTCGTACATGCTCCTCATAATTGGACAGCAAACAATGTTCCTTTTCTTCCTTATGACCCTCTGTCTTGCTGTGGAAATCTGTGCAAAATTGTGATAATTGCTATGATTGTACACTTGAAATTCCTGAACTCAGCAGTGGTGAGGAAAAGGTGGCGAGCTCTTTGTGGTTTTTATGAAATCAAGTAAAATCTGGGAGAGATGATGGCTGGCTTTAGCAATTGGAACCAGGTACCATACAGTTAAATTTTTGAAAAAACGCATTTACTGGTGAACTTCTGTCATAGTGACACATTTCAAGTAACTATTTCATCTGCATTTGTTGGAAGGGGGCACATCAGTGCGCTTCATCACATGCAGTATTCTAACCAGGAAGCCCACTTATGAGAAGAGGGTGCAGGCAAGACCCTCACTGTGGCTTGAATGGCTGCCTCTCCCTGCCCTAATCCTAAAGCTCTGTCCAGGGTCAGCTATGACATTTGTGGGGCTGATTGTAAAATGAAAATACAGGCTCCCTTGTTAAAAATTTTATTAAGAATTTCAAGGCAGTGACAGCAAAGCAGTAAATCCAGTGTGGTTTCCTTCTGAGCAAGGGGCACATGTGAATCACAGGTCATACAAGGGGCTAGATCTTGCTCTGATCTTCCTAAATAAGAAGACGAGATTAAGGAACTTCCCTGGTGGTACAGTGGATAAGAGTCTATGCTGCCACTGCAGTGGATATGGGTTTTGTCCCTGGTCTGGAAAGATTCCACATGCCGCAGAGCAACTAAGCCTGCATGCCACAACTACTGAAGCCTGTGGGACTAGAGCCCATACTGTGCAGCAAGAGAAGGCACCACAGTGAGAAACTTATGTACCTCAACAAAGAGTAGCTGCCACTCGCTAGAAAAAGTCCACAGGCAGCAGCAAAGACTTAGTGCAACCAAAAATAAGTAAATAATTAAATTATATATATATATAGAAGAAGATAGGATAAGAAGGCAGTACTGAAAACCTCCCGAATATAATTTACAGTGTGTGCCAACAGGGAAGAGCACAGTAAAGAGGTGATGTTTCACTGAGGGCCTAGGGACCCATCCTTCCTGCCCTTGGAGACAGAGGAAGCTGGAGTGAGTGACTAGGGTGGCTTGAAGATCCCTTTAGAGTCTATAACTTTGAAGTCCTTATCCTGAGGGGACTCTAATTCGGAGATGCTATACTTTTCTTTGTTGTTGGTTGGTTGGTTTAGTTGCTAAGTTGTGTCCCACTCTTTGCAACCGCATGGACTATAACCAGCTAGGCTCTGTCCATGGAATTTCCCAGGCAAAAATACTGGAGTGGGTTGCTGTTTCCTTCTCCAGGAGATCTTCCTGATCTAGGGATCAAACCAGCATCTCCTGCATTGGTAGGTGGATTCTTTTTCACTGAGCCACCAGGGAAGCCCCTTTTTTCATTACTCTTCATAAATTGAGAATTGCAGCTTTATCAGTTATTAACAAGGATGACCTGGGGCTGGTGATAATAGAAATACACTTACCTCAAAGAGTGTTTGTGAGAGTCAAATTCCGCGAGAGATGTGATATGCTCTGGAGAGTTCTGGGCACATGGTCAACTTTCAATAATGGTGACGATGATCATGGTGATTCGGGTGAGTCTTCCTTTTGGAAAAGTGTGTGTGAGAGAAAAAGCCTCCTCTGTGTCTATCCACTCGGGCCCCAGGTGACAACTTGGCTGAAGATTTGTGCTGTCCCAGCAGGTCTTCTCTGAATCCTTTTTTCCCAGCTTCCTTCAGCTTAACTTCTTTCAAATGTAGACTCTTTTGAATATGATGAAAGTCCACGCGCTAACAAAGACGCTGCTGGCAGCAAGGTCACCCAAGGAGAGGCAGTCTTGTCGTCTGGGCGCACAGAACAACACACATTTATTCAGATGCTCCGGAGGCCAGCCCACTGTGCTGAGCCTCAGAGGATGCTGCCTCTCGCCGCCTGTTTCCAAGCCAGGCAGAGGGAGGCTCTTTCCCCCTGGACTCAGCTTGGAGAGTCATCAAGGCCCACTTGTCAGTGTTGTTAGTGACGTCAGATGCTTTCACAGATCCTGTTCTGGTCCCAGAAGTGGCGTGGCACTAGCTCACTCAAGTTAGGAGTGTCGGGTCCTTATCTGTGCCGCTCCATCCTTTTCCTCACAGGATGGGTGAGGGCATGGACTGGCTGGCTTGAGTCAAGGTCACTGCAGCATTTTAGGGCGGTGGGCCCACTCTATCCGAAACGTTTCTCATATCCACACTTGCTCCCTCAGGATTAACAGAATCTCTTAGATCTGGCATTGGAAAAGATCCTGTTGCTGGGAAAGATTGAAGGCAGAAGGAGAAGGGGGCGGCAGAGGATGAGATGGTTGGATGGCATTACTGACTTAATGGACTTGAGTTTGAGCAAGCTCCGGGAGATGGTGAAGGACAGGCAAACCTGGCATGCTACAGTCCATGGGGTCACAAAGAGTCGGACAGCTTAGCAGCTAAACAACAAAAACAACTTAGATCTGTCAGGCCTCCCACTCCACCATCCAACTGCACCAAAAATCCTAACTCAGCTCACACCCTGGGATCTGACTTCTCTGCCTCCAAAGTGTTCAGGATGCCGTCCTTCACTCTGGGGAAGTGTGTTTTATTTCAGCAAATGGAGTGTGTTTTTCATGATCGGCACCTTTGCTTTAGTCTTGAGGCAGATGGCTGAGTATTGCTTTAGCTGGAGGGTCTTTGGCTGTAGCAGATGTGTCAGAACAGAAGCAGAAGTGGTATTTGTCAAACACCTTCTGGGTTCCCAGCGGTGTCCTAGGGTGGTGGTTATTTTATTTATTCTTGGAAGGTGGAAATGATTATCTCATTTTTTTTGGTTGATGAAGAAACTAAGGCTGTTTCAGGATGGTGCCCACAAGCACATACCTGGTAAGTGGCAGCACCAGCATTTAAGTCCAACTTTGACTCATGTTTCTCTCAGTGATTGTTTGTTGCCTCACCAGACTAGCATCCTCAGACGGGAACATTCATCCTAACACGTAGGCCTCAGCTGTGAGGCAGACACACATTCTGCACACACAGGCAGGGAGGAGCAGGGAGGGGCGGGATCTGGTGGAGTATCTGCTGTAGTTACATGAGCAGTACCTGGGGAACACAGAATGCCTGCGGGCTGCCCACTGCACCTGCCTCTCCTTAGAAGACAGCATGAACATGGGCCCAGAGAACTTTGGGTACCGCCTAAATGTATACTTTTACCCATAATTAGCTATAAGGAGAGGGGCAACTAAAACTAAATATCAGGATAGTAATGCCCAGACTCATGGCAGAAAGACTTCCATTTGCACATGAACTAAGGGAAGGTTAAAGCCCACGTCTTTAAAGACGTGGACTTGTGCATATATCCAGAGAAAACTCTGCTTCGAAGACACATTCACCCCAATGTTCACGGCAGCATTATTAACAATAGCTAAGACTTAGAAATACCCTAAATGTCCATTGACAGACGAATGGATGTAGATGTGGTGTATATGTGTGTATATGTGTATACACACACACACACACTGGAATATTGCTCAGCCATGAAAAAGAATGAAATAATGTCATTTATAGCAACATAGATGAACCTAGATGTTGTCATGTTATTAAGTGAAGTAAATATCATATGATATCACATTTATATCATCTAAAAGTTGATACACATGGACTTACTTACCAAACAGAAATAGAGTCATAGATGTAGGCAACAAACTTATGATTACCTGGGTGGAAAGAGGCAGGGAGGGATAAGTTGAGAGATTGGGAGTGACATATGCATATTACTATATGTAAGATAGATAAGGATCTACTGTATAGCATTGGAAATTCTAGTCAATATTTTATGATAACCTGTATGGGAAAAGACTCCAGTATTCTTTCCTGGGACATTCCATGACAGAGGAGCCTGGCAGGCTACAGTCTATGGGTCACAAAGAGTTGGATATGACTTAGTGACTAAACAGCAACAGCAATATGGGAAAAGAATCTGAAAAAGAACATATATGTATGTATAAATGAATCTCTTTGCTATATACCTGAAACTAACATAACATTATAAGTCAGTTATACTTCAATGAAAAAAAAAATAAAAAAAAAGACCTGGGCAATATGCCACCGGCATCTCTGACAACATTCCCCTGAGGCATCTCAGTTAGTGGGGTAGGGGCTGCTTGGATGAGAGACCTTGGGCAGCTTAACATGGCAACAGGTAAACATCAAGAGGAAGACCTGGACCAGGTGCAACTTTCACTGTGCTTCAGAAGAAGCCTCTTACCAAGACGGACTCCTTATGCCTGCCACCGACGGGAGTGGTGCCCGGGGTTCCTGATATCTCAAAGGGTGGGTGTGTTGGACTAGGGGCCTGACAGGGCTGCTGTAGGTGGAGGTCTAAGCTGTCAGCAGCTCAGGGCTACCAGCAGCAGGGCTAGCACTTTCGTTTTAGCTGTTTCACCTTATCCCCTGGGCAGTGCTGAGTTTGGTAGAGGGCAAGAGCATTGGTGGAACTTAAGGCTGACAGATACCTATCTCTGACCTCACTGATTATCACTATCTCCCTGCTCTACACCCTCATATTACAAGGAAACTGGAATTGCAATGTGTTATCTTGGATTTATTTGTGGAATTCTTTGAGTCATGTGTCATCTGGTCCGTTTTTTGTTCATCATTGTTCCCAGTACTGCCACATATAGCAAGTATTCAAAATATATTTTGTCAATGAATTAATTATTGAAAAGACATTCTAGAAGTAATAGAAGATGAGAAAGTGCTTTAGGAATAGTTTAGCGCTGTCTTTCTTGGCTCTGCTGATTAAGTACATGACAGATACCATAACTATCACAGTTCCAGATAAGAATCCAGAAAATGCTATCTTTTACAGTGTCATAGAAATATAACCTTTGTTCCTTCTCAATTGCTGGAAATATACTTGTCTTTGAATGAAATGAGGCATTGGAGCAATAAATATGCCCTTTTGCCCTGGCTCTGAATTTATCAGTTATAGTTCCCACACTGAAAGCATGAGAGTCATCATGAAAGGAAAATAGATCTTCAAGCTCTGCATGGAGACCCTAGGTCAAGGTAAACGTCTAGGGGAGGCTGAAAGCAGGAAGGTTTGGAGGTTGCCAGTGTGGTCTGAGGGGATCGGAAAGCCTAGCTTGACCAGAAGGAGTCCTTTATTGGCTTAACTGGAGGGTCACAAATCTCTATCTTTAGTGATTTCTCTTTGGATTTAGATTTGACTATAGAGTTCTATAAAAGTGCTAACATTTTTCTGGGTGAGGTGGATAGGAAGCCAGGAGCACCCTGGAAGCAGGAAGGCAGTAATTATTTTGATAAGTCTGTGCAGTTAATGACTGAGCAGAGGTCT
Organism: Ovis aries; assembly: GCF_016772045.2. NCBI lineage: Eukaryota > Metazoa > Chordata > Mammalia > Artiodactyla > Bovidae > Ovis > Ovis aries. Next base: position 42,342,594 of record NC_056071.1, on the reverse strand, counting down.
CCCAGGGCAGAAGGAAAGCACTGGGTAAAGCAGGAAGCAGACTGGAGTGTGGGGAGTTTGGGGGCTAGTGGGAGTTTGCAGGAAAGGTCTTGAGGAGGTGGTTTCAGGGGATATTCCTGTGGGGGGCAAGTAGGAACTTTGCAGAGGAATGTTGCCAGGGTCCCACCAAATACCGGGGTACTCTGCAACTGGATGTTTTGAGGAGTTGTTTAATTAGGAGACTGTTAGAAATGTGTGTTCAGAGTTTAGGGAAATCAAACCAGGGATACTGTAGAACCCTGGGATGAACACTAATGGGGAGCTAGCTGCTCCACACCCTCATGGAGAAAGGGAGGGAACTGGCTGTGGATCTGGGAGGGGGTAGCCACAGGAGGGGCACTTACAAAATGTGGTGGGTTAAAGACGGATAAAATTCTCTGATACTCCTTTCATCAAGAGTGGGGTCTGTGGTCTTTCACCTTGAATCAGAGGGGGCCTCTGCAACTGCTTTGACCAATAGAACCTGGCAGAAGTTTGTATAGCTGTTTCCAGGCCCAGGTCTTAAAGACTAGAAGCTTCCATTTCCTTTCCCTTGGACACTTGCTCTTGGAACACAGACACTTGCTCGGAGCAAGTTTAACAACCCCAAGTGGAGGCCCACCTGGGAAACTGTTAACTTTGCTAACAGCCCTGACTAAGCTCACCCAGACCATAACCAGCACCAACTTGTTAGCCGCCTTGGAAGTGGATTCTCCAACCCTAGGCATGCTTCTCTGGCTTATGCCATGTGGGACAGAGATGAGTTGCCCACAGAGCTAAGCTATTAAGTGTCAGGGGGTACTTTATAACTATCAGTGGTTACTGGGCTATATGAGTTGTGGCCTCAGTAGAGGGACACAGATAACCCACAGTAGCCTGGCAGGAAGGGAGCCAGGGAGACAACCCCGCTGATTCCTCTCATCTCCTGCCTACTTATTTACTGCCCGTGACCACTGGGTGGACTCAACAAAAGCCAGAAGAACAGGAACCTGTTGATGGCCCCCTGTGGGTCAGTTCCCTGGGGCACACAGAGCAGTTGGAGAAGTGTGAAGTGAGATCTGGAGGGACAGATGGGAAACAGCCAGCACAGGCACCAGGCAATTTAACGTTGGTGTCATGGTGTTGATCCCATTCGATAAAACTCAACCCTCCAGAATACAAATCTCAAAAGACAAAGACCAGATCTCTTTTGGAAGGTGGCCAGGAATGTGATCAGTAAGTGAGGAAGGAGGAAAATCTGTCTGAGACATTTCTTAATCAAATAGCTAAATGTTTGATTTAATCGATATTAATGAAAAATGGAAAGTGCAGTAACACCCTAAGGATGTTGCCCCCTCAGAGCAGCTCTGGGGTTGAGCCCCCCTCCTCAGTTTCCTGAGTGACTGTCTACGCAGAGCCCTGGGGAGCCTGATGCTCAGTGAAGGAACTGGCTCTGTCTTTATGTCCCAGAAACTAAACATCTGTGCTTCCAGGGTAATCGGAATAATCCAGCCAAGGGAGAGAGGGACACCAGCCCAGGTCTGAAGCCCCAGATAGACAGACCCAGACTACCTGGGCAGAGTCAAGACTCATATTACTCTGCTAGTCAGAAGTGGCAGTGAACCCCAAGCTCCTGGAAGAGATCCCTGGAGCAGTGCCCAGAGCCAGGGCCCTCTCCACATCAGCTCTGGGGGGCAGGAGGGCCACTCCCTGGGCTCTACGGCTGGCCACAAAGCCAGAGGGGTGCTCACCAATGTCTAGCAGAGATTTTGCAACACCTATGAGTGGGAGCTTTGAAACACTGTCCTGGGAGACAGGTGGTAGTGTCACAAGTAGAGCTGGGATTCAGGAGTCTAGCTGCCTGGATTCAAATTCAGGTTCTGCCTCTTGCTAGCTGTGTAACCTTATTTAACTCCTCTATGACTCTACAAGGGCTTCCCTTGTAGATCAGTTGGTAAAAGAATCTGCTTGCAGTGCAGGAGACCCGGGTTCTATCCCTGGGTTGGGAAGATCCTCTGGAGAAGGAAATGGCAACCCACTCCACTATCCTTGCCTGGCAAATCTCATGGACAGAGGAGCCTGGTGGGCTGCAGTCCATGGGGTTGCAAAGAGTTGGGCACGACTGAGCGACTAACACTTTACTTACTTGTGACTCTGTTTCCTCAACAGTAAAATGGGACTGCTATCATATACTATGTGCAGCTTTTGTAGAGGATAAATGAGCTCTTAGCATGTACTGAAGGAAGCCACAGGATGAAGTGGTTAAAAGCACCAGCTCTGAAACCACATGGCCAGGGGCTTGAATCCTGACTCCATGGATGATACGCATGATGTGGGCAAGTTATTTAGTTTCTCTGTCTCAGTGTCCTGTTTTCTGGAGGAATAGCAGTACCTCCTTCATTTGGTTGTCACCAGGGCCGATGAGTTCTTCTGCGTGAAGGGTTTAGGGTAGGTGGTGGCTGCACTGCACCTTTAGCTGAGGTGAGCACGCTGTCCACTCCATCCCGCAGGCTTGGCACATAGCAAACTTGCCATAGTGTTTGCATTCTGTTGGAAGCACAGGCTAGAGGGAGAAACCCATGAGCTCAGCTCACATTCAACAGGAGCTCCCAGACTGCCCTGCCTCCAGGCTAATGGCTCTGAACGTAGCTGAACTGTCTATTCCCACAGGTGTGGTCACACTCGTTTTTAAAGTTTTTTTTTTCTTGCTATGCTCCAGTCACATCTTAGCTTCTGGGCCGCCCACCAAAGATACTGTCTGCTCCAGTGGTGCTCTCAGACCTGGCGGGGCAGAACAGGGCTGCCCCCGTCAGTGTGGGGTGACTGATGGCTCACCAGCCTTCCCTTCTGCCCTGCGGCCTAGTTGTGAAAGAAAGCAAATGAAAAATGGTAGCAATAAAGAAGGCTGCTCCCAGTAGACAGCGCCTCTTTGTTTCCAGGTAAATGGTAGTGTTTGGGCCAAATGAAGCCTATGGAGGGAACCTGGTATCTGAGCACTGGGTTCTCTTGCCATCTTCTGGAACCCACTTGTGACATGGCTACTCTCCTGACCCTCAAGCGTACCCTTCCTTAAGACCTTGCCCTTTAGAGGTCTCATCATGATTTGCTGGTCAAGAGTAGTTTGCTCTGATAGAGTGCAGGGTGGGGGTGACTGAGACCACAGGGGCTGCAGGTAAATATTCCCCAGCATCAATGGGCAGGTGAGAAAACTCTGGTCTTGAATCTCCCCTGCCCCTAATAGGTTGGGTGACATCATGTTATTTCTTTGCCCTTTGCAAAATAAAGGCCACCTGAGCTGACTTTGAAGGGGTATCCTGAGACTAATAAAATCCCTGGAGAAAGAGCCAAGGAAAATCAGGTGTGGGTATTTACTGTGTTGGCAGAGCAGCTGTGCTCTTCAGATTCTCTGATTGTAGGACCTGGAAGGCATCCTCAGGTGGAGAGAGTTTTTCTTCCTACCTCTCCTCTGCTCTCCCATTGGTGCTCTTTCCCGCAGATCAGGATGATTCTCAGGAATGGCTGCTCCTAGGAGTAGCAGCGAAGCAGGAAGTCTGGGAAGAAAGCCCTTCAAGCCTGGCCTGCAGCAGCTTCTCCTCCTGGGTGAGTCCTCTGAGAGCCCAAGGAAGGGCTACCCTCACCCTCCTCACTCGGGCTGTCCTGAAAAAAAAAACTGCCCCACAGGTAGGCCCCATGCCTTAGCTCTGCCCTTTCTATAAGATGCCAGTCCTTTTGCCAGGCCACAGAGCCATGGTTCCAGCTGTGCATCGTGTGACAAAAGAGGTGGTACAAACTATAGCAAATAGACTTACAATGTTTACCGTCCAACTGCAAAGCCCGACTGCCAAAAAAAGCCATCTCAGTTCCACTGCAATCTTTGCAGATAAAATTTTCAGTCAGCCACCAGAGGGTGCCCACAGAGCTCTCTGAAAATGACCCAAACCTGCAGAATTAGAAAATTTCCAGTGGATCTAAGAGTAACACCAAATAGAGTTCCCTCACATATGTCTGGGAGTGATGCACAGGCCAGCTAGGGAGCTGCAAGTTTGCAGGGGATGAAGAGTCAGGGTGGGAGTGATGGAAATTATCTGAATTTTAGCTAAACAAGTTGCATCTTGATTTTAAATTGGCAATTGCAATAGCACTTTGAGGATTGGCTCAGGGCGAATTTTCATTCCCAGCCAAATTCCCTCTCCTACCCTTTCTTTCCCCATCCATGTGTACAAAGGAAATGCAAATACATGTAAATATTAGCCTAAGCCACAGGCTTAGGAAGGTAAGGCTGCTGCTGCTTTAAAAAAATTCCTATAATGCGAGTGAAAAGAAAGATTTTCTGAGCCACTGCTCCTGCATGAGGTGAAGCGTCAGGAAGAAGAAGTGGAGAAGCCGTGGTTCTCTGAAGAGCTGGCCTGGCGTGGTGCCTGCCTGGGATGAGAGGAGCAGGGGAGTGGCTGCCTCCCTATCCCCACCAGGGCTGGCAAGCAGGCTGTGTCTGGCCTCCCTGTCTTTCCAGGGCCTGGCACACTGGCTGACACACAGTAGGTGCCTGTTAATGTTTGTTGAATGAGTGAATGAATGAATGGGAAGTGAGCTGGGTGGGTAGGACACCGCCTGGGATCTTTCCCCAGGGTGAGGGGAGAATTGGGAAAGGGATGGCTGGGGTGGAAGGGTAGTTTTCCAGGGAGGAGAGGTCCCATGTTCGATGTTAGCTTCCTCTGGTTCAGGCCCTTTCTGTGGATGTTCAAGACTCCAGATGCGATGCTTTGTTTTAATGTTGGTCAAACTGCCCAGTGGTCCCATTCATTCATAAGAAACACTCATTCACAGTTACTGGTTACCTGATGGGGACCCTGGCAGTTATCCTCATGCTGGGGACACCAGCCTCCCTCAGCTTTGGCTGTCTGGAAATCTGGCCAGCTGGGAACTGGGTGACGGTTGCAGGACAACTGGGCCATTTATCTCTCTGGACAAGGTGTGTGTGTGTGTTGCCATAATATGCCTTGTGTGTGGGGTGTGTGTATGTGTTGCCATAATGCCTTGTGTGTGTGGTGTGTGTTGCCATAATGCCTTGTGTGTGGGGTGTGTGTTGCCATAATATGCCTTGTGTGTGGAGTGTGTGTGTGTTGCCATAATGCCTTGTGTGTGGTGTGTGTGTGTTGCCATAATGCCTTGTGTGTGGGGTCTACCGTCTACACAGCTCTTTGACACTACCCATGGCTACCTTTTGCTGGTACATACATAGAAGAGATGATATGTATTGATATTTAAAGTTAGAAATTTAGGGACAAGTTATTTTACTTAGGTTTCAGTACTTGTAATTCATCACAGAAGGAATCATGGTGTGAAGGTGTTGCAGGGTTTTAAGATTCCTACATATGTTCCCTTTCCAATATTTCTCCTTTGGGGCAGCTTTAATGACAATTTGGGGGGTCCTTCAGATGAGCCAGGAGGGCTGCTGGCTGCTGGGCTTGGAGAAAGGGAATGGTTTTGGGAATTAACCTTTCTCCCTCCTCCCCGCCTAAACTGAGTCTGTCCACCTGATTAGCACAACAATGATCAGATTTTCCCCACCTGCCTGAGAAGAATGGGTTCCTGACCAGGATCCTTTCAATTTGCAAATCTCATGCAGATGAAGCCCTGAAGATTGCTGGGCCCTCTCAGTGTTGGCCTAGCTGGGTGCTCCACGCTGCATGAACTCTGCAGTGACTGAGCTTATGTCTTCTGGACCTTTTGTTATTTCTTATCTTCACCAGGCCCTGGCACAGCACTGTATACTTAGAGAAGGTTAGACCCAAGGGAGAGGCTATTAGGAAAGGGTCTCAACAAACTAGTGGTAGCCAAAGCAAAGGAAAAAGTTCTAGAAAGCTAAACAGGCTCCTGAAAGACTGTTCCATCAGATTGTTTTGTTAAAATAAGATCTCTCTCTCCGTGTTTCTACACGTATATATATATATATACACGTAGAACTGAATCACTTTGCTGTATGCAACAGAATTCAACATTGTAAGGCAACAATACTTCAAAAAAAAAAAGTTGGGGAAAGAGATCTTCTCTGGAGGGGAAAATCCATTTTTTGAAAGGGAAGAAAAGCAAAGGAAAGAGAGGCAAAGAATAACCCAAACAACCTTTTGCCTGAGCTCTCTGTTAAGAAGGATCACAGCACGGACCAAAAGACTAGGGAGTTTGGACACCAATAGAGAGAGAAAGAAGTCAGACAACTGTTTACCTTATATCCACTCATCAGGGACCTGATGAGGTTGTGTGGCTTTGTGAGTGTCATTTTATGAAATAAACAGAGATAATCTCTCTACTGTTTCCAAGAATGACCTAAGGGAAGGAAGTCAGCTTTAAAATGACCACTTTGTCAGGAAAGTGACATAAACAGTGAACAGAGAAAGTGGCATAAACATTTACTTTTTTTGGTCTGCTGAATAGATACAGTTCTACAAAGCTCAACTAATTCCTTTGTATTTCGTGAACTCATCTTGAATATCTACCATGTCTCAGGCACTGAGACCTACATTCTTGTCCTCGAGGGGTTTGCAGTCTAGTGAAGGAGGCAGAAAAATGACCAGATTGTACCAGAGAGGCCAAGCTTCTCTGGTACAGAGAAGCAAGATTGTACCAAGAGGGCACTCCTGTGACCTCTGCAGGGGGAGTTCTTGCCCAGAGCCTGGGAGGCACAGCCCTCATGCCATGGTGCTCCATCCCTCATGTGCTGCAAGTAGGCCAGAGATGGGTGCCTGATGGTTTGTCCGGGTCAACTAACAACTAAGCTGAGCCAACCCAGTTCCTTACTTGACAATTTGTAATTAGGTTGCTGGAGAGACAAAGTCAGATATGGGGAACAAAGCTGAAATTTACAGAGACTTGGGGCTGAAGACACCTTAATGAACCACACATATCCAGAGAGTGATGAAGCAAAGGAAGCCAGCCAGGGGACAACATGGGATGACTCACAAAGGGAGCAATATGAGAGAGCTTATTAGATGTCTCTGGGAGATGGAGAATCACTTTTTGTTCCAGCCCTGGTTTCCACATCCAAAAGCAGGAGGCTTGATTTCTCATCTTTGTGTCCCGTGAGATTGCAGTTTTTAAAAACAAATTCCTCACTTCCTGAGCTAACTGAAGTGAGTTTTGTCATCTTATAATAAAAAATTTCCTGATTTTAATTCAAAACGTTACACAATAATGTATTGGTTGCCTAGGACTGCCATAGCAAATTATTGTAACTGGATGACTTAAAGCAACAGAGATGTGTTCACTCACAGTTCTGGAGGCCAGAAGTCCCCATCAAGCAGGGCTGGTTCCTTCTGGAGGCTCTGAGGAAGAATCTGTTTCCATGTTCTCCCCCAGCTTTGGGGGTTTCAATAATTCTTGGTCTTCTTGACCTGTGGAAGCATTGCTCCAATCTCTGTCTTAATTTTCATCTGGTGTTCTCCCCACGTGTCTCTGTGATTCTGTTTTTATCTCTTACAAGGAAGCTCATCAATTTGATTTAGGGCCTACACTAATTGAGAATCATCTCATCTAGAGATCTTTACCTTCATTACATCTTGTTGTTGTTCAGTAGCTAAGTTGTGTCTGACTCTTTGAGAGCCCATGAACTGCATCACACCAGGCTTCTCTGTCCGTCACTGTCTCCCAGAGTTTGCTCAAACTCATGTCCACTGAGTTGGTGATGCCATCCAACCATCTTATCCCCTGTCACCCCTTCTCCTCCTGTCCTCAATTTTTCCCAGCATCAGGGTCTTTTCCAGTGAGTTGGCTCTTCGCATCATGTGGCCGAAATATTGGAGCTTCAGCATCAGTCCTTCCAATGAATATTCAGGGTTGATTTCCTTTAGGATTCACTGGCTTGATCTGCTTGCTGTCCAAGGGACTCTCAAGAGTCTTCTCCAGCACCATAGTTTAAAGGATCAGTTCTTCAGTTCTCAGCCTTTGATGGTCCAACTCACATCTATACATGACTACTGGAAAAGCCATAGCTTTAACTATATGGACCTTTGTTGGAAAAGTGATGTCTCTGCTTTTTAATATGCTGTCTAGGTTTGTCATAGCTTTTCTTCCAAGGAGCAAGTGTCTTTTAATTTTGTGGCTGCTGTTACTGGCCACAGTGATTTTGGAGCCCAAGAAAAGAAAAATCTGTCACTGTTGCCACTTTTGCCCCTTCTATTGTATTCTATTCTGAAGTGATGGGACTGGTTGCTATGATCTTAGTTGACTTAAAACTCAGTCACAAGGAACAGGCTCTTTGATTTTTAAGTTGAGTTTTAAGCCAGGTTCTTCCACTCTCTTTCACCTTCATCAAGAGGCCCTTTAGTTCCTCTTTGCTTTCTGCTACTAGGATGGTAACATTTGTGTATCTGAGGTTATTGATATTTCTCCAGGCAATCTTGATTCCAGATAGTGCTTCATCCAGCCCAGGATTTTGCATGATGTACTCTGCAAATAAGTTAAATAAGCAGGGTGACAACATTCAGCCTTGATGTAATCTTTTCCCAAGTTAGAACCAGTCCATTGTTCCATGTCCTGTTCTAACTGTTGCTTCTTGTCTTGAGTACAGGTTTCTCAGGATACAGGTAAAGTGGTCTGGTATTTCCATCTCTAAGAATCATTACATCTACAAAAACTCTTCTTCCAAATAAGATTGTATTCTGAGGTCCTGGGTGAATATATCTTGGGGGGGACACCATTTACCTACTACAAACAAGGTATGAGTATGTTTATTGCTGGATTACTCAATTGCTGGGCATGTGTTTAAGCAATAAAGCAGAGGTACAGAGAAAGGGAATTTTTGGGGATGGAATATGATAAAAAATGAAGTCCCTATGGAAAAGATTATGATTTAGGAATGCTTTTAATTTTATATTGAAGGGAGAAAGAATTCATACTTTCAGTGCCTATGGTCTCTAAATGTATTAATCAATGTAATCTGTGAATTATAAATAGTCATGTGTTTGGAAGGTGGGATGTAAGAGGAGTTATTTTGTTGTTGTTGGTTTTATTATATTTTTATATTTATCGAGGCCACTGGTGACCTTTGTAGGAATAACCATCATATCACTAACCTCAGAGGGTTGGGAGTAAGGATTGAATGGAAGTAAGAAGATTGTTAGTATGGATATCACTTGCAAGAAGTGTGATTGTGAAATGAGAGGAAGATTTGAGGGTCTCTGAGGGGTGGTCTGTCATCTCTAATGTGCTGTGTGCTAAGTCGCCTCAGTCGTGTCTGACTCTTTGCAACCCCATGGACTGTAGCCCACCATGCTCCTCTGTCCATGGGGATTCTCCAGGCAAGAATACTGGAGTGGGTAGCCATGCCCTCCTCCAGGGGATCTTCCCCACCCAGGGATCGAACCTGCATCTCTCATGTCTCCTCCATTGGCAGATGGGTTCTTTACCACTAGTGCCACTCTATAGTTGATTCATAATATACTATTTGTGTTTGAATACTATGATTAGCTTTAACCTCTCTCAGAGCTTCTTAGGGATGATATCCACTGATGATGTCTCTTAAACAGCATAAAACAAGTTGTTAATCAGGACCCAAAACTTCCCCAGATGCCTTCATTCTTTGTTTAAAGCAGCACCTCACTGCCATCTTACACTTGTAGTGACCTTAGCATGCCAGGCCAGTGCCCTCTTGGTCCCTGGTACTAGCTAATTTCCCTGCCTGAATGTCCTTCTTCCTTGATTACCTACTTATCTTTCAAAGCTCAGCTGGAATATTCCATTTGCTTTACTGTGAAGTTCCTTATGAAGTTATTCATTCCTTAGAACTCCCGTAGCACCCTTAGATTATGTACATAGAGCACTTATCACTGTCCTATGAAATTCACTAATTTTCTGCCTCTCCCATTAAATCATTGAGATTGGGATCCCTGTCTTTCCTTCTTCTGGTCCTCAGCGCCTCACATAGTATTGGGCATGCAGTATGAGTTCCATGAGTGTTGACTGAATTTTGTAGTTTGCAGTTAATACATGACTAAACACTAAGTATATGTGAAGGGGGACATTGTTGGATGTCTTGCAAAGGGAACCAACGAGCCAGGAGAGAGAAAAAGAGAGGGGCATGGGGCAGACTCATTATCGGCTTCCATTGCCCACTCCTGTCACTACCAGAATCCAGGTTTTGTGCTGATGTTCACCTTCTTGCAAGCAGCCATGTGCCTTGGTGGGAACTCACCTTCACCCACCCTAGGGATGGGTCTGATTGACCTTAAGGTGATCACATTCCTATTGTCAGTAATTGATTTGGAAATGGGAAAGTCACCAAATTCTGACCAGTCGTACATGGGAGACTTCTGGGAAACGTTTCCTTGCCTAAAAGAACAAAAAGAGATGCTATCTCTTCTTCTCAAGGTGTTGTCATGTCTGGAGAGGATACTTGGAAATGCCGAAGACATTTTTCCATCTGCCTGAGAATGGAGCCAACGACTGAGGATGGAGGAACATAAAACGGTAAGAGCCTGGAATTATAATGACACGGCCAGGGTACTGACACTGCCTATCCATCTCCCTGCTCTTTGAGAACTAGCTATCGCAGTTCATGCATTTCCTTATTCTGGAAGGTGGTTTGAATCTGTTGCTATGACTTGAAACCAAAAGCATCCCAACTGAAACAACTTGCTATATAGCACATATTCATTAATTATACAACTTTTATTTTAAAGTGGCTATAGAAATCAAAGAGCCTGTTCCTTGTGACTGTTACGCACCAGGATTTAGAAAAGTAAAATATGATATTCCTATGGTCATCTCATAAGCCCAAGTTTATGCCATTCACTTGACTATGGTACTCAGATTGTAGAGGTTAAATTTCTTTTCCTGGAAAACTAAGAAAAATCTAGTCCTGAGCTATCTGAGGGAAAGTAAACAAAGTTGTAAGACACAGACAGGAAACCTTGTTTTCATGGATCACTGACCCAAGGAAAGAGTTATTTAAGGAGATACATAAATAAATTTTTTAAAATTGAAGGTACAACTGCTTTTAGTTACATTAAAAAAAATCAATCCAGGGTGCCACTGGTACATAAATGAAGAGATAGAATAGAAAATTAAGAAGTAGATCCAAATATGTACAGAGATTTAGCACATGCTAAAGGTCCCATTTTGCTCCCTTGATGGCTCAGGGGTAAAAAATCCATCTGCCAATGCAGGAGACGAGGGTTTAATCCCTGTTGGGAAAAACCCTGGGAGAAGGAAATGACAATCTACTCTAATATTCTTGCTTGGGAAATTCCATGGATAGAGGAGCCTGGCAAGCTACAGTCCGTGGGGTAGCAGAGAATTGGATGTGACTTAGCAACTAGACAACACACAAAACAAAAGGTCCCATTTTAAATCATTGGAAACATTGGGTTTTTATCAATATGTTTGGACAACGGGGTAGTTAGCTATAACAAGAAATATATAATTAAAATTGGAGCCATACCTCAAATGTTACCAAATAAATTCCAGATGGGTTACAGATTTTTAAATAGAAAAATATGAAACCATAAAATAGGAAAAAAAACCCCAATTTCCTTGTAATTTATAACTGAAGAGAACCTTTAAATATGTGACAAGTTATAGCAGTCATCAAATAAAAGATTGAAAATATTAACCAGGTTTTAAAAAATGTATCCATGCAAAAACAATCATAGCTGCGTCAAAAGTCAAAGGAAAAATCGGGGAATATTTTTATATCATCACTACACAATCAGTAAGAAAAAAATTTAAAAATGCAGTAGAAAGATGGCAAAGGATGTTGTGTCAGGTGACATGAATTTGCAATTTGGCAATATCAAAATGACAAATACTAAATATTTGATTCAGGAATTCTAGTTACAGGAATTATTTATAATTCTATTAGTGAAAGTTGCTCAGTCTTGTCTGACTCTTGCGACCCCATGGACTGTACAGTCCATGGAATTCTCCAGGCCAGAATACTGAAGTGGGTAGCCTGTCCTTTCTCTAGGGGATCTTCCCAACCCCGGGATCGAACCCAGGTCTCCTGCATTGTAGATGAATTATTTAACAGCTGAGCCACAAGGGAAGCCCTAATTCTATTAAATTACAGACATACTCCTATATGTAGAGATCACGTCAGTAGTTCAGTTCAGTCTCTCAGTCATGTCCAACTCTTCGCGACCCCATTGACCACAGCATGCCAGGCCTCCCTGTCCATCACCAACACCCGGAGTCTACTCAAACTCATCTCCATTGAATCAGTGATGCCATCCAACCATCTCATCCTCTGTTGTCCCCTTCTCCTCCCACATCAATCTTTCTCAGCATCAGGGTCTTTTCAAATGAGTCAGTTCTTCACATCAGGTGGCCAAAGTATTGGAGTTTCAGCTTCAACATCAGTCCTTCCAATGAACACTCAGGACTGATTTCCTTTGGGATGGACTGATTGGAACTCCTTGCAGTCCAAGGGACTCTCAAGAGTCTTCTCCAACACCACAGTTCAAAAGCATCAATTCTTTGGCACTCAGCTTTCTTTACAGTCCAACTCTCACATCCATACATGACTACTGGAAAAACCATAGCCTTGACTAGATGGACCTTTGTTGGCAAAGTCATGTCTCTGCTTTTGAATATGCTGTCTAGGTTGGTCATCACTTTCCTTCCGAGAAGCAAGTGTCTTTTAATTTCATGGCTGCAGTCACCATCTGCAGTGATTTTGGAGCCCCCCAAAATAAAGTCTGCCACTGTTTCCACTGTTTCCCCATCTATTTGCCATGAAGTGATGGGACTGAATGCCATGATCTTCGTTTTCTGAATGTTGAGCTTTAAGCCACCTTTTCTCTCTTTTTCACTTTCATCAAGAGGCTCTTTAGTTCTTCTTCACTTTCTGCCATAAGGGTGGTGTCATCTGCATATCTGAGGTTATTGATGTTTCTCCCAGCAATCTTGATTCCAGCCTGTGCTTCCTCCTGCCCAGCATTTCTCATGATGTAGTCTGCATATAAGTTAAATAATCAGGGTGACAATATACAGCCTTGATGTACTCCTTTTCCTATTTGGAACCAGTCTGTTGTTGCATATCCAGTTCTAACTGTTGTTTCCTGACCTGCATAAAGATTTCTCAAGAGGCAGGTCAGTTGGCCTGGTATTCCCATCTCTTTCAGAATTTTCCACAGTTTATTGTGATCCACACAGTCAAAGCCCAGTAAAGCAGAAATAGACGTTTTTCTGAAACTCTCTTGCTATTTTGATGATCCAGCAGATGTTGGCAATTTGATTTCTGGTTCCTTTGCCTTTTCTAAATCCAGCTTGAACATCTGGAAGTTCACAGTTCACGTATTGCTGAAGCCTGGCTTGGAGAATTTTGAGCATTACTTTACTAGCGTGTGAGAGGAGTGCAATTGTGCGGTAGTTTGAGCATTCTTTGGCATTGCATTTCTTTGGGATTGGAATGAAAACTGACCTTTTCCAGTCCTGGGGCCACTGCTGAGTTTTCCAAATTTGCTGGCATATTGAGTGCAGCACTTTCACAGCATCATCTTTCAGGATTTGAAACAGCTCCACTGGAATTCCATCACCTCCACTAGCTTTGTTTGTAGTGATGCTTTCTAAGGCCCACTTGACTTCACATTCCAAGATGTCTCTAGGTGAGTGATCACACTATCGTGATTATCTGGGTCATGAAGATCTTTTCTGTACAATTCTTCTGTGTATTCTTGCCACCTCTTCTTAATATCTTCTGCTTCTCTTAGGTCCATACCATTTCTGTCCTTTATCGAGCCCATCTTTGCATGAAATGTTCCTTTGGTATCTCTAATTTTCTTGAAGAGATCTCTAGTCTTTCCCATTCTGTTGTTTTCCTCTATTTCTTTGTACTGATTGCTGAGGAAGGCTTTCTTATCTCTTCTTGCTGTTCTTTGGAACTCTGCATTCAGATGCTTATATCTTTCCTTTTCTCCTTTGCTTTTGCTTCTCTTCTTTTCACAGCTATTTGTAAGACTTCCTCAAACAGCCATTTTTCTTTTTTGCATTTCTTTTCCATGGGGATGGTCTTGATCCCTGTCTCCTGTACAGTGTCACGAACCTCCATCCATAGTTCATCAGGCACTCTGTCTATCAGATCTAGGCCCTTAAATCTATTTCTCACTTCCACTGTATAATTGTAAGGAATTTGATATAGGTCATACCTGAATGGCCTAGTGGTTTTCCCCACTTTTTTCAGTTTAAGTCTGAATTTTGCAGTAAGGAGTTCATGATCTGAGCCATAGTCAGCTCCCAGTCTTGTTTTCGCTGACTGTAAAGAGCTTCTCCATCTTTGGCTACAAAGAATAAATCAATCTGATTTCGGTGTTGACCATCTGGTGATGTCCATGTGTAGAGTCTTCTCTTGTGTTGTTGGAAGAGGGTGTTTGCTATGACCAGTGCATTCTCTTGGCAAAACTCTATTAGTCTTTGCCCTGCTTCATTCTGTACTCAAAGGCCAAATTTGCCTGTTACTCCAGGTGTTTCTTGACTTTACACTTTTGCATTCCAGTCCTCTATAATGAAAAGGACACCTTTTTGGGGTGTTAGTTCTAGAAGTTCTTGTAGGTCTTCACAGAACCGTTCAACTTCAGCTTCTTCAGCATTACTGGTCGGGGCATAGACTTGGATTACCGTGGTATTGAATGGTTTGCCTTGGAAACGAACAGAGATCATTCTGTTGTTTTTGAGATTGCATTCAAGTACTGCATTTTGGACTCTTTTGTTGACTATGATGGCTACTCCATTTCTTCTAAGGGATTCCTGCCCACAGTAGTAGATATAATGGTCATCTGAGTTAAATTCACCCATTCCAGTCCATTTTAGTTCACTGATTCCTAAAACGTTGACGTTCACTCTTGCCATCTCCTGTTTGGCCCCTTCCAATTTGCCTTGATTCATGGACCTAACATTCCAGGTTCCTATGCAATATTGCTCTTTACAGCATTGGAGCTTGCTTCTATCACCAGTTGCATCCACAAGTGGGTATTGTTTTTGCTTTGTCTCCGTCTCTTCATTCTTTCTGGAGTTATTTCTCCTCTGATCTCCAGTAGTATATTGAGCACCTACCGACCTGGTTAGTTCCTCTTTCAGTATCCTGACATTTTGCCTTTTCATGCTGTTATGGGGTTCTCAAGGCAAGAATACGGAAGTGGTTTGCCATTCCCTTCTCCAGTGGACCACATTCTGTCAGAACTCTCCACCAAGACCCATCCATCTTGGGTGGCCCTGCACAACATGGCTTAGTTTCTTAGACAAGGTTGTGGTCTGTGATTGTGGTTTCAGTCTGTCTGCCCTCTGATGCCCTCTCTCAGTGCCTAGAGTCTTACTGGTGTTTTTCTTACCTTGTACATAGGGTATCTCTTCATGGCTGCTCCAGCAAAGTGCAGCTGCTGCTCCTTACCTTCGATGTGGGGTATCTCCTCTTGGCTGCTCACCAGAGATCACTTATTGACAGGGTAATCATTGAAACACTATTTGTAGTATCAAAAAATTGAATATAATGGAAGTGTCCATTATAATGTCCAAATATAATATAATGTCAATGGGAGAGTGGGTAGACAAATGAAGAAATGTTAATATAATGGATTACTATTCATCATCAAGAAAAGATTGAGGTGGTCTTTGTTTATTGGTGTGGAAATATTTTTAAGATATATTAGGTTAGAAATGGCAGGTACAGAACAGAATAGTGAGTTATCATTTGTATAAATAAAATATGGTGAATGTATGCCTTATACAAATTTGCTTATATTTTTCTGCAAGAAAAAGTAGGAAGGTAATGATGCTGATGCCTCTGGAGGAAGAACTGGGTTTCTGGAGCATGTAGCTGGGAGGGAGTCTTCACTGTATATCACTGAATGCTGTTTGAATTGTGAACTATCTGAAGGTATTACCCATTCCAATTCCAAAATAAATCAATTACACTTAAAAAGATATTTAGAGAGGAAGAGAAGTAGAAAACCCTCAGTGCTTCAAAAAGTGAAAACTAAAAATGTTTGACTATAAATTGGATTCAGTAAATGCAGCATATCCCATATCCAGCATGAGTGAATCCTAGCATCTCTTGGACCATTTTCAGCCCTCTGTCCCCCAACTCAGGTAGACTGGGCCTTGATTTGCCTGCCCTCAGCTCCCTCCCCACCACTTAGCACTCCTCCAGCCCCAAGCCAAGCTGTCTGCCTGAGATTCTCCTCTAGCCTTCTGTATTCTCCACAGCCCAGGGAGAGCACTAGGCCAAGGGCATCCTGTATTTCTCTGGTGGGCATCGCTGATAGGAGCAATTGTTTCAAGAGTGAAAGAGTAGTTGAGACTCTTAATTTTGGAAAATTAGACTAGAACAGAAGAAAACAAAGCAACGTAGGAGGTTTTCACTTGTAGACTATTCTAATAGGGTGGATGAGAAGAAGTGGTATAATAATATGTCACAGAAGGAAGGAGAACCACGTACTTGTCACACTTGGGCTGAATTTTTCTCTTCCCAGAGCTCTTTAGTTGATGCCTTATTAACATCAGAGGAGATTTGATGACTTGTCATATTCAGTCCTGACTATTGAAATGAAAAGGATAAAAAATGAAAAGGATGGAAAATGAAAACCAATTGCATTCTTTAATTTTAGTCATCCTATTCTTGGAGCATATCGAATACTACTTTGGGTTCTTTCATTGTTCAGGTTATTAATAACAAAGAGCCAAAGTATTTCACATTCCTAAAGAGTCTTTCATCTCAAAGGAGCCAAGGTAATTCACTAATTCAGTTACCTACATTTGGTAATTATTTGAGGATCACTTCACCCAGGGGTGAATTTCGACGAGTTGTGTGACATAGCCAATAGTCACTTCATTCTCTAGTCAGTGCGGAAGGAAATGAATAGCTAATGCGAATGTCCTCCTGAAGGATTTGCCCAGTGAAAACTTCAGGGAGATGGATGCTGAAAGAATGTAATTAACTGCCCGAAATTAATACCTCCAACCTTACTCAAGGTTTCCTGACCTCTTTCCTAGAGTCAGGGTGGAGAGGTGTCTTCTCTCAGAATGGGGCTCTCTAGTAGCCGAGAGACCTGTGAACAGCAGTCACTCTGTTGCTGTATTTTTGACTGATAATAAATGGTTTTGTATTTTTAATTTGTTCCCATGTATTCACTGTTAGGATATAGAAATACAATTAATTTTTCCATTGTTACAATTGATTTTTGTATGTTGATCTTGTTATCAGTGAACTTGCTGAATGCACTTATTAGTTCAAAGGATTTTTTTTTTCTTTTTTTAAGATTCCTTGGGATTTCTATGTAGACCATAATGGCATCTGCAAATAGGGGCAGTTTTAGTTCTTCATTTCATATCTGTATGCCTTTTATTTCATTTTCTTGCTGTATTGAGCTGGCTAGATCATGGCTGAATAATAGTGGTGGTGGCAGACTTCCTCGTAGGCATCCTTACCTTGGACTTGATCTTAAGGGGAAAGCTTTCAGTCCTCTAGAGTTAAATATGATGTTAGTTTTTCATAAATATTTTTTATCAAATTCAGAAAATTTCCTGCTACCCTACTTTTCTGAGTTTTTATCATGAATGGGTGTTGAATTTTGATCAAATGCTTTTTCTGTATCAGTTGATACACACTTGTGACTTTTCCTCTTGAATTTATTAGTGTGATGGGTTACATTGGTTGATTTGTGAACAGCAGGCATTCTGATACTATCTCATTTTAAAGTTCATTTATAAGGAGTAGTATCTTAATCATGTGACCCTATTTTGTGGGGAGAGAAGGTGGGGATAAGAAGCTAGAGTTCTTCCAGCAAAGAGCATGCAGCTCAGTCCACCTCACTGAATGCAGTTCCTTTTTTCTCCCTTCCACCTACTCTCTACTATCATCCAGAGGTCAGGAAAATGCTGCTAGCTTGACAACTGCCTAATCCCCATGAGACTGGTCATCAGACAGTATACCATGGAGTGTGGCCACTGCAAAACTTGTGTTTATGGGAGCACACTCATCAGTCACCACTTCTCAGAGAGAATCACTCCACTTCTCTTCTGCATTCCAGATAGCACATGTGTGTATTTTATTAGCAGAAGCTAAATCTCATCTAGATTCCTAGCAGAAAGGAAGTTGGGAAAATATGGTTTTATGCCTTCCCAGACCCTGTGATCCAGAGGGGAGCATAGAAAAGGGTGGAAATAGAAGCTGAGGACCAAGGGGTAGTATCTAGCACTCTTTTCTACCTCGATGAATCTTACAGAAACCAGGGACCTTCCATTGTCTTTTCACAATTACTCTCCCTTAAGTCTCTTAATTTTTAATGCCATCTTTTCTGTTTTATTTCTCATATCACCACTCAAAAACCCATTCAGAGGGAAGTATTTGCAGTCTAATTGGGGTGGGAAAGTAGAGTGGAAAAAGAAAGAGACAAGATGCAATGCAAATCAAATATATTCTGTTTCAGTGATGTATTTGAGTGAGCTGTGTTGAGTGATATATCTGAGTGAGCTGTGCGTAGAGATATTTGAGAATGTGAGAAAGGAAGGCAGATAGAGCCTGACTATCTCCAGAAGAGTCTGAATTTTGGCACCTGGGAGTGGTTGGATTGGCACCTGTGGATTGGAGACTGGGTACAGAGTGAGCAAGAGTTAAAGACAAGGGCTCACAGGGGATCTGCGGCTCAGGGATGGAACATGACCCTACAGAGTGAGAGGAAGACAGGCAGTGATCACACTCAGACAAACAGCTGGAGAATTTGAGTGGAACAAGCTGCAACTCGATTGTCAAGCCAAAGTTGATATCAAGTCTGTTGGGAAAGAGAACTTGGAGTCAGCATCTAAGATTGCTCCAGGGACTCTGACCATGTAAGCCTCCGCTGTTCTGATTTGAGGTGGCTTAGTGTAGAGGAGAAGGAAATGGCAACCCACTCCAGTATTCTTGCCTGGACAATCCTGTGGATGGAGGAGCCTGGTGGACTGCCGTCTATGGGGTCGCACAGAGCTGGACATAACTGACTTAGCAGCAACAGCAGTGTAGAGGGGAGCCTTCTATAATCAGAGGGCCCTGCTTGGATCATTTTCTGGGGTTTTGAAGCTACTTCTGTGTATGGGTGTGGGGTTTTGTCAGACAAAGGCTGTTTTCCAAGGTCTCAAGAACCTTGTGGTTTAGCGCTTTTGCCAGGGCTCAGGTGAGATGTTCTGCTTAATTAGGAATCCAAGTTGTGGGAACAGCTCAGGAGTTTTTTTCCCTTTCTCTCCCTTCCTCTCATTCTCTCTCCCCTCCAGCCTTCCTCTCTGCCTCCATTGTCTCCTGCCCTCCCTCCCTCCCTCTCCATTTCTTCCTTCCTTCCTCCCTTTGGAAGGGCTCTCTTTCCCACGTGGAAGGCTATTGAATCCTTGGGTACAGTGGTGCACGGAGCCTGACGGGTCAGAGAGGTCAGGGCTTTGGGAGGAGCCACCGAGTGACAAGACACTTCTTAATGGACACAGCTCCTCAGCTTCCTGCGGTCTCTACTACACCCCAGAGAGCAGCCACCACAGGGCTCTCAGGCTCATTAGTTATTCTTTTCTTTTCAAGTTTTTTATAATTTAAAAATTTTTTGGCTATGCTGGGTCTTCGATGCTATGCGCAGGGTTTCTCTAGTTGTGGAATGTGGGGGCTACTCTCCAGCTGTGTTGTGCGAGCTTTTCATCGTGGCGGCTTCTCTTATTGTAAAGCATGGGCTCTCAAACTCCGCCTCAGCAGTTGTGGTCTGTGGTCTTAGTAGTTGTGGTGGACAAACTTAGTTGCCCTGCGGCTTGTGAAATCTCCCTGGAGCAGAGATGGAACCTGTGTCCCCTGCACTGGCAGGCAGATTCTTAACCACTGAGCCACTGGGAAAGTCTTCATTAGTTATTTTCCAGGGGGTTAAACCAGATGGGTGGCTGGTTTTTTCCTGCAGGGGTCAGGGAACTTTCACTGCTTGATAGGTAGGTGAGTGTCTGTAAGTGTGGGCTGTTGCTTCCAAGAAAGACCCAAAGAGCATCAGCAGATCCATTGGCAGTGTTAGAAAACTATCATCTCAGGAGCAGCAGTGTGTCCCATCTGTCCTTTTCACATGTGAAGAATTAAACATTTTTCTACGCCAGTGATTTTCAAATTATTTTAGCCTTTACATTCTTTTTCTCTTTCCTCCAAATGAAATCTTGCTTGGAAATTCCATGTAAAAATTAAATAGAACAGGAACTGTTCGAATTGACTAAGTGGTCAAGTTCAGATACTTATATATTCACCCCCTCACTCCATTGAATTACATCCAAAATTTTTCTGGAATTTTAAAACACTGTAATATGTATTTTTAAAGCTGCTTATTACTCTTACTCAGTTTTAAGGGGAGAGAAGCTAAGGCACGAAGGGACTAAAGAACTTTGCCAAGATCATGCTATAAGCTTGAATCAGTCAGAAACTATACTCAGCTGATCTGAAGACTGGTCTAAATAAGACAGGCTTTCTTTTCTTCTCATCTAACAGGAAGTAGTCAGTGTAGGGCTGATGTGGTGGTGCCATGAGGTTTAGGGGGACCCAAACTCCTGGCAGCTCGCCATCCACAGTCCCTAGGATAGACCCTCATCTCATGTTTATAGTATGGCTTCCGGACCTCCAGCCATCTGATTAGCATCTGGAAGATGTAGAAAGAGGAAAGACAGTCCCTGTAATGGCTTTCTGGAAAGCCTCTGTCACTGTTACTTACATTTCAAGCAAGTCATAAACAGTTTTAGGCTGGGAATCCTGTCATACCCAGCAATGAAGGGGCTCTGCCAGTGATGAAGGGGAGAGTCTATACTGGGTGGGGAACTAATAGTATGCCACAAATATGACGCCCAAACCCTGTAGGTGAGCACATATCCTGGTTCATCCTGATTGCAGACAGTCTACTGACAAGGTTAATATTTTAGCATCTAAATGTATGTTTTTCCTGTTCAGAAAGGTTCAACTATCCTTTGTTAAGTTCACATTTTTAATTTAGGAAATGAAATAACCTAATAAATAAAATAACCTAATTTGATGGGAAGCCATCACTGCCTGTGATGTGATGTGGGACAGATACTTGACATGGACTAATAAGAGCTGGATTCAGCTCCACCCCTTAGACAGGCCTCTTCATTGTCCAGGCTGTTTCCCCTTCAATAAAAAGAGGAAATTAGACCGACAAGCACTGTGAACACTTCCAAGTCAAGCATTCTGCTATGATACTGTGTCTGCTGCTCCTGTCCCCTTTCCTCTGTCCTCACTTGGATTGGAATGTGACCAACCAGTGCTGCCAGTTGCGGGGCAAGAACTCATAGAAGTCATCTGTCCCTTTTCTTCTACCTGAAAAAATCACAATATAAACCAGCCTGTTTTAAGTGTCACTGAAGACTTGTCTTCTAGACCCTAGAAAGTTGTCCTAATGTAGGTCTTCACCTAAAATGCCTCCAGCTGTAGTTTATTGCCTGTTTGCTCTTGCTTTATTTGATCATGTGATTCGTGTCTGCTGTTTATAGGAAAAACTCAGACAAAATCAGAATTGCCGTAGAATAGAGAACATTTTCCAAAGGAAGATACGGGACCCAGATTACTCATTGTCTGTCCATGAGTTCACTTATTAGCTCATCCAGTCAATTAAAAATCCTGGGTGCCTGCTATGTGCAAATCACTGCATGGAAGAGATGGGCTTCCACTCTGACCTGATCAGTGTGGCTGATAAAAGTGCTCTTGTGTGCCTGTCTCTGTCCCATGTGCATCACATTCTCATTTGATCTTCACAACAACCATATGACGTAGGCATTTATCATGGGATTCTGTTGCTTTTGTCTGCCTCCTTTTGGCTGGAGAGGCTGCACAATACCCCCTCCTCAATCATTTATTTACCTAATTTTGAGGACATCTATTATGTGCTAGGCACTAGGGATATGACTGAACAAAACAGAAAGGATTTATCTGACAGACCTGCCTGATCATCTCCCAAGCTCATGACCCGAGTCTGACCCATCAAGAAGCATTATGTGCACACACACACACACACACACACACACACACATATATATATTTAACAGTGATTGGGCCAGGGACTTGGGAGCATGACCCAAGTAGGGCTGGTTAGCCTCATACTGTGCCACATGATCCAACTCTGGTTGCTGGAAAAGAGAAAGCTTCTCTTTATTCATTTGAGCCTTAGATTCAGATTTGAGCCTTAGTTCTCTTTATTCATTTGAACCACTGTTATACTTGCCAGTTTCATAAGGAAATAAAATCGTTTTTAGCTTAAGCTATTAGCTTGAACCACATAAAATTGCCATTTTTGCAGATTGGATATCAACAGTTTCATCTGATTTACCTTAATGACTTGACTTTCTGCTGCCTGCAATTGAAGGAATCCTGACAAATATGGTAGTATCATTACCTTCAGCGTAGATGAGGAAATTGAGGCTCAGAGTATTTATTAGCCCAAGGTCATTCAGCAGCTCAGCATAGTGAGAACTGAATCCCAGGTGGCCTCAAAGTCTATGTTCTCGGTTGCTGTGGTATGAGTCCCGTAATGTCAGAGAAGGGCTGAAGAGAAGAGACTGCTACTCAAGGGTGGTCTGCAGACTGTACCTACTGGTCCTCGAGGAGGTAAGACGTGCTACAGCAGGAGGTGACCCAGTGTGTCACTAGCACACACTTTAGTTCAGCTGACAATTTTTAATAGCAAGATTTTCTCAATGAAGTAAGCAATGTGTTGATTTGGATTCTGATACCTGCTCCTTAAACAGCACCCTCATGGATAGGCCTCGGACTGTTTTGGGGACCAGCACTTGGAGGAGCACTGGTGTATAGGACTCTTGGGTTTGCTGCCCACTGGACAACCATCCTCCAGTCTCTTGGGACTTGCACAGAAGCCATGTCTATGCCATGTGATCCTGACCCTCTCTTTGTTAGTCATAACTGATTTGTTCAGGTCATTTGTTTGAGCCCAGTTAGACCAACTGGATTTTTTTTTTTTTTTTTGTCTTAGAGTATGGAATCTTAAAAAAAGAAAGGAACCAAGAGATGTTAAGTCTTTGAGCTACCAAAATCAGGAGAATAAGCCTAGAAATTTGTGTTTTCATATCTCTGGCTGTGGTTCTTGCACTTCTGAGGTGTAATTTGTCAAGTTTTCTTTACCTTTTATAAGATTGCTAATATCCTTTCAAGTAAATTACCTTTCGTCTTAAGCTAGATAGAATTAGTTTCAAGAGAACCTTAAGTTATATTGTTGAAAAATGTAGGGAAGACCACATGTTCATGACTTAGGATGCTGTTTGTAATTTCACTTATTTGCTAGACTATATGAGAGTGTCCCTAACAATTCTAGATTTCAGTATTAGCTGAAAATGTTGCTACCTGAGCTGCGGCATGGCTGTGACATGGAAACAAAGATATACATCATCAATTACCCTTGGTAACTAAAGACTCTGATACAGACTGAACATCTAAATTAAAGTAAATAAATAATCAACCTTTGTTAGTTTAGCTATAGATAAATAGAACCTAAATGAATGAACTGACTCATTGCTAACATTAGAAACATTACTACTTTGGGGCTATAGCACTGACATCAGCCATCTAGCTGGCTTTAAAAGAAGAATGACTATTTGTTCTGGGAAAACAGGCATCGTCTCAACCAGCTAAGTTCAGAAAACAAGTTCTTGAATTCAGTTGGTTTGGGGAAAAAATATGATGGATACACAAGCTGAATCCTGTTATGACTTGGCCACATCTTTTCGGATATAATATTTGATTAAAAATAATATTTGGATATTTTCTGAGATCATCTCACTATTTGAAATTGCAAGTCCTATTAGAGGCAGCTCCTTCTGGGTTGGTGAAAGAAGCAGTGAAAAATGGAAGCTTGAACATGCATCTTTAGCAGCTGGAAGGCGCTGCCTGGAGTGATGGCAGAAGGAGAAAGGGAGCAAACACAGCATGCCTGCTGCTGTTACCGCAATGGAGGAGAAACAGCACTGGATGGTGCTGGGAGAGGCTTCATAAGCTTGATACTTTCATCATGTATTTCTGAATCCGGACAATTATCTCTTATATGTTCACCGAGAACCTCTGTGATCTTGGTTTTGAATGGCTTAATCTATTTTAAAGGGTATCCAGAAGTGATCAAGATAATTCTTATATTCTTTCGCTCTTCCTATTTAAACATTAAAGTGCTTATAGTAATAGACATCTTTGCTCGCATAGCCAAGAGGTTCACCTACAAATGCTTTCTGTATAGAAAAAAACTTGAACCTGAGATACAAATATCTAATTCCTTACATTTAAAACCTCTTCTTAGACAGTTTCTGTTTAAAATCCCATGATTTATATGCAGAGTTCTTTTTTTTAAATTGTATTGCTGGACATATATTAGATATAATCTATAAGACTCTCAACATGATATCATATATCCAATATTTTTATTGTACTAAATTTCAGGGCTAATTTAAGTCTAAACTCTTTATTTTAGAAAATCAGTAACAGCAACTAATTAGCACATCTCATTCTGGATGTATTTGCCAACCAATTTCAGAGACTCATTTGCCTGTTAAGAGATTTTATTGAACACCAGCACCACAGTCTCTCCTTTTTTTCTAGTAAACAGCTCATGCTTATTATCTTATTACAGGAATGCCACTGGTTAAATCAGGCTCTGAATATAAATAGCCATATTACTGCCATCAGGCATCAATGTTTATTTAGTGGCTGTGAGTCATGCATACCTCTTTGATCGGGTTTGGAATGAGCTGTTGCAGTTTTTGTTCAAAAAGGTTATTTGCAAAGGCTACAGAAGTATCAGTTAGATTAAACATGAAATTAATCAGTGTGGAATTTTATCAGCCATTTCTGCCACCGAACACCAGGTGTCAAGAGCATGTGCAAATGAGGGCTGAACATAATGAAGCTGGGGGACAGCTTGGTAGGGAGATCAGAAAGGATTCCAAGAGGTGTACCATGCTCAGAGACGAAAGATGGAGGGAGGGAGGGAGGAAGGAAGGAAGGAAGGAAACACTGGAAGCGTAGTAAATCATCTGGAACTCCTTGGCAGTTTCACATAGCATATCATATATCCCAGTATATGGAATGCAAGTCAGATGACCCAAGTTGACCTGAGCTCTGCTCTGCCCAGTGATCTTTGGAAAACTGCTTAATGCATATACATATTGCATAGCATACATGAATTACAAAGCATGCATGCATAATACATATACATATATATTTGTATCTATACACAACCCACTTGCCAATGCAGGAGACAGAGAGAGATGTGGGTTTGATCCCTGGGTTGAGAAGATCCCCTGCAGGAGGGCATGGCAACCCAGTCTAGTACTCTCGCCTGGAGAATCCCTTGGACAGAGGGATACTGTCCATGGGATTGCAAAGAGTCGGACATGACTGAAGCAACTTAGCATATATATATAGACAGAGACACATAAAACATATATATGTCTTTAGATTTAACATGTCTTTAGACTAAAAATATCAGCAAGAGATTGACCCAAGATAGCTTTCATATGGTTTTAGTTGATGAAACTCTGTTTGTGGAGGAGATAAAAACTGGGTCCATCCATTTGTGCAGCATTGATTGGATACACCAGCTTGTCAGGCACATGTGCTGAGAGAGGCCTGTGAATCATAACATTCCATGTTTAGTACTATGATGACTGCCCCCATAAATTCCTGGTGACCTCATGCTCAACCTGGACTTCATCACTGCTCAGCAGTTCTATAGCCTTGTACTGGGTGGTTCTCCCAGCCACTGTCCCCACTACCTATTTCTAACATTCCCCACTCTCATCAAGCTTCTGACTCTCAGCTTCCAGTTCCTTTTACTCTCAGTAGATGATCTAACCTTTCCTACAGTGAAAATAAATCTTACCTACATTCACACTTATATTCTCCTTCTCCCTCATTCCCATCACAGGGAATGTCTTTCCTCCTAGACAGTTGTTGTACCTGTGATTTGGATGCCATTTCTTTTCAGTCTTTTCTCTATCCAGAATCTTCCATTCTTTCCTCTCAACTAGCTCTTTCTCATCAGCAGATAAAAATGCTTAGTCTTTCTAAATTTAGAAAATCCTCCTTTGAAGAATTACAGAACCAACTAGAAAACAAGGTTTAAAATGGCAATAAGTATATATATATCAATAATTACTTTAAATGTCAATAGACTAAATTTTGTGATCAAAAGCCATAGAATGGTGTGCATGAGTGCTAAGTTGCTTCAGTTGTGTCTGACTCTTTGTGACCCTGTGAACTGTAGCCCCCCCAGGCTCTTCTGTCTAGGCAAGAATACTGGAGTGAGTTGCCATGCCCTCCTCCAGGGAATCTTCCCAACCCAGGGATTGAACTTGCGTCTCCTGGGTCTCCTGCAATGGGCAAGCAGGTTCTTCACCATTAGGCCACCTGGAAAGGCCCATGGAGTGGCAGATGGGATTAAAAAAACAAGAAACTACAAACTTAATTGATGTCTATAAGATACTATATACAAAAAACCCCCAGAATACACATTCTTTTCAAGTTTGGTTGGAATGTTCTCTAGGATAGACCACATCCTAGGTTACAAAAACAAGTCTCAATAAATTTAAGAGGATAGAAATTATTTCAAGCATCTTTTCTGACCAGACCACAACAGTATGAAATTAGAAGTCAACCACTGAAAGAAAATAGAAAGAGAACAAACACATGGAGGCTTAGTCACATGCTACTTAAAAACCAGTGGGTCAACAATAAAAGAAGAAATCAGAGAATACCTCAAGACAAATGACAGTGAAAATATAATCTTACAAAATCTGTGGAATGCAGCAAAAGCAGATCTAAGAAGGAAGTTCATAGTGATACAGGCCTTCCCCAGGAAACAAGAAAAATCTCAAGTAAGCTACCTAGTCTACCACCAAAAAGAATTCAAAATAGAAGAACAAATAAAACCCAAATTAAGCAGAAGGAAAAAATAATAAAGATCAGAGGAAAAAAATTATATAGAGACCAGAAAAAAATAAAAGATCAATAAAACCAAGAACTGGTGTTTTAAAAAGTCAAACAATTTGACAAACCTGTAGTCAGGCTCACCAAGAAGAAAAGAGAGAGGACATACATAAAATAAAAAATGAAAGAAATGAAATAACAACGGACACTGCAGAATTTCAAAAAATCATAAGAGAATACTCTGAATAGTTGTATGCCAACAAATTGGACAACCTAGAAGAATCAGACAAGTTTCTGGAAACATACAGCCTGCCAAAACTGAGATACAAGAATTGAATCATTTGAATAGACCAACTACTAGAAGTGAAATTTAATCTGTAGTAGTAATTGAAAGTATTTAATTTTAACTCAGCAGTGGCCACAGGACTGGAAAAAGTCAGTTTTCATTCCAATCCCAAAGAAAGGCAATGCTAAAGAATGCTCAAACTACCACACAATTGCACTCATCTCACACGCTAGTAAAGTAATGCTCAAAATTCTCCAAGCCAGGCTTCAGCAGTATGTAAACTGTGAACTTCCAGATGTACAAGCTGGTTTTAGAAAAGGCAGAGGAACCAGAGATCAAATTGGCAACATCTGCTGGATCATGGAAAAAGCAAGAGAGTTCCAGAAAAACAGCTATTTCTGCTCTATTGACTATGCCAAAGCCTTTGACTGTGTGGATCACAATCAACTGTGGAAAATTCTGAGAGATGGGAATACCAGACCACCTGACCTGCCTCTTGAGAAACCTATATGTAGGTCAGGAAGCAACAGTTAGAACTGGACATGCAACAACAGACTGGTTCCAAATAGGAAAAGGAGTACGTCAAAGCTATATATTGTCACCCTGCTTATTTAACTTCTATGCAGAGTACATCATGAGAAACGCTGGACTGGAAGAAGCACAAGCTGGAATCAAGATTGCTGGGAGAAATATCAATAACCTCAGATATGCAGATGACATCACCCTTATGGCAGAAAGTGAAGAGGAACTAAAAAACCTCTTGATGAAAATGAAAGAGGAGAGTGAAAAAGTTGGCTTAAAGCTCAACATTCAGAAAATGAAGATCATGGTATCCGGTCCCATCACTTCATGGGAAATAGATGGGGAAACTGTGGAAACAGTGTCATACTTTATTTTTTTGGTCTCCAAAATCACT
The DNA here is from genome assembly GCF_016772045.2 of Ovis aries. Classification (NCBI taxonomy): domain Eukaryota; kingdom Metazoa; phylum Chordata; class Mammalia; order Artiodactyla; family Bovidae; genus Ovis; species Ovis aries. The sequence continues at coordinate 42,314,493 of NC_056071.1, read as the reverse complement.
GCAGATGGTGATTACAGCCATGAAATTAAAAGACACTTACTCCTTGGAAAGAAAGTTATGACCAACCTAAGTAGCATATTAAAAAGCAGAGACGTTACTTTGCCAACAAAGGTCCATCTAGTCAAGCCTATGGTTTTCCAGTAGTCATGTATGGATGTGAGAGTTGGACTGTGAAGAAAGCTGAGTGCTGAAGAATTGATGCTTTTGAACTGTGGTGTTGGAGAAGACTGAGAGTCCCTTGGACTGCAAGGAGATCCAACCAGTCCATCCTGAAGGAGACCAGTCCTGAGTGTTCATTGGAAGGACTGATGCTAAAGATGAAACTCCAATACTTTGGCTACCTCATGGGAAGAGTTGACTCATTGGAAAAGACTCTGATGCTGGGAGGGATTGGGGGCAGGAGGAGAAGGGGACAACAGAGGATGAGATGGCTGGATGGCTTCGCCAACTTGATGGACATGAGTTTGGGTAAACTCTGGGAGTTGGTGATGGATAGGGAAGCCTGGCGTGCTGTGATTCATGATATCACAAAGAGTCGGACACGACTGCACAGCTGAACTGAATAATTGAAATAGATACTCCTTGCAGACAAGAGTCCCAGACCAACTGAACAGGTTCACTGGGGAATTCTACCAGTGAACTCAAATTCTTCCAAACAATCAAAAAAGAGGGTACACTCCCAAATTTATTCTGTGAAGCCACCATCACCTACCCTGATACTAAAACCAAACACAGACATTACAAAATTTAAGAAAAAAAAATTATAGGCCAATATCTTTCATGAATACAGGTGCAAAAATCATCAAAAAAAAAATATTCAGAAACCAAGTCCAAGAGCACATAAAAAGGATCATACACCATGATAAAGTTGGATTCATCTAGAGTCACAAGGATAGTTCAACATATGCAAATCAATCATGTGATACACCATATGAACAAAAGGAAAGACAAAAAACACACGATCATCTCAATAGATGCAGAAAAAGTATCTGACAAAATTCAACATCCATTCTTGATAAAACTCACCAAAATGGGTATAGCCAGAAAATAGCTCAACATAATAAAAGCCATTTATGACATCCCCATCACCAGCTTAATACTCAGTGGTGAAAAACTGAAAGCCTTCCTGCTGTATTTGGGAACAAAACAAGGATACCCGCTCCCACCCCTTCTATTCAACATAGTAATGGAAGTCCTAGTCACAGCAATCAGATAAGAGAAAGAAAAGTATACAAAATGGAAGAGAAGAGGTAAAACTATCACTTTTTGAAGGTGACATGATACTCTCTGTAAAAACTACCCCAAAACTATTTGAACTAATAATTCAGCAAGGTAGCAAGATACAAGATTAATATACAGAAAGATGTTGCATTTCTTTACACTAATGATGTAATATCAGAAAGTAAAACAGCCCGATTTAAAATCACATCAAAAAAAGAAAATATCTAGGAATAAACTTATCCAAGAACATTAAAGACCTATACACTGAAAACTGTAAAACACTGGTAAAAGAAATTGAAGATGATTCAAAGAAATGGAAAGATAATTCCATACTCTTGATAGGAAGAATTCATATTGTTAAAATGGTTATATTACTCAAAGCAGTCTACAGATTGGAACAACAAAAGACCTAGAATTGCCAAGGTAGTCCCAAGTTAAAAGAACAAAGCCAGAGGCATAACCCTCCCAGACTTCAGACTATACTACAAAGCTACAGGAATCAAAACAGTGTGCTATTGACACAAAAAGAAACATATAGATCCATGAAACAGAATAGAGATCCCAGAAATAAACCCACGCTTATGGTCAATTAATCTCTAACAAAGGAGGTAAGAATATACAATGGAGAAAAAGTCTTTTCAACAAGTGCTGGGAAAGCTAAACAACTACATGTAAATCAAATAGAACACTCCCTCACAGCATATGCAAAAATAAGTTCAAAATGGTTTAAAGGCCTAAATAGAAGACATGCCAATACAACATTGTAAATCAATTATACTTTAATAAAATAAATTAACAAAAATGAGACATGATACCAAAAAGACATGATAATCAAAACATTCTTAGACATTAATTATAGCAATATTTTCTTAGCTACATCTCCTAAGGCAATAGAAATAAAAGCAAAAATAAACAAATGGGGCGTAAATGGTTTTTCACAGCAAAGGAAGCCATTAGCAAAGTGAAAAGATAAGGTATGGAATAAGAGAAAATATCTGCAAGCAGTGTGGCCAGTAAGGGGTTAATACCACAATTACGCAAAGAGCTCATACAGCTCAATGTTGAAAAAATAGACAACCCAATGAACAAATGGACAGAAGGTCTGAAAAGATATTTTTCCAAAGAAGATATACAGATGGCCAACAGTAATATGAAAAGATGCTCAACATCACTAATTATTAGAGAAATGCAACTCAAAACCCACAATAAGGTATCACCTCACACTAGTCAGAATAGCTATCGTCAAAAGTCTACAAATAATAAATTCTAGAGAGGGTGTGGAGAAAAGGAAACCCTCCTCCAGTGTGGTAGGAATGTAAATTTGTGCAACCACTATGTGAAGCAGTATAGAATTTTCTTAAAAAGCTAAAAATAGAGCTACCTTATTATCCAGCAATCCCACTCCTGGTTATATATCCAGAAAAGACAAAAACTCTAATTTGAAAGGAGACATGCACTCTAATGTTCATAGCCACACTATTTTACAATAGCCAAGATGTGGAAACAGCCCAAGTGCCCATCAATAGACAACTGGCTTAAGAAGATGTGGTATGAAATAAAATATTTATCAGAAAGAAGAATGAAATGTCATTTGTAGCAACATGGATAAACCTAGGGAATATTATTCTTAGTGAAGCAAGTCACACAGAAAGATATTATAAAATATCACTTATATGTAAAATATAAAAAATAGTACAGATGAATCTATATGCAAAACAACAACAGACTCATAGAAAACAAACTTACAGTTACCAAAGGGGCAAGGAGGGGAGAAAGGATACGGTCGGAATATGGGATTAACAGATACAAACTACCATACATAAAATAGATTAAAAAAACAAGGATTTGCTGGAGGCACAGGGGACTATATTCAATATCTTATAATAACCGATAATGGAAAATGATCTTTAAAATATGAATATATATAATCTGGGCAAACTCTGGGAGATAGTGAAGGACAGGGAAGTCTGGCATGCTGCAGTCCATGGGGTCCCAAAGAGTCAGACATGACTTAGCAATTGAACAACAACTGATTATTTTGCTGTACAGCTGAAACTAACACAATATTGTAAATCAATTATACTTCAAAAGACTCTCCTTTGACAGTACCCTTCATTAGGTATCTTCCTTTCTTGTCACAGACAAGCTTCTTGAAAGAGAAGCTTTTCAGCTTCTACTCTGTGTTGCGTAATGTTCTCTGGGAGACTTTGACACACAGATTTGCATGCAGGTGGCCGCTCTTAGAAACTGCCCTGGCAGTGGGATGAAGGAGACAGGACTAGCAATGTGGTTTCATATTGACATCATTCAGTTCTAGGGAACTCAAGCTGGGATGACCTGAACTGAGGCAAAGAGGACAGGCCTTTGCAATCCCACATCAATCTGTCACTGCATGCGCATGATAGGTGCATAGACTTGGGTAAGTTAGTTTCCTTTGATAGAGGGTCATTCTTGGAGAGGGATTTGGCCATGGCCACCAGCAGGCAACAGTTCTGATGGCTGGGGGAGTCAGTGCTTCATTCCCAGGAGGGCTTTGGGGGGCGCAGCCTAGAACACACTGTGTGCTCACTACCCGGTCTTCTCTAACCTGGCTTTCTCTCTCTTGAGCTCCAGACTCTGTCAACGTTCAACTGCCTGTTGGAGATTTCCATATGGACATCTCTTAAGAGCCGGTGAAACTCTTCAAAATGGAATTCTCACCTCCTACCTCTCCACACACTCCTTCCTTAGGGGTTGTTTGTTTTGGTAAACAGAAGACAGGAGATAACTTGTGAGATAAAGTCCCTCTTTTTCTTTCTGTGGATTGCTTCGGGTTATGTTTGTACTTTGTAGCTCTTGTAAGGAGTCTTGTGTGCTAAAAAAAAAAAAAAAAAAAATGTACTACTGAGTGACCCGCTGTCTCCCTTTCTATGTTCTGTCACGAACCAGGATTCAGGGTGGCCGTGCAGCACACCGTCACTGCGTAGCTGTCCTGGTTCGCTTCCCTTTCCTCATCCTCAGTTCTTTGGGCTTGCATCTGGCAGATCAATGCTGCGACCTTAACTCTGGTCTCAGGCCTTGCATTTTGAGGAGCTGGGAAAAGATACCACCTTTCCCCTAATGTCCTATTTCCAGTGGTTATATCAATTCTAACTTCTAAGTAACTCTTCAGTCTATCCTTTCTTCAACACCTCCACTGCCACTGCCCTAAATCAGGCACTGTGAAGTCCACCTGGATCATGACAACAGCCTCCTAATTGTTCTCCAGGCACGCTTTCCTATACGCTATGCCCTGCTCAGTAGCCTGACACTTAGTAAGAACTTAATAGATGCTGGTTGTAGGAGTGAGGGAATAAGTGAACAGGTGTATCACAGGGTGCTGCGTATTGTAACTGGGCTGCCTCAGAAAAGAAAACATTGATGTATATTAAGAAGAGCTTTTCCTAGCTCGTGATAGCCCACACACTTCCTTTCTTCTTCTAAGCTATTCTTCCATGATTTCATGAGTTCTTAGGAACTACATGTGAAGATCTTTGAGCTGTGCTGTGTGGTGTTGGAGAAGACTCTTGAGAGTCCCTTGGACTACAAGGAGATCTAACCAGTCCATTCTAAAGGAGATCAGTCCTGGGTGTTTTTTGGAAGGAATGATGCTAAAGCTGAAACTCCAGTACTTTGGCCACCTTATGCAAAGAGTTGACTCATTGGAAAAGACTGATGCTGGGAGGGATTGGAGGCAGGAGGAGAAGGGGACAACAGAGGATGAGATGGCTGGATGGCTTCACCAACTCGATGGACGTGAGTTTGAGTGAACTCTGGGAGTTGGTGATGGACAGGGAGGCCTGGCGTGCTGTAATTCATGAGGTTGCACCACTGAGCAACTGAACTGAAGGAACATATTAAGCACAAAATAAGTTTCAGCTATCATATCATCCTCATTATTATCAGCTCTTGAATTTTTTTCTATTTCCTTTCCCCCTTCTTCTGAGGGTTAAAATAATTTTAAAGTATTTCATTCAAAATTGAATAAATTCCATTTTTTGTATCAATTTTGTTTCTCCAAATATAATAGAAATCTTAAGTGGTCATCAACCTAAAAACTGGTACTGTTGAAAGAATTATTTAGTATTTGTGCAATATATTTTTGTGGATACAAAATGGAACTTAAACCTTGAGATTTAAAAATTATTCTTCAATTTAGAAAAGTTAAAAATAAATCTACTTTTCCTGAAATGTTCAAGTTCAAATTACAATTCTTATTTTATTATAAACATAATAAATCCAGGGGGGTTATTTGATTATCTGACTGAGTAGCTGAACAGGCCAAATTGCCTTAAACTGTTTGTCTTGTTTACATCTTAATTTATGGAATTCCCTTGAACATTTTAGGCTGCATTTATAATTGACTAAATCTCTTTTTTTTAAGGCACTTTGACTGCCTAACCTACCTATCCAAACCTTCCCATTCTAATAAATCTAATTAAATTAATGAATGTGGTGCTCTCAAGTTAATTATATACACTCCAATTTTGTTTACAAACTGCATAATATTCTTTATTTTTCAATTGAAGATCTAAGTCTAAAATTAACTCAGTTATATGTTTTAAGTCCATGGGATTGTAAAGAGTTGGACACGACTAAGCACTGAAAAACAAATACATTTTAAGTTAGAATGAAAGTCCAAATCTATCAAATTTCCTGAAATTTCTTAGAAGTGCCAAATACTTAAAATATAAAATATACAGAGATCATTCCTAACTGTCTGAAAAAAACCATTAACAACATGGTTTGGTTTATTTCGTCTCCTCTATAATTTTAAACATTCCAGAGTTGACAATTTTTACTGTTTCAAGCAAGGTTGGGTTGCTTTTGACTGAGAGTTTTGGCTGGGAAACAGTTGTAAGTTCTGAATGCCAGGATGCCCTGCCCATGCACCGAAAGAGATGCTGCTGCTACTAAGTTGCCTCAGTTGTGTCTGACTCTGTGCAACCCCAGAGACGGCAGCCCATCAGGCTCCCTTGTCCCTGGGATCCTCCAGGCAAGAACACTGGAGTGGATTGCCATTTCCTTCTCCAATGCATGAAAGTGAAAAGTAAAGGGAAGTCGCTCAGTCATGTCCGACTCTTAGCGACCCCATGGACTGCAGCCCACCAGGCTCCTCCATCCATGGGATTCTCCAGGCAAGAGCACTGGAGTGGGGTGCCATTGCCTGAAAGAGATGCTGAGCACCTCTTAAATAGTCACAGTGATAACAAGTGACTCCTTATATATGTTCTACAAATAGGGCTATTTTCACAGCTGACCTTCTGGTTTCAAATTAGACCTTTAGTGAATTCTTTCTTCTGATTTAAGCCTGCAGCTCTGGCTAGTTTACCTCCTGATTGGAATTAATTAATCTGTTTACCACTGGTTAATTTGAAATTTTTTCCCATTTACTCTCATGTTTGAATATTGGCCACAATCCTAAAGATATTCATACTATCAGGCACATTCTCATCATTTGTGGGAAAGATGAAAAAAAATTACTGAGCATAATTTGTGTGCTATACACGTCAGTATATATATGTGTCTATATATATATAAAACTATATACTCTTCTTCACAATTGTATGATGTAGGCATAATGATGTCCATTTGACAGATAAGGAAACTGAGGCTTAGAAAATTAGGGAGTAATTTTTAAGTTTCAGAACAAGGATGCAAGCTGAGTTGTGACTCTGTAACCCACAGGCCATATTCTCTAGGGAATTTTGTGTAAGCCTCCTGAGATTTCTCGCTAGAAAATTTTGGTCACATTTGCAGAAGCCTCTTGGGGTTGTCTTTTTATTATTATTTTTTGTCATGGTATAAGTGGAACATCCAATTTTAATGGAAAACAGAGTGAAAGAATTATCAAGGTATTTTGGAATGAAGTTAATCTAGGAATGCTCCCTATTTGGTGGGTTCTTTAAAAAAAATTATTAATTTTTATGCAATTTTAAAGTTTACTTTTCATTTATAGTTATTACAAAATATTCTCTGTGTTGTACAATATATCGTCAAGTCTATTTTATACCTAATAGTTTGTACCTTCCACTCCCCTATCCCCATGTTGATTTTCTTCCTTCCTTTCTCTCCCCACTGATAACCACTGGTTTGTTCTCTACATCTGTGAGTCTATTTCTTTTTCTGTTATTTCACTATTTTGTTTTATTTTTTAGATTCCACATATAAGTGATATCATACAATATTTTTCTTTCTTTGTATGACTTACTTCACTTAGCATAATGCCATCCAAGTCCATCCATGTTACTGCAAATGGCAACATTTTGTTCTTTTTTAAAGCTGAGTAGTAGTCCATTGCACATAAATACCACATCTTCTTTATCCATTCATCTTTTGATGGACATTTAGCTTGTTTCCATGTCTTGGCAATTGTAAATAATGCTGCTATATATGCCTGGCGAGCTGCGATTCATGGGGTTGCAGAGTCGGACACGACTGAGCGACTGAACTGACTGATAAACCTTAAGGCTCATGTATCTTTTTGGATTAGGTTTTTTTTTTTTTTTTTTTTTTTTTAATTTGGCATTGTCTTTTTAAAAAGGTACTTTTTCCTACTTTTTGGAACAAAGCAGTCATGAACAGTTTGGGGTTGTGGCTATGAGTTGGGGATTTGAGACTTGCTCTTCCCTTCTGTAAGGATCAAATGTTAGTGGGCCAGCTAGTGACCTCATAGCCAGAGGCCGGAGGGCTTCAAGGTAGGAGACTAGAATTCTTTAGGGCAAGTTCTTGTCTGAGGTTGTCTTGAAGTCTCAGGGCTTTCCTGTTAAGCTGGTCATTCTCAAGCTCTATACAAAAGCCAAGAACGATACCTGATAATTTTGATTTGGCTGTGGGGATGCCCAGGTGATTTCTTCCTTCCTCCTTTCCATTCTCCCTCCCTCCCTCTTTCTCTCTTTCCATTCTACCATGGTTTGATTATCAAAGCAGAAAAATTAGAAACTGACATAATGCTCTTATCTAATCTATAGACTTTCAGGACCTCCTTCAGTGAGCAGGAAATAATGGGTAGAGGAGGCTATGTTCTCTGAAGTGGCTTGCCTTCTCTGTCTACATCCTAAGGTTGAGTCACAGGTCTTGTCTTAGGGAAGGACTGGAGAAAGTGAGGCCATGAAATTCCAGGCCACTGTCAGCATCAGGGACACATCTCCTGTGTGTGCATCACAGGAGAGATGGTTATGTCCTGGAACCAACCAAAGACTTGAAGGCCTGTGGGAGTGCTTACAGATTACCTGGACTAAGAAAGAGTGTAACTTCATTTTATAGGCAGGAAATGGGCCCACAGAGTTAAGTAGCTTGCCCAAGGTCACAAACTTTGTGTCCATCAGTTCTGTATAATGTGACTTAAAAGTAGAAAACTGTTCAGAAGTAATCCATACTGAAACTCCTGCATTCAGGTTGGGTGGGTGTCATCCTGGCCAGCTGTCTACCTAATTTTAGCAAGTGCCATGGCTAGAACTTTTCTGAAATTCTCTTATCAGAGGGGAGCTGAAAATTTGCTTTTGCTGGTTTGTGTAGTCATTCATTCTTCCATTTTAATAATACATGTTTTCTGATTTTTTTTTTTTTAGACTTGAGTCCTACACATACTCTTTTATCAACACAGGTTGCCTTTTTTTTTTAAAAAAAAAATAGATTTCTGTGTAAATAATTAGGCTGGGTTTTCTTTGGCTATGTTTTAGTTTGAAGGATGCACTCTAATTAACTTAATTGGACTCCCCTGTTTTGTAAGCCTCCTAGAGCACCCATTTCTACCCAGACTAATCCAATCTATTATGTTACTGTTTCCCAAACTGATAAATAATCACCAAGGGCACTTGTGATACATATTCAAACACACCCTGGCCTCGAAAACCAGACTCTCCACATGACTGAAAAGCCAAAATTTTAACAATTTAACATGGATGCAAATTCTGGAAAATGATGATTCTGTGTTAGTTTGGGGAGTTTAACTCTCTGCTGGCATCTTCATCCCAAATCCTCTTACATGTGGATTATCCCTAGGCTCTGAGAGCAATGCCAACACAACTTCTTGGTCTATAGCCAAATCATTGGAATAAATATACAGCTTCCTAACATAGGCTATTCATCAACATGCGGGTGTCTACTCTGAAAGGGAGAGGGCTCCTCAAGAAGATTAGGTATGTGTATGCCAAGTCACAGTACTTTATAGTGACAGTCATTCTTCATGAAATGCAGGAGGAAATGGGTGGTCAATTCTCCATGCTGCCAGTTGGATGACAAAGGCAGTCAGTCCTTTGGTCATCAAGATTTGTTGACCAGAGCACTTAATCAAACACCAAGGCTGATTCAATGACACCAGTAGTTCGGTGTTGCCCTGAACAGACTGTCATTCCTGTTGGGACTGCTTATCATCCTGTTTGACTTCCATTCTTACCATGAGGGCTGTCTGCTTCAGCCTCTCATGAATTTACTCTTTTGATTTCCATCTCTTATCTTGGAACATCTTGCCTTTCCTTCTGTAACACTTAAAACTTAACGAACGTGATTATTAAAGTGAATGATTACTCTGAGCAAGGCACTGTGAGGTGGTGGAGCAGGATGGAAATCTACTAAGAAAAATAAATACTTACTCAGCCAAGTTGTCGAGGCTATAAAAATGCTTAAGCAACAGTTCCTGCTCTAAAGGAACTTAAGTTCACTAGGGGGATAAGACAAATAAATAACCCTTAAAACTTGGCAATGTGAATAGCCAAGAAAAGGCAGGTATAAAGCAAACATTTTTGTTGCAGAAATTAACACAGTTTGGTACTGATGTAGGAATAGATATTAATGAACTTGAATAGTGGGTGTAGAAATAGTCCCAAGCATATAAAAATAGTTAATATTTGATAATAATCTCATTTCAAATTGGTGAGGAAAATATTGATTAATCAATAAATTATAGTGGGACACCTGTCAAGACTTCTGGAAAATAAATTCAGCTGAATCCTTACCTCACTCTTTACATCAAATTAAAAAGAGACATTAATTAGGAATTCATAATAGAATTATAAATGGCCAATAGGCAAATAAAAAATATAGTTCAATAGTAAAAGAAATGCGAACTAAAGCTTTGTTTTTGCCTATGTGGTTGAAAAATGTATTTTTTAATTGGTAAAATGCCCAGTAAGACTTGCTCTAAATGGAGTATAAATTGGTACATACTTTCAGGAACAGCTTGGCGACATCCGTTTAAAATGGAAATATGGCTTTTCTGTGATTCAGAAAGTCTGTTTATAAAATTACAGGTTTTACTTAAATAACTGTGAAAAGGTGTACAAGGCCATTCACTGCAGAACTATTAATTACGATATGAAATGCTGGCAAAAGCCGAAAAGGTTAAATAGATTATAGTATATTCCTATGATAGGATGCTCTGATCTGATGTGAACTGTGATGGGTATTTGCCTAACTGAAATTTTTTCAATGGAAAAATCATAAAAACTGATAGATACATAGCTTAAGCAAAATTTTCACTGAAGCTATCTAAATTTGAATTGTTCATTAATCTTTTGCTAAGACAAGGTTTCTGTGAATATGGGTTTTTGCTGAGCAGAGTTCTGTTCGCCTTGCTTGCATAAGCTACGCTTATGATGTCTCTGTTCACTGGCCCAACTTTGTCTCCTTCCACCTCAGTTAAACTGGCCTCTTCCCTGTCACTCCAGGAGGTAAACTTTTTCCTCACTGCACAGCCTCTGTACTAGTTATTCTCTCTCTTTTCCTTTTCCTGCCTCTTTGCATCAGTGGCTGTTTTTTTCTAAAAATTAATTAGTTAACTAGTTTGTTTTTTATTAAAGTAGAGTTGATGCATAATATTATATGTTATAGGTGTACAATAGAGTGATTCACAATTTTTAAAGATTAAACTTCTTAAACAGTTATTATAAAGTATTAATTACATTTTATAATATAAGATATATTATTTTAATATACAGTATATTATAAAATATATATTTTGTTGTACACTATATCCTTATAATTTATTTTATACATAATGATTTGTACCTCTTAATCCCCTACCCTATATTTTGCTTCCCCACTTCCCTCTCCCCACTGCTAACTACTAGTTTGTTCTCTATATCTGAGAGCCTATTTCTTTTTTGTTATATCCACTAGTTTGCTGTAATTTTTTGGATTCCACATAAAAGTGATATCATACTGTACTTGTCTTTCTCTGTCTGACTTATAGCACTTTACTTAAAACCCTCCAAGTCCATCCATGTTATTGCAAATGGCAAAATTCCATCCTTTTTAATGACTGAGTAGTATTCTATTGTATATTATGTACCACATCTTTTTAATCCATTCATCTGTTGATAGACACTTACTTTGCTTCCATATATTGGTGATTGTAAATAAGGCTACTATGAAATGCTGCTATGAATGAAGTACATTTATCTTTTCACATTAGTGTTTTTGTTTTTTTTCCCCAGATATATAATGGATGGCTCTTCTTCATATTTTCAATTTCAATCTAAATGTCACTTCAAGGTCAGCTTCTTTGATGACCCTCCTATATTGCAGTTAGGACAGTTTTCCTTGCGAGTAACAGAGATTTTAGTTTGAATTGACTTATAAAAAGGAGGTTTATTGTCTCACATAACTAAATGATGTGTCGTAGATCTGGCCACAATTCAAGCAAAATGAAGGTCTGTTTTCCATTTTTTACTCTATTTCCTTAAAGTCAGCATGGTTCTTCTCTTCTTCCCAGAGCCTGTTAACAACTCATTTAGAGTCTGGAAATTGAGTCAAAAATACACATTGGCCTAATAATTCTGATATGGGTCTTGTGCTTATTTATCTTAGGTCATTTTTGCAGAAGCAGAATCCAAGTTAGTGATTCAGGTGATAAGAGCTCTTTGAGAAATACCTGTGAGATATCAAGTACTTTTCTAACTACAGTAGTATAAAACTAGAAATCAGTAACAGAGGAGACACTGGAAAATGTGTGGAAATTAAACAACCAATGAGTCAAAGGAGAAATCAACAGGAAAAAAATTTTAAACTATCTTGAACCAAAGGAAATTGGAAACACAGTATACCACAACTTATGGGATGCAGCAAAATTCTAAGATGTGAGTTTATAGTGATAAAAACTTACATTAAGAAAAAAGAAAGATCTTAAGTAAAAAATCTAACTTTATACCTCAAGAAACTGGGAGAAGAACAAACTAAGCCCAAAGTTAACAGAAGCTAAGAAATAACAAAGATCAGAATAGAAATAAATGAAATAGTGACTAGAAAAACTGGCAAAACTGGAGCTGTTTTTCTCAAAAAATAAATTGAAAAAACTTTAGGTAGACTAAAAAATAAAAAAAAGACTCAAAATCAGAAAAGACCCAAATTATTACAACTGATGCCACAGAAATACAAAGGATCATTAGAGACTACTATGAACAATTCAGTTCAGTTCAGTAGCTTGGTCATGCCCGACTCTTTGCGATCCCATGGACTGCAGCGTGCCAGGCTTCCCTGTCCATCACCACTCCCAGAGCTTGCTTAAACTTATGTCCATCGAGTTGGTGATGCCATCCAGCCATCTCATCCTCTGCCATCCCCTTCTCCTCCTGTCCTCAATCTTTCCCAGCATCAGGGTCTTTTCCAATGAGCCAGTTCTTCGCATCAGGTGACCAAAGTATTGGAGCTTCAGCATCAGTCCTTCCAATGAACATTCAGGACTGATTTCCTTTAGGATTGACTGGTTGAATCTCCTTGCAGTCCAAGGGACTCTCAAGAGTCTTTTCCAACACCACAGTTCAAAAGCATCAATTTTTCAGCACTCAGGTTTCTTTATGGTCCAACTCTAACATTCATACATGAGTACTGGAAAAACCATAGCTTTGACTAGATGAATCTTTGTTGGCAATGGACAATTATATACCAAAAAATTGGACAACTTAGAAAAGATGGTTTCTATGGTTTTACATTCTTAAAACCATACAACCTATCAAGACTGACTCATGAAGAAACAGAAAATCTGAACAGACCGATAATATGAAAAAGATTGAATCAGTAATCAAAAATTCCCAACAAAGAAAAACTGTAGATCACATGGCTTTACTCATGAATTCTGCGAAACATTTAAAGAGGAATTAATATCACTCCTTCTCATACTCTTCCAAAAAACTGAAGAGGAGGGAACATTTCCAAGAGGAAATAATGGAATTTTTCTGCTTCCAGGGTGGCTCAGTGATAAAGAATTCACCTGCCAGGCAGGAGACACAGGTTTGATCCCTGGGTCAGGAAGATCCCCTGGAGAAGGAAATGGCAACCCACTCCAGTACTCTTGCCTGGAAAATCCCACAGGCAGAGGAGCCTAGCAGGCTACAGCCCATGAGGTCGCAAAAGAGTCAGACACAACTGAGCAACTAATAGCAACAGCAGCAAGTATTCCCAGATATTTTACAAGGACAGTGTTACCCTGGTATCAAAGCCAAACAAGGATGCTATAAGAGAAGAAAACTACAGGCAACTATCCCTGATGATTATAGATGTAAAAATCCTTAACAAAATACTAGCAAACCTAATTGGTAGCACATTAAAGGGGTCATACACCATGATCAAGTGGGATTTATCCCTGAGATGCAAGGGTGGTTCAACATATGCAAATTAATAAATGGTGATGCACCACATTAACAGAATGAAGGAAAAAAATCATATAATCACCTCAATAGAGCCAGGCAAAGCATTTGATAAAATTCAACATCTTTTCATGATAAAAATCTCAATAAATTAGGTATAAAGAAGTGTACCTGAACAAATAAAGGCCATATAGGCATCATATATACAAGCCAACAGCTAACATCATACTTAGCAGTGAAATGCTGAAAGCTTTTCCTCTAAAATTAGGAAGAGAAGGATGCTCACTCTCATCACTTCTATTTAACATGGTACTAGAAGTCCTGGTCAGAGCAGTTAGACAAGAAAAAGAAGTAAAAGGCATCCAAATCAGATAGGAAAAAGTAAAATTATCTCTTTGCAGATGACATAATCTTGTATATAGAAAACGCTAAAGACTAATAAAATAATAAGCAAATTCAGTAAAGTTTCAGGGTACAAAATCAACATACAAAACTCAGTTTCATTTTTATACACTAACGATATGCTATCCAAAAAAAGAAGAAAGCAATCCTATTTATAATAGTATCAAAAAATAAAAATAAAATACTTAGGAATAAGTGTAGCCAACAAGGAGAAAGATCTGCACATTGAAAACTATAAAATGTTGATGAAAGAAACTGAAGAAGGCACAAATAAATGGGAAGACATTCAAATGTCCTACTCTTAGTTATTGTTATATCATCCTGTTTATTTCCTTCAGAGCACTTTCCATCATCTGTAATTCTCTTGTATATTTATTTATTTATTTATTGTCTAATTACTGGAATGTAAGTCCCATGAGGATTGGAACCTTATTTCTTTTGTTCACTGTTGTAAGCTGAGAATGTATTGGCAGGTTTGGTATGAAATATATTGACTACGTTCCAGATGGAACTCTAAATGTGCAAAGGCACAGGGATAGGAAGGCAAAAAAGTGAGTGGGTAAGGAAGAGAGTCCTAGACCTGTCACTCTCAAATGAGAGTCCTGCCGGCCAGCAGCATTAACATCATCTGGGAGCTAGTTAGAAATGCAAATACTCAGGCCCCGCTCCAGACCTAATGAGGGAAGAACTCAGAAATCTGTTTACCAAACCTGCTAGGTGATTTTGAAGTACAACAAAGCTTGAGAACCACTGCTCTGGAACAATTTGACCTAAAACATGGGATTTACAATTATTTAGGACCACATTGCCATGCTAGGGCAATATACTAAATTTTAACATAGTGAGTAACCTGTATGTTCTTAGTTTCTTTTTACTTCTCTGAAATGTAATCAAGAAAAGAAAGAAAATGTCTCTTGTTTTAAGAGACATTTGAAGAGACACCTTTGTTGGTGGTTGGGAGGTAGGAGTGGATGAGGTAATGGTATTAGGATTTTTCAGGCCAAGAGGGGATATGCACCCTAAGGACACTCCTGATTATTCACATCCTTCCTCTCATCTACAACCAGCTCCTTGCCCTAAACACGCAGAGTTATTTTTTTTTTTTTCATTTTGACTGTGCCTCATGGCTTACAGGATCTTAGTTCCCCAACCAAGGATTAAACCCAGGTCATGGCAGTGAAAGCTCCAAGTTCTAACCACGAGAATGCCAGGAAATTCCCATTATAATTTTTAATAATCTTGTTTTTTTGGCATTGTTTTAATTTTTAAACATCTTACTGAATACGGTTGATTTATAGGGTTGTGTTAATTTCTGCTGTACAGCAAAGTGATTCAGTTATGTGTGTGTGTATATATATATATTTTTTTCTTTGTCATATTCTTTTCCATAATGGGATATGGATATTGAATATAGTTCCCTGTACTAAACAGTAGGACCTTGTTGTTTATCCATCCTATATATATACTAGTTTACATCTGCTAATTCCAAATTTCCGGTACTTTCCTCCCCACCCTCCTCTCCTCCATAGCAACCACAAGCCTGTTCTCTTTGTCTGTGGGTCTGTTTCTGTTCGGTAGATAGTTTCATTTGTGTCATATTTTAGATTCCACATATAAATGATATCATATGGTATTTGTCTTTTTCTTTTTGACTTACTTTACTTCATATAGTAACCTCTAGGTTCAGCCACATGGCTGCAAATGGCACTATTTCATTCTTTTTCATGGCTGAGTAACATTCCTGTGTGTGTGTGTGTGTATGTGTGTGTGTGTGTGTGTGTGTGTGCATGTGTGTTTATTTCCCACCAATAGTATAAGAAGGTTCTAGTTAGTATGACCATTTTAACAGTGTTAATTCTTCCAGTATAAGAGCATGGGATATCTTTCCACTTCTTTGAATCATCTTCAGTTTCCTTTATTAGTGTTTTATAATTCTCAACATGTAAGTCTTTCACCTTGGTGAGGTTTATTCCTAAATATTTTATTTTGTTTTTGCTGCAATAAAGGGATTGTTTATTTACATTCCCTTCCTGGTATTTAACTGTTTGTATAAAAAATGCAACCAATTTTATGTTAATCTTGTTTCCTGCTACCTTGCTAAATTCATTTATCAGTTCTAGTAGTTTTTGTGGGAAGTATTTGGAGTTTTCTATTTATAGTATCATGTCAACTGCAAATAATGAAAATTTTGCCTCTTTGAATACCTTTTACCAATTTGAATGCATTTTTTCTTTCTCTTCTTCTTTGTCTAATTTTTGTGGCTAGGACTTCCATTGCTATGTTAAAGAGAAGTAGTGAGAGTGGACATCCTTGTCATGTTTCAGATTTTAGCAGGAAGGCTTTCATTTTTCACCATTGAGTATTATATTGGCTGTGAGTTTGTCATAAATAGCTTCTATTATGTTGAGATATGTTCCCTCTATACCCACTTTGGGGCTTCCCTTGTGGCTCAGCTAGTCAAGAATCCACTTGCAATGCAGGAAACCTGGGTTTGATCCCTGGGTCAGGAAGATCCCCTGGAGAAGGCAAAGGCTACCTACTCCAGTATTCTGGCCTAGAGAATTCCATGGATGGTATAGTCCATGGAATCACAAAGAGTTGGACACAACTGAACCACTTTTACATATCCACTTTGATAAAAGTTATTATGAATGGATGTTGACCTCTATCAAATGCTTTTTCTGCATTTCCTGAGGTGATCATGTGGTTTTTGCCTTTTCTTTTGTTGATGTGGTATGTTACCTTTATTTGTATATATTTAACCATCCTTATGACCCTGGGATGAATCCATTTGGGTTGTGGTATATAATCTTTTTTTATGTGTTGTTGAATTCAGTTTGCTAATATTTTGTTGAGAATTTTTGCATCTATATTGATCAAGGATATTGGCCTATAATTTTTTTTCTTGGTAGTGACTTTGGTTTTGGTATTAGGATGATGGAAGCGTCATAGAGTGTCTTTGGGAGTATTCTTTCTTCTTCAACATTTTGGAAGAGTTTGAGAAGGATTGGTATAAGTTTTTCTTTGTGTGGTTGGTAGAATTCACCTGTGAAACCACCTGGCCCTGGATTTTTGTTTGTAGGGAGTTTTTTAAAATTACTATTATAGAATCTATTTCACTTCTAGTGATTGGCCTGTTCAAGTTACCTATTTCTTCTTGGTTCAGTTTTGGTGGGTTGTATGTTTCTAGAAAGTTGTCCGTTTCTTCTAGGCTAGGTTGTGAAATTTGTTGGCATGTAGTTGTTCATAATATTCTCTTTTTTTTTAAAAAAAAATTTCTGCAGTATCAGTTGTGATTTCTCCTCTTTCATTTCTTATATTGTTTATTTGGGTCTTTTCTCTTTTCTTCTTGGTGAGCCTGGCTGGAGGTTTGTCAATTTTGTTTACCCTTTCCAAGAACCAGCTCTTGGTTTTATTGATTTTTTTTTCTATTGTTTTTGATTACTATTTATTTCCTCTCTGAGATTTATTATCTCCTTCCTTCTAATGACTTGAGGTTTTGTTTGTTCTTTTTCTGATTCTTTTAGGTGGTGGGCTAGGCTGTTTATTTGAGATTGTTTCTTAAAGAAGGCCCCTATTGGTATAAACTTCTCTGTAAGAACTGCTTTCGCTGTATCCCATTGATTTTGTGTGGTTGTATGTTTCATTGTCATTTGCCTCAAGATATTTTTAAATTTATTATTTGATTTCATCATTGACAGCGTAGTTGCAGAAGTGTCAGAAAGACTGCAAAGAAAAGTACAGAGATTTTGCATGTATACCACCACGCCCAGTTTGCCCTATTATTACATCTTATATTTGTATGGCACATTCGTCAAAATTAATAAGCCAATATTTATACACTGTTATTAACCAAAGACCATATTTATTTAGATTTCATGAGTGTTTATATAATGTCCTTTCTCCTGTTCCAGGATCCTATCCAGGATACCACGTTGCAATTAGTCATCACATCTCCTTAGGCTCCCTTTGGCCATGACAATTTCTCAGACTTCTCTTGGTTTTGATGACCTTGACAGTTTCAAGGAGTGCTGGTTGGGTATTTTGTAGAACGTCTCTCAACTTGGATCTGTCTGATGTTTTCCTCGCAAGTAGACTGGGGTTATGATTTTGAGGAAGAAGATCACAGAGGTTAACTGTCATTTTCATCACATCAGATCAAAGGCAGATAGTATCAACATGATTTATCACTGCTGATGTTGACCTCGAGCTGGAGCCTCAGCTAGGGTAGCTGGAGAAGGAGGATGGATTTATGAATGTTACACAGGAAGGGTTTTCAGAACTTGACATTTATGTAGATTTTGGGAGGACGGTTGGAGTAGAAGGAAAAGGAGAGGGAGGAGCTGATGGTGGTGCCTTGTGCCAGGAGCCTCCCTGCATACCCAGCCAAACCCTGGTGAGAGAATAGGGTGGAGTGTCAGGCCAGGGAGGCTCAGGAAAAATGTTTGGGCATCTCTGCTCAGGCTGGGCCAAGGGTGGGGGCTTTTCTGTTTTGCTGTGGGCTGAGCTGCTGTCTTCATAGACATGGGGCTTATCCAAGGTGATCATTTCCACTCCCTGCAGCAGCATCCCCTTCCTGAACAAACACAGGAGGGCAGCTTGGAAAAGCACGAATGTGATGACTGAAGCCCTGTTCACCTTGCCTGGGTAAACACTGCCTGGGAGTCAGACATTGTTTTCCCCAGCTTTCTTAGGTGCCAGGGCCTGTGGGGAGGTGATTTCTCTCATGACGGCCACACCCCAGGTTGTTCTTTATTAGTCACAGCACATGCTTCCCTCTGCTTGGTTATGTTCCCCTGATGTTCTGCACGTCCCACCATCCAGCTGTAAGTGTTTACCCTCCCCAGGGGTGGTTGGACTGAACAACATCTCGTGCAACTCGTTCTAAAGGAACAGCTGGGAATCAGGTTTAAATTGTGGATTTTCAGCACGACTAAGTTAAAAATGCCTTAGACACTTTCGTTTATGGGTGCCAAGGAGAACAAGCAACTAGAGGAGGAAAAAGTGTGTTAGTGTGTTTCACTTAAATCAGAAGTTCCATCTCCTTCCTTCAGAAGTCACTGGTGTCCCAGTGATTTTTTTTTTTACATGTGACAGCATCCTGTTTGGACATGAGGGCATTCAGTGGCTCATTCTGGCTATCAAGAAACAAAAACACAATTGCTTCTTTAAGGGGTGGAGGGATGGCATTCTTTAAACAACTGTTCCTAGGCCCAAAACTCTCTCAGAATGTCAATATCAAGTTCAGTGTCACGTGAAGGCAAGGGCTTTCATCCTTTCTACACAGCTATTTAACCCTTTATTAGGGTAAAGGAGAGCCACAGGATAAGAAATAATCTCCTCTTTCAAACAGGCTCAGTTATCAAAAGACTTTTCTTCCTGATGGAAGTGGAAGAGTGGAAGACTTTCTTCCACACTTAGCTACCTTGACCCAGGGCTCCTGTCCTGTCTTCCCAGCAGGCAGTTATCCCCACTTGATAAAAGGGGAAACAGAGGCTCAGGGAAGTTGAGTAACTTGTCCCAAATCATAGTCCTTGGCAACTTGAGCCTAGCTCTGAGTGATTGCAAAGCCTGGAATCTTCACCACTGCATTGAGCTGCTACCAAAGAGGGCAACATCCATAGAAGGGATCTCAGCAGAGGCTGGGGAGAGCAGGACCTCAGTGATGGGAGCTGGATATGCTTTCCATGGCCATCTGTACTATTCACTTGTTGTGTGACATTCAATAGCTTACTGAAATGTTCAGTATCATAGATGGCAGCTTGTGGAGCCTGGTACCCTCTCTCCGGGATTCCGCTGTCATATGGTGTTTCCCCAGCAGGCACTGGCATGCCATATTTTAGGGATGTTAAAGATTGAAAGAGGAATTTGCCAAGCGTAGGCCCCAGCATCACCATACTCAGGGAAGTCCTGGCCCAGACTGCTGGTAGCCCTGGTTTGCCAGAGGCACCCACTTCTACCATAGGGTGCAGTTAGAACAGAGGGGGCTCGGGAAGCCAGCTCTGTCCTCTGTTGTTACCAAAGGTTCTGGGTAAGCTAACCTAGCTTTCAGGCCCACCCCTTACATAACATTTCCACTGTAAGGTTGCAATTATTTTTAATTTGAATATGCAGAAAAGTACAAATGAAAAACGAATAATCACTCACATTTCTACAACCCCAAATTAGCCAGTGTTGACATATTTGCTTCTGGTTTTATTTTACATATCCATACCTTAAAAATACGCAAAACTACAGGATAGGTAACTGCATTGTTCTTTGAAACAATTAGAATCTGGAATAAGCTAAATTCCTAATGACCATTATTTCAAATCCTAATTCCTCTTCCTCCATCTAGAGATACTTTTAAGTTTGTGTGTATTCTCACAGCATTAAAAACACACATATATAAAATATAAAGAATTTTTTGCATGTATGTTTTCTCTCTATAAATGGCATAGTCTGTATCATTTTGCAACTTACTGTTCTTCATTGAGTATATTTTGAATACATTCATTTTGATACACATAGGTGTAATTTATTCCTTTTCATGGCTTTAATAGTACTCTATTTTATGAATAGGCCACATTTTATTTATGAATAAATGCACTTGAATTTTCAGTGTTTTATTATGAATGATTTTAAAATAGACATACTTGTCCTCAGGAATACCACGCTGCACAGCTCTGGAAAGTTCCATTTACATCTCTGTGTATGTGACTTCCCAGAGCTGTACAGAACACAGCCTGCCTTGCTGAACTTGGCTGTGCCAGGGTCTCCTTTATTCATTCTGTTGACAATATTTATTGAGTGCCAAGTGAATATAGGGCATTGTTCAAGGACTTTGCTTGTATTCATGTATTTATTTCTCTGAAAAGTCCTAAAATGTAGTGTTTTTACCATTCTTATTTTTCAAACGAGGAAAATGAGGGGAGTTGGGGACAGTCAGCGGGTTAGTTAAGGTCACATGTAAGCTGCAAAACTGGCATGGTGACTTGAACAGCTTGAATCCTGAGCCTCGGTGCTGAACACTGCATTAAAGTCTCCCTTATGTTTAACTCTCTGCTTCGTGGGTGTCCCTCTCTCAACTGTGAACCCTTGACCGCAGAGGCCATGAGAGCTACTTACAAAATAAGTATCGCCAGTGCCCAGATGTGCGGACCTTCATTGCTGCTGCTGCTGCTAAGTCGCTTCAGTCGTGTCCGACTCTGTGCGACCCCATACATGGCAGCCCACCAGGCTCTCCCGTCCCTGGGATTCTCCAGGCAAGAACACTGGAGTGGGTTGCCTTTTCCTTCTCCAATGCATGAAAGTGAAAAGTGAAAGGGAAGTCGCTCAGTAGTGTCCAACCCTCAGCGACCCCATGGACTGCAGCCTACCAGGCTCCTCCGTCCATGGGATTTTGAGCGGACCTTCGTTAGGGGCACAGTAATGTTCCGTGAATCACTTTACTCATTGTTCAGCGCTCCTTTCCTAATTAACTTTTCCTCTTCCTTTCCTCATCTCTCTCTCTCTTCACAAGCATCCTTCTCCTGTCTCCTTGCCCATAACAAGCCTACCCCCTCGCACACGCTTTGAAAAGTGACACATCTCAGATGCACGAAGAGGAAAGCTTTTTAAACTCGCCCCAATGCGGGAAAGGTTGTTGTATCAAAGGGCAAAGGAGGACTTGAAATTTTTGCTGAGCCTCAGGAGACCCATTCCTGCAACTGTGTAGGTCCACAGCGGAACAGGAGGCTCTGCTCTGCTCATACGTTCAGGGGACACTACTTCTAATTCCGTCCTTCAGCCGGCAGGCACGTAGGCAACTTCCTCTTATAAAGTCGGTTGTAGCAACTAAACAGGTGCAGATCTGAGGAAATGCAGGCCAACTCGAGTGAAGTCCCGGCTGCGTGTGAGATTAAATTGATAAGGGACTTCCCTCCCTTAATTTATTGGCTTCAGTCTCCCCAGTCTGCCCTGGACTCGACCCCTGCAGCTGGAGCCAAGCCCCCTTCTCCATCTACCTCGCGACCTCTCGGAGTGGGTGGGAGGGGGGAGTCACCATGTCGGGCCAAACTGCGGCTCCAAGTGGGAAGGCACACAGGGACGAGGGCAAGGTCGAGTTCCCACGGAGGATCCGGTAGGGGAAAGGCGAGCTCACCCCACGTGGCTTTCAAGCGCAGGCGCCCCTCCCGCCGGGCCACAAGGGGAGCCCTCAGCCAGGAGCGCCGCGGCGGTACGTGCAGGCGGCCGGCGCTGTCGAGGGCACCCACCCGGGTTTGGGCTGCGGTCGAACGCGCTGACTCACGCTCTCGCTACGTGAGCTGCGAGCCGGCCGGGGCCCGGCAGGGCGCCAAGCTGGGGCCGCCGCCCGCCCGCGTGGTTATTTATTTATTCGGGGGCAGCTGCGCGCGCAGGCGCCGTGCGCCCTGACAGTCCCGGCCGCCGCCTGCCTGCGGAGGACTTCATCCCCCGCTGGCCCGCTTGCTGCGGAGTTTGAGCATCTTTATGACTTGATGGCTGCTCCGGGGCTGTGATCTTTGATCCCCGGCGATAGCACCCGGGGATTTCTGCTAGGAAGGGGCAACCAGGGTCACGTTAGTCTGCCCTGGCTCAGGGACGCTTTGGGCTAGCCGTTCCTTGCTCCTGGGGGACTCCACGGGGCCCAGGCCTCTGGGTTTGCATTTTACTTAAGGAAAGAGCCATCTCTTAGTCCACGTGCTCTCTTGCACGTTTTCATCTCAGTTGATCCCTAAACAACCCTGTGACATGGAAATGATAGGAAGGGCAAGCACATGTCAATCCTGTTGACAGATGAGGAAATCAGAGCTTGTGTTTAGGTATTTTATCTGTTGACAGGAGAACGATTTACTGTAAGTTTTATATATAGAAGTACTTAGCTTTGGATAATAAGTGTTTGTGTTGGCGCAGCCTGTTTTTGCGACATCTTCTATTCTGTGTTCAATGGAAAGACGAATGAAAGTAGGAAAAGGAGGGGTGGGGGAGGATGGAGAGTTTGTATTAGTAGGTGTGAAATCTCACTATCTACAGCTCTGGTGTCTTTTGATAGATTTAAGTAGAAACAGCTGAGCTTACAGTAAAACCAGTGTTTGTGGAGTAACTGGCCAGTTCTCAACTCCACCAAGTGAGTCCTTGGAGGTCTGCCACGGATGTGGCAGGGCCTGGAGCCCCTAGGCCTGCATCTGGGTCATGACGCCCTGGTTACACCATTGAGAGACTCGGCACAGGGCCGCTGACACCTCTGAGTTTATTTTCATGTCTTTGCGTTGCTGTGAGGCTCAAGATGAGAATGTATGTGGAGGGGTCTCCTTAACTACCATGGTCCACAGAAATGAGACATGGGTATTTTTCCTTGGTCATACAATACCAGAGTTGGAGAGTGAGAGACACTGTCTACCTCCCAAAGTGTGTATCGGTCTTGTTTGCTCCTCTTGGGGTAAACCATGGAGAGCATACAGTAGGAGCAAAATTGAGATTCATTCTCATGGAAATTCTGTCTTTAGATACCAAGTCCTAGGTTACACTACAAACACACAGCTAAGCCATTTGTGAAGAACTTTTCAGTTTTGCCTGTTTTTTCGGTGGTGGTGGTGGTGGTGGGGGTTTGTTATGATTTCTTTTCATTTTTTTTTTTTGAAAGGGGCCAGGGGGCTTGCCAAACTCTAGAGTATAAAATTAACACATGCTTTCATAAAAGCAAATGAAAATATAAAGAGAAAAATCTTTTTATAATCCAACATTCATATACCAGTAATGTTAGCATTTCAGGTATATTTTTGTCTAGGTATTTAAAAATTTATTTAATATGATTGAGACCACAGTCTATGTTATATTGTTTGCCTTGTTTAAAGTTGTAGCATGTTTTCCCATGTTATTAAGCCTTTTGTAGTCAATTTTATGATTTTATGAATTTTTTTTCAACAGTTTCCCTATTGTTGGAAGTTTAGGTTGTTTCCATTTTTTCTTCTTTTTTTTTTTTTTGCCAAGCAATACTTCAGTGAATATCTTTGTGTATAAATATTTGACCACTTTATTTATTATCTCCTTAGCATGGGCTTCCTGAAGTGGAATTTTTAGGTCAAGTAACATAAACATTTTCGTGACAAGATCACATTGCTAGGTAGCAGTTTCCATGAATGTAGGGACTTTATTTGTCTTCCTTAGCACTGCATTGTCAGCATCCAGCATGGAATTGGTTCTTAATACTCACTGTCAAATCAGTGAATGAAAAATTGTCACTTGCAGCAGAACTTGCCTAGGAAATATCAAAGCTAAAGATTGTCTTTCATCCCAACTGGTTCTAATGTGCTCAGACTAATAAAGGACTGTGAACTTTAAGGGACTCTCCCTACCCCCAACCCCCAGAGCTGACGAAAGACTTTTCTCACTGGTGAATAATGGGACTTGTTAAAACCAAGTGCCTACCCAGAACACTAGTTTTCAGTGCTTAGTTAAAATAACCACCAGGCATTCCTCCCTAGCACTTCAAAAACAAAAAGAGAAACAAACCTCCCCATATTCCCCCTTCCCAGCTTTTTCCTCCTCAGGAAACTAAGTACTCTGCTAACACCAAAACTGGTATGTGTTCGCTTGACTCAACTGTGATTGAAAGCAAGCAGACAGACAGATGAACTGCTGGTGATCTTAGTCTTTATTCTTTGACAGATGAGTACTGCCAAACTGAAATACATAAAGTGTTTAGCAATCTACATTCTACCACCAGTTCCTAAGCATGCTTCATTGCTCCTTTGCTAACGTTACATATTATCATTTTCATAACCTTTGTTATTTAATGGAGTACAATGTGAGATTTGTTTTGCCTATTAAATGAGCTAGACTGAACTTTTTAATACAGATGTTGTGATTATCTACGTTGTTACTTATTTATCTTTTGAGAGCTTAGTGGTTTAAAAACTCAATTTATAAAAAAATAAAAACTCAATTTGTGTGAATCTTTTATACACCTAAGGATATTACAGGGTAAATTCTTCATAATATTTTTAAAGTGAAGCAATGCCAGGAGGATCCTGATGCAACACATTACTTTTCTCCCTTTATTTTTTAAAACTGACATATAGTTAATTTACAATGTTGTGTTAGTTTCAGTTGTACAGCAAAGTGATTCAGTTATACATATACATATATTGTTTTTCAGGTTTTTTCCATTATAGGTTATACAAGGTATTGCGTATAGTTCCTGTGCCGTATAGGTCTTTGTTGTTTATATATAGCAGTGTGTGTATGTTGAGGGCTTCCCAGGTGGCTCAGTGGTAAAGAATCTACCTGTTGATATAGGAGATGTGGGTTTGATCCTTAAGTCAGAAAGATTCCCTGGAGTAGGAAATGGCAACCCACTCTAGTATTCTTGCCTGGAAAATTCCATGGACAGAGGATCCTTGCCGGCTACAGCCCATGGACATGACTGAGCACGTATATATGTTAATCCCAAACTCCTAATTTTTCTCCCTACTCCTTGCCCCTTGCTATCTTCCTTGGTAACCATAAGTTTGTTTTCTATGTCTGTCAGTATATTTCTGTTTTGAAAATAAGTTCATTTGTATCATTTTTTAAGATTCCACATATAATATGGATTTTAGGCTTAGACATGTACCTTATTTGGGCACAGGACTTGTCTTTCTCTGTCTGATTTACTTCACTTAGTATGATAATCTCTATGTCCATCCATGTTGTTGCAAATAGCATTATTTCACTCTTTTTTATGCACAACACATGATTTTGATGTATTAAGTTTTTGAAGTAACTCATTGTTTAAATCACTTCTTGCTGGAGGTGTTCTTAGGTGGAGTGGATGGCTTCCAACCACTGGGGTGATCTAAGTAAAGGCTGTTTGGTCCCTTGGGAAGGACTGAAACATTGAATGAGAGGTTGGACTAGTGACCTTTAAGTTTTCTTAAAACCTTGAGATTTCTTCAAGGATACAAGGCTAGCATGGTTTGGGGGGCCAGTTTTCTTTCTATTACTCTGTTAGATTAACTAGATCCTGTAAGAACCAAAGGATGATTTCCTAAGTCTATTACCATTTTTTGAGAAAAAGTAGGAGTGATAAAAGAATGTGAATGTGCTTTGCATTGCTGCTGTTTCCTGGACCTTTCAGGACTTTATCAGAAATAAACATGCATTTCTATAGAAAGTTTTTACATGAGGAAGATTGATTTTGCAAACTTTTTCTAATTCAGCTTTTGTTCTCTTCTATGTAATAAAAAATCTATAAACTTATATTTTACATATTTATTCTTCAATAAATTTTCTGTTTTATTATATGCTATTGCATGTTTGCATACACATAGCTATGCATGATTTTACATAAAAACCATGTATACTGTATTTTGCATAAAAACCATGTATACTGTATTTGATAGGTAATTTAGGGATTTTTTTTTTTTAAGGTGATTGCTTATGTAGTCTTCAATTATGTGCCTACTTTGGAACTTCCTTGAACATAAAAATCAGCTTCACTGTGTTGTCTATGTGGGTTTCTATTGTGGTTGTACTTGATTGCTGAATCTTGACACAACATAAATGACATAGGTCTCATAAACGCATTTATTATGTGAAAGCTGTGTGTTCTGACAGTGCTTCTATTTCCCTTACAGGAATGCTCATTACCATTGTAACTGCATATTACAGTTGCCAATCTTCCTTATAGATTATAAATTTTGGGAAGGGGGAAAGGAGCAAGTAGGACTTGATCCTGTTATATCCCTAATACTTGGTTTATATTCTATGAAATCTATAAAATTTTGGTGTATTTGTTGAATTGCATTACATGTAATAAATTACATGTAAAAACTAGATGTGAACATGTGCAAGAGGTTATGCATTTGGCGTGTGTTGAGAAAGCTGGCTGGGTAACCTCTGGGCATACGTGGGATCATGGTTAGGAAGAAGTGAAATGATTTGTGCACCTGTGAGTTAGTGGGCACTAAGCTGGCCTGTTGCATGTGTTACCTTATTTAATTCTCACAATACACAGAGTCGGACACGACTGAAGTGACTTAGCAGCAGCAGCAGCAACTACTCTTCCAGAATGTTTTGATTTTTATTTTTGCAAAGGAGGATTCTATGGTTTAGAGAAGTTGGTTTACTTTGTCAATGAGTAAATGGCAGAACTGGAATTTGCTCCGAGTTCATGCTGGCTTGAAAATCCAGGTTCTTTTCTCTTGACCAGGCTGACTGCAGTAAGCAGCCTAGCTGAATCTGGGTAGAGTAGGGGCATGGTGGGGGAAGGTGTGCTGATTTTGAAAGGACTTGGTTCCAGAATCCTAGATGAATTTTTTCTTTGAGTCTCTCCTCTCCACACACTTTCTTTCTATTTCTCCATGCCTTTTGCTCCAGCTCTCACTTGCTCAAGAGCCCAGTGCCTTCATGATGCCTACCCCCAGCTTCTGATCTCTTGTAAATAAGCCGCATCATCTTTCCTCCCTGTCCAGCTCTAGTAGTTCCCATCCATTTAATGGGCTAAACACCTCTGGAAAAAGGATGGGGAAGAGTTGTTACATGATTTCTCTTCCTCCTCATGTGCTGTTACATACAGATGCTAGTTGTGGGGATATTAAAGTTGGCAGGAAGGCATATGGACAAAAGGATATTTTGTCCTTTCAAGTAAAACCATGGGTGGCAGTCACTTACTCTCTGAGCAGGGCACGAAGGGCCCTCAGATCTCAGAGACAATAAGAACTAACATTTGTTTGATAAATCCATGTGAAGGCCTATGTGTACTATTGTTCTTGGCGCTTGACAGGTATTAGCTCTCTTCATCCTCCTAACATCTCAATGAGGTAAGTGCTAGTATTGCCCACAGAGTTGGTGAGAGGAGAGTTGGGAGTGGAACTCTGTATGTTTGACTCTGGTGTGCCAGGACACTCAGAGCAGTAGGAGCAGGTAGGGAGGAAGGGTGAGAAGGCAAGGGAGAGGGGAAGATGGGAGAGAGAGTAAGAGAAAAAGAGAAGCTTTTTTTTTTTTTTTAAGAGAACATATATTGTTTCTATTTAGTATGCTTTTCATTAATTAATTTCTGCATTGTGGGCCAGGGTTTTCAAAGTGAAGTACAGTTGATCTATAATACGGTATTAATTTCTGCTGTATGGCAAAGTGATTCAGTTATACACACACACACAAACACACACAAACACGTTCTTTTTAAAGATTCTTTACCATTATGGCTTGTCACAGCATATTGACTTTAATTCTCTGTGCTATACAGTAGGACCTTGTTATTTACCCATCCCATATATAATAGTTTTTGTCTGCTAATCCTCCAATTTCAATCATCCCTCTCCTACCCCTCCTACCTCTTGGCAAACACAAGTCTGTTCTCTGTATCTGAGTTTGTTTCTGTTTCGGAGATAGGTTGTATCAGATTTTATTTTATTTTTATGTATTTATACTTGTTTCCCTTTCTAAAAAATTCATATTGGAGTACAGTTGATTAACAGTGTTGTGTTTAGCTTCATGTGTACAGCAAAGTGATTCAGTGATACATGTATCTATTCTTCAAATTCTTTTCTGATTTAGGTTATTGCAGAATACTGAGCAGGTTACCCTTTGCTATACAGTAGGTCCTTGTTGGTTTCTATTTTAAATATAGCAGAGTGTATAGGTCAATCTCAAACCTCCAATTTATCCTCCCCCTCCCACCATCTCCCCCTGTTAACCGTAAGTTCATTCGCTAAATCTGTGAGTCTGTTTCTGTTTTATAAATAAGTTCCTTTGTATATGTGCAATCATATGATATTTGTCTTGCTCCCTCTGACTTTTGTACTTAGAATGATGCTCTCCAGGTGCATCCATGTGCTGCCAGTGACATTATTTCATTCTTTTTCACAGCTGAGTAGGATTCCATTGTATATATGTATCACATCCTTATCCATTCATCTTTTGATGGACATTTAGGTTGTTTCTGTGTCTTGGCTATTTTGAATAGTTCTGCTATGAACATAGGGGCGCATGTATCTTTTGGCATTATAGTTTTGTCCTTATATGTGCCCAAGAATGGAATTGATGGAGCATGTGGCAACTCTATTTTTAGTTTTCTGAGGAACCTCCATTGTGTTCTTCATGATGGCTGCCCCAATTTACATTCCCACCAACAGTGTAAGAGGGTTCTCTTTTCTCCACGCCATTTCCAGCATTTGTTATTGTTAATAATGGCTGTTCTGAGTGGCGTGAGGTGGTATCTCATTGTTTTTCTGATTTGCATTTCTCTAATAATTAGTGGTGTTGAGCATCTTTTCATTTGCCTATTGGTCATCTGTATGTCTTCTTTGGAGAAATGTCTGTTTAGGTCTTCTTCCCATTTTTTCATTGGGTTTTTTTTGTTGTTGTTGAGTGGTATGAGCTGTTTGTATATTTTGGAAATTAGGCCCTTGTTGTTCTCATCATTTACAAGTGTTTTCTCCCAATCTGGAGGTTGTCTTGTACTATTTTTTTTCATTGAAGTATAGTTGATTTATAATGTTGTGTTAGTTTCAGGTGTACAACAAAGTGATTTATACACACACACACACACACACACATCTACTTGAAAGAAAGATTTGACAGTGGCTTAGGAATTTGACTGAAGATGAAACAGAAAATAAGTTTAGCCCTCGAACTGAACTGTTTCGAAATTTATTAAAGAGGGAATTTAGAGCAATTAGAGTGGGAAGAATTAGCACTTGTGCCAAGGGGCCTCCACCCATTTGTTCAGGCAGGGTCTGCTTGAACGTGTTCCTTAAAGAGTGGGAATACCACGGGCCAGGGATCCACCACTCTGTAGTTGATTCCAGACAGTTTATTGTTGGGTGGAACTTGCTGGGAACATAACCAGCCAGGAGGGAGCACAGAGGGAGTTTGCCAAGGGATAATATGGGGGTAGCTTCCAGGCTGGGAGTGTGAGCCAGAGAAGGGGAGGAAATGAGTTTTTCCTGGTGGGTGGATTCCACCCAAATGGAAATCCAAATATGGACCTCTAAGAGCCTGAGGGTCACAAAGGGGGCCTGGTGTGAGTGGGAATCCCCAAGCCAGCTTTGTTCCAGAGCTGAGTGGGTGTGATACCTAGGAAGCCTCCTCATCATTACAAAGCATTTATTAAGTCCTAAGTTGTATTAATTTCTCCCAAAGTAAGTATTTCTGGAAAAGAGATTTAGAAGGTATAGGAGCAGCATTTTCCTGGGTACGTGGCTGAAGGCAGGCTGTCAGGCTCCCAGCAGCATTTGGTGCTTGGGTGATCAACTGTTCTGGCTTGCCTGGGACTGTCCCAATTTTTGCACTGAAAATTCAGTCTCTCTTTCAGAAGACTCTAGACACTGCTCCCATGCCACCTCCTGAGAGAGGCCTTCCCTGACTATTTTCTAAAGTACCCCCTTCCCCTGAGAAGACTCATTCCTTGAAATCATCTTGCTTATTTGTTCATTAACTCTTCTCTAAAACTAGAATGTAACCTCCAGGAAGACAGGGACTTTGGCCTGTTTACTGTTGTATTCCTAGCACATAGAAGAAGACTGGGCACAAGAAGGGACTCATTAAACATTCACTGGATGAATAAGCACTTTTTATTTGTTTGTTTCCAGTGCTGTGCTCAGCTCTGGATATACAACAGTGAGTAAAATGAGAAATGGCCCTTGGACTCATGATGCATATTTAGTGGAAAAGAGAGATATTAATGACATATTTTCACTCAAGTAAAACTGCAGCTGGTATGAGTGCACAGATGACTAGGAGGCTAAAGGAGAGGTACTGATGTTTTAGGAAGGTGCAACATTGGGTGGAAGGGTCTGGGGCCCAGGGCTAGTGAAGACTGACTCAAAGAAGTGATGACTGAGTTGAATCTGAAGGTTGGAGAAAAGAAATGCAGTCTAGGAAGAGGGAACTCCACATCCAAAAGCCATGCGGCAGAATGGAGTGGGCTTGTTTGGAGAACAAACCCTGTGATTGGAGTGCAGAAAGCAAGGGGACTCATGGTGCTTTGTGAGGCCAGACTGGAGAGGCAGGAGCAGCCAGGACACTCATGGCCTTTGGCAGTTGGACACATGGCTGAGGACTTGGCTATTTTTTTTTCCCTAAAATGGGAAATCATTGAGGGACTTTAAGAAGGATGTGTGTGTGTGTGTGTGTGTGTGTGTGTGTGTGTGTAAGACAATTGGTCTTATGTATTTTTAAGTGCAGATTTGTTAGATTATCAGGGTTCCTCAATCCTGGTGGTCAAATGGTTAAAAATAATCAGGGAGTGGACTATTAAAATATTCGTAATTATAAAATTAGCTCATAGCCTTAGTTCTTTCCTCTTCCTGTCTGCAGATGAACTAAATTCCTATGGCCTTAATAAGGACAGAAATATGGGGAATAAAATTTGTGGCTAAATAGTATTTTGGGGACTCCTAGAACTGATCCTTCAGAGAGAACATAAAAGTGAGAAGCCGCTGTATTCAAAGCACTCTTCTAGGCTCTGTGGGAGGAAAAATAGGAAACCACACGAATGTTCTTCCCCTTTAGGCACCTTTGATGTTTGATGAGAAGTATGCAAATCAAAAAGCATGGGTCTGACCCAGAAACAAGTTAAACAAGAACTGCTTCCTGGAGATACCCAGGCCCATGTTAACATACAACTTCCCTGAGAGCAAGGTTCACATCTGAATCATTCATGTTCCTCCCATAGAAGTTAGCCAAGTGCCTTGACCAAGAGATGTGCCGAATGAAGATGACCTGATTGCCTGAGAGAAGAACCATTAGGCAACATACAAGTCAAGCCTCTAGTGATACTTCTAAAAGAATGTAAGCTCCGTGAAGACAGAGTTTTGTGTCCATTTTTTGATTGTTCACTGCTGTGTCCCCAGTGCCTAGGATATTGTCACTCAATAATATTTATTGAATAAATGGACTTTCTGGCTTAAGTGAGAACCTCTGGAATGATCAGATGGCTTAGTGAGAAACTGGTGAAGTGAAGGAATGGCCCCTCCATATGATGGGCTGTTATTCAGCATCTACAGAGTGTGTCACAAAGAAGCCTTACTGACTAGGCAGGGTAGTGAAAGCACAGGCTGTGGAGGCCAGATGTCACTCATTAGCTGTGTCCTTGGAGGAGTGATTGAACCTTTCTGTAATGCAGTTTTCTCAACTGTAAAATGGGCATAATAACAGTACATATCTTGGAATACTTATGAGAATTAATGAGTTAATGCATGATGAGGTAATATATATAAATAAGACTGCTTAATACACAGGAAACACTAAGTGAATATTAGCTTAAGTGTTTTATACATATTGACTCTTTTTTTTTATTTTGGCTGTGCTGAGTCTTTGTTGAGGTGCTTGGGGGCTTCTCTAGTTGTAGCACATAAGCTTAGCTGCCCTGCGGGATGTGGGATCTTAGTTTCCCAACCAGGGATTGAACTTGAGTCCCCTGCATTGGAAAGCAGATTCTTAACCACTGGGTAACTAGGGAAGATCCTATATTGACTCTTTTAATCCCCACAACGATGCTATGAAGTAGATACTGTTATGACCCCTATTTTATAGTAAGTAATATATAATGATAATTTCTCTGAATGTGATGGGGGAGAAACTGGAAGATTTCTTGGAGAGGAATGACATGATCTAATTTATATTTTAATAAGATCAAGGTATCAGCCATGTTGAAAACAGACCAAGCAGGGTGGAAGGGAGCAAGGAAAGAATTAGGAAGGCCACTTAGGAAACTAGAGCAAGAATCCAGGTGGGATATAATTTTCAGTTGCATCATAGTGGCAGTGGAGGTGGTAAAAAACCATCAGATTCAGGATAGCTTTTGGATAGGACTCAAAGGATTTGCTGATGGAATAGACAGGAAGCATGAAAGAGATGAGTCATGGGTGAATGCACGATTTGGGATCCAATCAACTAGAAGGATGGAATGGCTATCTGTTGAACAAGGAAAGACAGGAGGAAAGTAGGCTTCAAACGAATCATTTGAGATGCCTATTTATCACCCAAGTGAGATGATGGGTAGGCAAGTGGAAATACAAGTCTGGATGTCAGGGGAGAGTTCTGGGCTGCAGAGCAGAGTGTCGAAATCATCAGCCAATGGATGATATTAAAGGCCATGTGACTGGATAATATCATCAAGTAAGTAAGAAGATATAGAAAGCAGAAGTCCAAATATTAAACCCAATCAATAGAGGTTGGGAGATGAAGAGGAACCAGTAAAGATTCTAAGGTCTGTCAATGAGGCAGGAGGAGAGCAAGGAACATGTCAGATCCTGGTACCCAACTAAAGAAAAGACTTAAAGTGTTTCCCATGCTTTTACATGTAATCTTGGAAACACCCTTATCACTTTCATTAAAGCTCACAGAGGTTGGGTCCAAGATGCATTTTGTAGGAGAAATTGGCATGGAGACCAAGCCCTCCAATGCTGCGCCCAGCACTCTTTCACTGCCTGGATAAAAAGGGAGATCTGCCATGTCTATTTTGTTCAGTTATTCCCCTCTCCCCAAAATGATCTGTTTTCAACTAGTCATTCAACTTGTCTGCCTCAGTACAAAAACCTATTTGATATTTAGGTGAGAGTGCTGTAAAGAAGACAAAAAGGAAATAGGTTAGGCAGCTCCATGGTCAGTAGTTGAAGGAGATGATGGAATTAGTGTAATCCCTGCTTAGAGTTTTCAGTTTGAAAGTATCTGACCTTATGATATTTAAATAGAGAATGCTTTTGAGTCTGAGATCCAAGCACCAGAGGATCACTTGCATAGAGAGGTGTGTGTGTGAGAGACAGAAGAGAAAGAGAAATAGAGACAGAGAGAGAGAGATGAGCAAAATCATTTGTCGATCTGATTAGCCCTTTGGCTCTGTGCACTGACCTGAGATGCCTGGACTCTGGTAGACCTTTTGGACTCCTCCGGGAGGATCCTGAGGTCAGGCAAGTGAGCGGTGACTGAGATGACCCCACTAGGGAGAAAGAATGCAGCCTTAATGATATATCCCCTGCTTGTTCCCTGGTCCTCGTAGAGAAGAGGGTGCCCTACAGGAAGTCAACTAGAAATCTAAATATGCTTTACCTTCTCCATCTTTTCTGTCTACCATCTTCTACTTTTCAGTGGCATGAACTTGGAACTGTGAAACAGAGTTGGACAAGGCTGTCAGGGAGTCCATGGTGAGAACCAAATATCTGCCAGAGCTGTGGTGCTCAAAGGATGACAAAGAAAAAATTAAGACTGGAATAGAGCAGCAGGTAGATTGGTTGAAACTAACCAAGTGGTGAACTGGGAAAGAAAAGTCTCAAGTTAGGACTGTCTGGAATCTTTGGGAGGCGAACTGTGAGACAAGGCAACTCAGAACCGCACCTCAGCATGAACAAGTGGGGTGGATGCAGGGGTCTGTGGTGTTGCTACCAGGCCCAGGGGTTGTTAACAAACCTAACCCAGCTGAGATGGCACCTTGAAATGGCCTGGGAGGTGTTATCTCCATGGAGAGTAACATTTTTTAAAGTTATGACTTTATATTTTTAGAGCAGTGTTAGGTTTAATTTTAGAGCAACAAAACCAAAGAGGGAGGAGATTTCCCATCTACCTCCTGTCCCCGTAGCCTCATAGCCTCCCATTATCGATATCCCCCATTACAGGGGTACATTTGTTACAGCTGATGAACCTGCATTGACACATCGCAATCACCCAAAGTTCTTAGTTTACGTTATAGCGTCACCATCCGTTTATCCAAACCTGTAGAATGTACAGCACCAACAGTGAGTTGTGATGTAAACTCTGGAATTGGGTTAGCATTTTTAATCCTGTAAAGATTTATAAATACATGTTGAAATGTTTAAGAGAAATACCAGACTCGTAATATTTTTGTTAATTTGTACACATTTGCAATAGTTAAGAGAAATTGGCCTATTAGAGTAATGATCACCCATTTGATACCAATTTGAAATATGCAATCAAGAAATTGATGCAGGTTTGTGATTTTAAATTAAAAGATATTCTAAAATTCCAATCAATCAATATTGGAATATTTGAGAGAATCAAAGATTTTTCATACATTAAAACTAAATTTACTGCATCTATAATAGGTTATTTTTAGCCAGTTGATATAAGAAAGATTAAAAATGCTAACTATATAAACATGGTTTAAAATGTTTGAGTTTCATAAGCTAAATTTGTGACTGGAGTCAAGCATTGATTAAAAGCTCCCTTAAAGGTGATTAAAATTTGCTATATTGAAAAAGGAATAATCTCTCTACATTGAACTTAAAAGTTTAAGGAAGACCTAGATTTTTAAGTTTGTAACTTTGACTGATTGAGGACTGAGTTTTAAAACTCAAAACTTCCTATATAATCATTTTTGTGCAGAGTGGGTCCTTAAGATTACCAAAAATCCCGTTACTCTATCAAGGGCCCTGTGGTAGCTCCTGGGCTTCTTGTCCCTCTGGGTGTTCAGTGACTCCCACCTCCAGGTAGCTTGGAGGGCCTTGTCCTCTTGGAGGACCTCTCCTGGAGGCCCTTGTGAGGGAAGAGGAGAGCCTTGGCGTCTGGGAGCTGAGGAGACAGAGAGAGCTTGGCTTTCTTTTTGCTCAAGGGCATGTTGATACTGTACCCAGGAGACTGGTTATAAAACTGAGAGCTACAAAGATGGTGGAGGAAGCAACATGTAAGAATAGAGTAAGAGGAAACTAGAAACCAACAGAGGAACCAGGGATGGTCAAATTTGTTTTCTTTCTAGATTCAGTAAGTTTTTTACACTTAAAACCTTTTTCTGATTTACATCGATCTTCATCATAGAACAATAGGGAAAAAAACCCCTTTATCTGAAAATTCAAGCTATGGCTATTGAAGAAAACAACAGCCAAAAGAAAAGGAGAACTTGAACCCAGAATCTTCAGCCCACCCATAAGTGTGCCCTGGAGACACCTGCAGACAATGTGCAAACTGTCACATGTCCCTGGCTTAGCCTGACTCCTTCTCAGGCCTCTGCTCTGTGCATGGCTTGTGGGCTGTCAGATGTGGCTTGGTACTTCACTTGCTACATTTTCTTCTGTACAAAGTGCAAGCCTTGGACAGACAGGTGCTGGTGACTTTGTGGTGCCCTCTGAAATTATTTCTCAGAAGGCGTGACTCATCACAGGAAACCCCGTTTGTTTTCTCTCTGACCTTCCCTCAAGCTTCCTGCTCCACCCATCTGTGCATATGTTCTCACATTCCTCATCAACAGACAGCAGCTTACTTCTGACTTCAGTCGACAGCTGGGAGTAGAGATGGTTCTGGGAGAGAGAACGGGATACCTCTTCCCACAGCAATGCCTATGAGGGCAGCAGGCCTTTGTTCAATACCTTGGCATCTTCCCACTGAGATATGTGTCAATTTCTATTCCATGACTTCTGCAAAATCCTTTTTCCCATATCTCCAATCAGAATTAATTATCACGTTATAGAAGAGGTAGATTTGCTCTCTTAGCCTTTGCTCTAATCAGAGACTGCTTTGCAAACCTCTTTTTCTAGAAAATATGCAACACTATACTTCCCTGGTGGCTCAGAGGTTAAAGTGTCTGCCTGCAATGCAGGAGACCTGGGTTCGATCCCTGAGTTGGGAAGATCCCCTGGTGAAGGAAATGGCAACTCACTCCAGTATTCTTGCCTGGAGAATCCCATGGACAGAGGAGCCTGGTGGGCTACAGTCCACAGGGTCGCAAAGAGTCAGACACGACTGAGCGACTTCACACACACACATACATTTATTGATAGGTGTCCAATCAATGTGCAATCAAAAAAAACTTGTTTTTGACTGATGTGAGCATTGATGTGAGTTAAATTGAAGAGATGTTTGTGGTTCTTCATACGTAGAAGGTTTTCAGCGGTAGACATTGAAATGAATCAGACAATTCAGATTCCTACACATTTAGAGTTATAGGGGACCGTAAAGCTCATCCAGTCTTGTTTCTCCCTTTACAGACAAGGATTCTAGAGGCCCAGAGAAAATGAGTTTCTTGTGGTCCCTCAGTCAGGCCCTAGCCCTTCGAAGGCTGTCTAGGCCTGGGTCTGCATCGCTCTTCAGCTGGACTCCAGTTCCCACTTCTATCCGCATCTCTCTGTCACTGTCTGTACCTCAGGTGAACGCATCAAGTTGGCAAGGCCCCTTTGCAAGGTTTCACCCTTCTTCTATCACTGGTTTCCCCAAAGTCCCTCCATGGTTGCAGGTTCCTCTCTAGACTGCAGGCAAACTCACATTGTTGCCTTTGGTTTCCTTTGGCTGAGAATCTATGACTTTTCATGAAGAATGTGTTTCAGAGTAATTCTTCAAAACCTGAATAGCAAAATACTCACTAAAGGAAATTTGATGAAGACACAAACAAGTGCTTTTTTATTTTCTTTTCACATTTTTTGACACTTTATTTTTGTATTTTTACTTTATTTTACTTTACAATACTGTATTGGTTTTGCCATACATTGACATGAATCCACCACAGGTATATACAAGCTCGACATTTCTCTACTGTGCTTCCTTTCCAAGGACTTGGTTGCTTGTTTGATTTATTATAATCATCATCCAACTCATTCTGTTTTGTATCCTGCCATTTTCCACTTGTGTTCTTACAGTGTAACTTTATGACAGAAGGATTATGAGTAAGGACTGGTCTGCTTTTTACAGAAATCTGTTAGAACACTGTCATCTAGTTAGAAAAATAGTTTTCTCTGCTTTTTGGTGCAAACAACAATGTACACCTCCAGAGCTAATTTTTAGAGACAGACATGCCATGTCTCACCCACTGCCCTATGTTGGGGAGTCGGGGTTGCACTCGCTGTCACTGTCAGTGGGCCACCGTGCTTTCTGATGATAGTCTGTGAACCAGAGCTCTGCTTCTGCCATCATGTCTACCTTCAATCCTGGCTTCTAGTCTCCATGATGCTGTCAGCCTGGCCATCTCTGATACTCATTTATTGAGAAGGAGTTCATTGTAAAACTAACCAGCCATGAAGCCTGCGCACCCTATAACTCTGTCAAAGCAGGAACCAAGTCTTTCTCTACATCTTTGGCGTGTCTCTATACCCCCAGCATGATGCCCTACAGATGACACCTCACACATGTAACCCAGTAAGTGAATGAACAAATAAACCAATATCTCTAATTGTGGTTGCAGAGTAGTCTTCCTTTATAGCAGTTCCAAACACAAAATCATAAGTGTGGTGGGAACATTCCATTCAGAGCATTTACTACCACAAGACAAGAAGCACACCAAATAGAAAATTGAGAGTGAGGTTAGTCTGAGCATTATCTTGAGTAAGAACAATGTCCTTGGGTCTCTTGGATCTCTTTCTCCTTATTCCTCACAGCCCCCACACCTTGGATAATGCACAATCCTTTTTGTCATTTAAGAATCTTGATCAGCTGATGTTTTTCTGTTCTCTCCTTAACTTTGAAGCAAAAACAGTTTACCTCGTAAGATAAAAACAGTTTATCTCCTAGGATAGGAGCTGCATGCTTCCACTCTGAGAAAGGTCTAAATCTTGATAAACTTTCTTTAACACCTCAGAATCTTAGTCCCAAGACAACATTGTTTGAGATGTAAGATCACTTTTAACTAGAAGACTACTTAGCTGTAAACGTAATGAACAACAGTGATAGAAAAACATAAATGAATCTCAAATTTGTTTTTCAAGATAATTTTGCTGCATGAATGAAGTCAGATCAAACATGAGTATATCCTGTAGGCTTTCATTTATATAAAATTCTAGAAAAATGCAAACTAGTCTTTAGTGACAGAAAGTGTCACCTGGTTGGTGGGGTGGGAAGAAGTGAGAGGCAGGGATTAAAAAAGGGCATCAAACTTTGGGCCATGATGGGTACGCTACTTATTGTGAATTTGGTGGAGGTTTCACAGGTTTATATGTGTGTCAGAACTTGTCGAATTGTGTGTATTTGAAGTGTATGGTGAAGTGATTGGATGCCAATAAAGCTGTTTTCGAAATTGTCTCTAGGAAATGATGCCCCTGCTCTGGGTCCTACCTCCCTTACCAGCTTCTCATAGTAAAGGACGATCACACCCAATCTTGTTCCTGCAGTACAATCAGCCCTTTGTTAGGGTAG
Organism: Ovis aries; assembly: GCF_016772045.2. Lineage (NCBI taxonomy): Eukaryota > Metazoa > Chordata > Mammalia > Artiodactyla > Bovidae > Ovis > Ovis aries. The sequence continues at coordinate 42,275,236 of NC_056071.1, read as the reverse complement.
GTCCTGAGAATTCTTTGCTTCTTCTGGAAGCAGAGAAATTATTTTAACTGGGCCACCATTCCCTCTCGGTTAATTGACAAGCTCACCCTCTTTTCCTGTCTGTAGTCATTTATGGGATGCCCCCTCATGGTTCCAGGGGCAGGTTTTTGAATAGACAGCCACCCATTGTGTCGCTGGCATTTGCATTACTGCCAGCCTGGGCCATGACTCACCAGCTCCAGTGATTACAGTTCTTAGACCTTTGACATGTTTTCAGGATGCTTTTCAAAACACCCATTGGTTCCACACAGGAAAGGCCGAGACAGTGAGCTGCCAATGTTTGCCTGGTCCTCTCTCAGACATTTCTTTCATTGTTCTCCAAGGAGCTTTAAACTTGGGTAGCTCTCAATCAGCAGTACAAAGTGCAGACTAATCCCCTGCTCAGGAAGTCAGCATTATTCTAATGTCAGAAATATTTGTAAAACCTAAGGAAGCATCAGGAATGAGTTGCTGGAATGTGCAGATGTGAGACCTACCTAGAGGTTGACCTACCTAGAGGTCTCCCATTTTATAAGAGATCCAGGCTCTAAGTGATTAAGTAAATAGCTAAGTTAGAGGAGGGCTTCTCCAACCTGTGCTGGCCTGGAAACCAAGTAAGAATTTGAGAGCAAGCGTTTAGAAACTTTAATAACAAAATGCTAGACTCATGTTAGGACTGTTGAATCTAATAACAAGAAAAGTTAGGCTTGTATTTTATATTCTTTTCACTTAAAATTCTTTTTTAGTAATTTATTTTTATTTTACAAGTGGCTTGATTCATAATGGATTGGAAATTGTTAAAAAAAAATAATAAAGTAGTTTTTCATCTCAGATAATTAGAGAAGCACTCAGCTCTTTCCATGACCTCCGAAGGGCAGTTCTGAAGGGTCATGTTCCTTCCCACAGAGATGGCAGGTGACCTGTAGGGAGATGGGGACAGAGTCAGGGAGGGAGAGGACAAGGGGCTTCCCCTTTGCCTGTAGTTCCTTTTCCCATTTTGACCCAAGAACACACACATCCCTGGGGAAGCAAACACCAAGAGTAACCAGAGTCGAGACAAAATTGGACGGGAATGCAGTTAGAGAAGAAAAGAGGCCGAGAAGGGCAGGAGTGGCAGGAGAGACCTGGGTTATCACACAGAACTCCTGACTCTTGCAGATCTTCTTCACAGTGGACCTCAGGAGCAGGTGGCAGAAGCAGGTGACAAATAAGGCTTTGAGGGGAGCCACAGCTGGGGTGAAGGCAGATCTGTGAGTCCCACTGAAGAGAGTCACGTATACACGAGATGTTCATCTAACCTAGGACCAGGAGGGGAGAGGCTGGCAGTCATTGCCCTGGAATATGCGAGAATACACTACATATCTCTATGAAACCACTGACTGGAGGAATTGTCCTTCTAGAAAGCAGGGAGAAAAGGGCTGAACATAAGGCAACCTCATTATCTGTCTTAAAACAGGGCGATCAAATAGCTGAGAGGCATCAGGGAGGACCTGTAATGAGGTCTTCACTACCCTATTTCACACCCAGCTCTGCTGTCCCAGCCCTGTTTCTGTTGTAAATCATGATATGAGGTGATCTTGTGGTTCCCAGAGCACATGGAAGAGCCTTCTGCCCTGTTTGCCTTTGGAGCAGTCAGCTCCCTCACTGTTCTATATTCTGGATAGGTGGCAGGACAGGAAGACATCATTTTCTTATTTCAGGACAGGATGACACCTTCCTCTTGTGGCCTCTTTCTGATGTGACTCAGTATGCCCTGGTCACCGTCATTGACATTGAAGTACTTGTTGAATGAGGAGAGAATCAGGTTGGGTGGGTTCAGCCTCTTTCATATGAGAAGAGCTTTTGTATCTTGGCTTTGGAAAAAAAAGAAACACCCAGCCCTCATGTTTTTTTTTTTTTGTTGTTGTTGTTGTTGTTAAATTAGAGGGTGTTTTCTGCCTTATAAATTCTCCTGAAATACTTTTTGGCTTTGATTGGTAATGACGCATGCATATCCAAGTACGCCTGCCGTGTGGCATTATTTCTCGTCTAAAGTGCTGGGGGTTCAGGAAGGGTTGCAGTTAGACCTTGGGTCTTCTGTTGGTGGGCACCACCGCAGGAGGTGGGGCTGCAGCAGGGTGGGCTAGAGTAAAGCAGAAGCAGGGTTATTAACAAAAGTGTGGCTTCCTTTCCCCTTGGAGCAAACCCGAGTTAGTGACAATGCAGTAATAGTCGCCTGCTTTGGGGGATGCTTTGCAAAGTTTGGACTCAATTTCTAGGAGTTTTAGAGAGACTGACAAAGGAGGGCAAGAGTATCATGAATGTCATTCCTAGCTTATGCTTTAGAAACTCTTAAAGCTGTGCCCTGGTAGCTCAGACAGTAAAGAATCTTGCAGTGTGGGAGACCCAGGTTCAATCCCTGGGTTGGGAAGACCCCCCGGGGAAGGGAATGGTTACCTACTCCAGTGTTCTTGCCTGGGAAATCACATGGACAGAGGAGCCTGCGGTTACAAAGAGTCAGACATGACTGAGCGACTAACACTGTTCATAAAGTGCACCTTCTGGGGATGAAGTAACTGATTCTTCTTACCCAGGACACCAGGCTGTGGTTCTAGATCTTTACCTTTCCTAATTTTCCTGCCCTGAAATACCCAGAAATAGCTTGAAATAAACTTGAACCCCCAGTTATTGTACCCACCCCAACAACCCCAACAAATTTATAGCCTGGTTGGTTAGCAAAATTAGCCCAATATGAAACAGGGTTAGCACTAGATGATGGCAAAGATCACAAGTAGTACAGGTATTCCAGAAAGAGGGACTGATGTGAGGAATCAGGGAAGATTCCTGGGAAAGCTGGGCTGGCACTGGTGCTGAGTCCTTCCCTCCTTTGGAATCAGATATAGTTTGAGTCCATGGATTTCCTAGGACTTGTGATGGACGTGTATGTAAGGTTCCCACGTCTAGGCTTCCTGGGAGCTCTGAGTCAGTGCTCAGTGGTGTTGTTCCTTTCCAGCATTTCCATGACTGCAAGGAGTTCCTTCTGGGGTGAATTCCTGGGAATGGCTCACCAACATGAATGGGGAGCTTAGCCGTGCAAGGCTGCTGTTTCTCTCTGTGGGGAGACAGGGCTATAAACAAACCATGAGTCAGTAGCTGCTTTTCCTAACTATGCACCCAGTTTCCTCGACTGGGCTAAGTTATGTCTCTCTTAAACCAGATGCTCCAAGACATAGCTTCTACCAAGAGAGATACTTTGCCCAAGTACTCACTTGGCTAAAACACCAGAGTTCTCAGTATGAGTACTGCTGTCAAGTTCTTGAGCCATTCAGCTTTCCTTCCTAGTCTCTCCTAATTTGTCAGCTTTTCCCAATTTTTCTATACAGAAAACAGTGAAAGTGAAAGTCACTCAGTTGTGTCTGACTCTTTGCCAGCCCATGGACTATACAGTCCATGGAATTCTCCAGGCCAGAATACTGGAGTGGGTAGCCTTTCCCTTCTCCATGGGATCTTCCCAACCCAGGATCAAACCCAGGTCTCCCATAGTGCAGGTGGATTCTTTACCAGCTGAGCTACAAGAGAAGCCCATACACAAAATAGGAAGTTATAAAATCCTAGCTCTGCACTGGACTGCAGTTCATTCTGGAGAAACAGGTTTAGAAATGGGAGGCCTTTAAAATTTTTTATATCAGTAAGAAATCAATCATGGAGAGAGAGAAAATACAGCTTAATGGATAGGAGCAGGGACTCGGTATCCAAACAACCTGAGCTTGCTTCCCTGCTCTGCTGCTTTACTAGTTATGTGACTTTGGGTAAATTATTTCACCACTCTGTGCCTTAGTTTTCTTAAAAGTTAAATGGAGAAACAGCTGTACACATAGGACTGCTGCCATGAATAAATGAATTAAAAATGTATGTAAAGCAGTAAGTGGCAGGTATAAGCAGTAAATATATGTTGGTCATAATTGATATTATATCCTAGTAAAGTGGGGAGAGGGCAGGTTTCAGACCTTGAGGGATGCTGTGCTCTAAAGAAGAGGGTACCAAGAGAGCCAGCAGTCTAGGGGGTTGGTGACAATGGGCAGCATAGAAAAGAATACTCTTAGGAGGATATAGGCCCAAGTGCTAAATCCCAAGGGTATGGCCCAGGTTCAACCATTGATGTTGAAACGGCCGTCAGAGAGCCCTTATAGAATTTGATAGTCTCCCTTCTGGACTCCGGGATGCCTGGATACAGCCTCACTGCCAGCCTGGCTCAAGACTTGTTTTGGTGGAGATAACATGCTAACACAGGTCTAGCCAATAACAGGTCCTTTGTTCTGTCTCCTGGACCTCTGGGTGCCACTGTTTGGACATGTCCAGCTTGGCAGGCAGCTGGCATCTTAAGGATCTAGGCTGTTATCAGATGGACACTCACTAAATAGAGTCACTCCCGGCCTGATGGTGTGTGCTACAGAGCACGTAGGCCCGCATACCTCATATCTCTGCCCAGGCAATTACATCCCAACCACCCTGCCCCATTCCAAGGCAGCCAGAGCCAGCTGGGACACCGAACTTGGGGTAGGAGCCAGGTATTTTTCCTCTATTCATCTGATGATTCCATCAGTATTTTCTTCTAAGCTTGGGCTCTAACTGCAGTGTCCAATGTGGGAAAACAAACCCAAAAATCAGGAACTGAGCTGCATCTGCTCTAGTGCTGCCTTTTGCTCTTCTGAAATGAAGCCAAAAGGCACAGCCTCTGCCCTTCAGAACAGGAAGCTGCTGAAAGCAGTGTGTCCTTTCTCAGTGCTGCCTGCCCTGTGAGTGTATGGAATATACCTCCACGTTAGTGATGAACTGTCTGGTCTGATGTTCAGATCTTGATTCATATATCAGTGTGGGATTCAGAGTTTGAGTAAAATGCATGTCTGGGCCTGTTTCTTGGCCAGGCCCCAGGGTCTTCAGCCCACCCAGCTGGTCCTCAAAGCTGGCCTCTTGCGTCAGAAGTGATCCCACGCACTTCTGATGTCTGATGATTTATGACAACTCACCCCTGTTTGGGAAATCTCCCTGCTAATGTTTTCTTATCTCAGCAGAGAGAAACACGTTTGATTTTTAACAATTGGTATCATTAATTGAACATATGCTATGCCCTAGGTAGCCTTCTATGGGCTTTACATAGTGATTTCTCTCAGTTCCCCCACCAGTGCTCCAATGGAGTAGTATAATCAGCTTTGCCTAGCCCCTGAGAGGAGAAGGCAATGGCACGCCACTCCAGTACTCTTGCCTGGAAAATCCCATGGATGGAGGAGCCTGGTAGGCTGCAGTCCATGGGGTCACTAAGAATTGAGCACGACTGAGCGACTTCACTTTCACTTTTCACTTTCATGCATTGGAGAAGGAAATGGCAACCCACTCCAGTATTCTTGCCTGGAGAACCCCAGGAATGGGGGAGCCTGATGGGCTTCCATCTCTGGGGTTGCACAGAGTCGGACACGACTGAAGCAACTTAGCAATAGCAGCCCCTGAGATGCATTGACATTAGGTAAGTTGCTCAAAGTCACCCAGGGAGGAGGTGGTAACGCCAGTATTTCAATCAAACAGCCTGATCTTCTACCTACTCTGGTGGCTGCTGCTTTGGTGTCTCTTTGCTTCTGCCTCAACAGTGATGAGACCAATGCCTGAGAAGGATCATCCTCATTGTTATCATCAGTCTTACCAGCTCCTGGGGCATAGAAACTTCTCCTGGTTGATGCTCTTGGCTAATTTGCTGCATCCTTGATGTTAGGGATAATAATGCAAATAGTATATTTCTTCACTGATTTCTACTACTTTGTTTCGATAAACATTTAGTGAAATTTACTTTGTGCCAGGTGTTATACTAGATCTGGCAAAGAGGGCCCGTATGAGCTACTTGCTTTTAAAGAATTTTCACTCTAGAAAGATAAATAATCTTCCCAAATTTCCCAGATATCCCACAAGACCTTCTGAGATGGGCGCTGCCTTCCTCTTCAGTATCATTGTTCTCCATTCCCTGCCGCTGTGGCCTTTGGTTTGTTGAGCTTCCTGCCACCTCAGGGCCTTTGCCCGATCTATTCCATCAGCCTGAAATGCTCTACACCTTTACCTAATTAACTCTTCCTCATCCATCATGTCTCCTCTTAAATCATTTGTCTTTAGGGAATTCTCTTTCAAGCCTGGGCTTCCCTGGTGGTTCAGACAGTAAAGAATCCACCTGCAATGGGGGAGAACTGGGTTTGATCCTTGGATTAGGAAGATTCCCTGGAGGAGAGCATGGCTACCCATTCCAGTATTCTTGCCTGAAGAATCCCCATGGACAGAGCAGCCTGGTGGGCTACAGTCTATGGGCTTGCAAAGAGTCGGATACAACTGAGAGACTAAACACAGTACAGTTCTCAAGCCCAAAGATTAGGTCAGGTTCTTCCTGTTACATCTCATTATAGCTCCCTGTGCTTTTAATTTTTGTAATTATTTGATTCACACCAGTTTCTTAAGGGCATCAATAATGCTGTTCTTGCTCACCACTGTATTGGTGGCATACATATAATAAACGCTCACTAGTGGCTCAGGGAGAAGGCAATGGCACCCCACTCCAGTACTATGTATTAATTGAACATATGCTATGCCCCAGGTAGCCTTCTATGGGCTTTATATAGTGATTTTTCTCAGTCCCCCCACCAGCGCTCCAATGGAGTAGTATAATCAGCTTTGCCTAGCCCCGAGAGAAGGCAATGGCACCCCACTCCAGTACTCTTGCCTGGAAAATCCCATGGACGGAGGAGCCTGGTAGGCTGCAGTCCATGAGGTTGCTAAGAGTCAGACACGATTGAAAGATTTCACTTTCACTTTTCACTTTCATGCATTGGAGAAGGAAATGGCAACCCACTCCAGTGTTCTTGCCTGGAGAATCCCAGGGACGGGGGAGCCTGGTGGGCTGCCGTCTATGGGGTCGCACAGAGTCGGACACGACTGAAGCGACTTAGCAGTAGCGGTAGTAGTAGCTCAGCAGTAAAGAATCCGCCTGCTAATGGAGGAGATGCAGAAGTCGCAGGTTTGGTCTCTCAGTCGGGAAGATCCCCTGGAAAAGGAAATGACAGCCCTCTCCAGTTTTCTTGCCTGGGAAATCCCATGGATAGAGGAGCCTGGGTGGACTACAGTCCATGGGCTTGCAAAGAGCTGAACACGACTTAGCGACTGAGCACACAAATATTCAGAAATGAATGAAGGTTATCAATTGTTTATTAAAGCAAAAATTGGGGCATGTTAGTCTCCAGTCCTGTCAGAAGCAGACATCAAGACAGGATTAAATGTGCCAGGATTTTACTGGGGGAAGGAATATGGAAAAAAAAATGGGAGGGAGTCTAGAACCTCATCAGACTGTGATGCAAGTCTGATCCTAGAGAGAAGGGATGTAAAGAGGATGGGGAGGACCATACTGTATGTTCCAGTGCAGGGGAAGTTCAGTGAGGCCGTGGAGGGACTCATTGGTCAGAGGCATGCCCCATACTCTCAGGACAGTGCACACTGACTCATTGGCTGGGAACATCATGGGAGGCGTGGCCTAGCAATGGGGGCGTGGCCGGGTAGCTGCGGGCGTGCAGTTGGTAGCTTACAAACAGAAGATTAATTACCAAAGGTAGGACTTCCTCAGAAGGGTGGGAAATCTTAATTTTGAGGCTCAGCAAGTATTTATTGAACTCATACTATTCTCTGATGCCATGGAAGACACTGTAGGGTTAACTGTACATGACTTCTCCTCTAGATGCTTGTGGCTCAGCTGGTAAAGAATCCGCTTGCACTGCGGGACACTTGGGTTCGATCCCTGGGTTGAGAAGATCCCCTGGAGAAGGGAAAGGCTACCCACTCCAGTATTCTAGCCTAGAGAATCCCATGGACTGTACAGGACTGGGTCGCAAAGAGTCGGACACGACTGAGTGACTTTCACTAGATGCTTATCAGCTCGCTGAGAAATTGGTAAACTCACATGCATTCTTTTGAACCTCAGTGCCATCATTTCTAAAATGAAAATAACTCCTTCTATCTGTGTGACATGTAACAGACTCAGTGGCTTCTGTGAACAGGGTTGGTGCTCACCAGTAAGATTTGAGTATGAGTTTAAAAAGTAACGGTTTGTGTCTTCCCCACTTTTTCAGCTTTCCTAGTCACTTAAGTTGAGCTGATATTTAAGTTTTCGAAGAAACTTTTGGCTGAGGATGTGTGCTTCGCTTGTAATTACTCTCATCAACAGTCCCCTGAGGCTCGTTCTTTAAAAATATTTCAAGTAAAAAGAACCACAGTTTAAATATATGATCAGCACCAAGGGAAGATTTACTATCCAGTTACCACATTTAAAGAAATCCCAGGGGAAAGGCTCAGTGATGTGTGCTTGGCCCAGTGAGCTCACTGCTGGGGTTGGCTTCTTAACTGTTAACCCCAAGGCCATGTTCGGCTTGCTCTGTGTTACAGCACAGGTATTGGGACACTAGTCAGGGTTTTTTATTTCTGTAGATAAAGATCGTGAATCCCTGAGAGAACTGGGGATTTGGAGTGGGGTGGGCCTCTTCCCTTTTCCTCACTGCCAAAGTAAGGGGGTGGTCTGTCTTTGCTTTCCACCCTCAACTCTTTTCTCTGGTATTACTCTTTGAATATACCCTCAACCCCATGCTGCTTTGTGAAGCTAATCTTATTCTAGTTTTACCTGGTGAGTTGGCCTGTTCTAAGAATTGGTTTTAATTCAATCACAATTCGCTAAGTAATTTACTAGTGAATGTGGATATTGTGCCTCAGTATTTTAATGTATAGAATGAAGGGGGTGAACTGGCTAAGGCATAAGACGACATGAAACATAAACTACACTTAAAAAATAATCTGTATCTCAAAGAATCATGGGAATGAAGAGGAAACAGATTTCCAAGGAGGAGGTGAGGAGGCAGCCTTTGATCCAAGACTCTAGGTTAATCAAAGAAAGGGATGAAAGAGATTCCATATTGAGGAAGTAGTATGAGCAACAGTGGGGCGTGTTTGCCATGTTTTAGGGAGACAAGGAGTTTGTAATGGCTGGAAGATTAGGAGGGATCCAAGCATTACTGAGTCTAAGCTCATACATTTCACCACACAACAGGCCAGTAATTGATAGACCACCTTTGGGGACAAGGAATAATGACTTTATTTGGAAGGCCAGCAAAGCAAGGAGATAGTGGGCTTGTGCCCCAAAGAACTATCTTGCCTGAGTTAGAATTTGAATATTGTAAAGCAATTATCCTCCAATTAAAAATATTTTTTAAAAATTAAAAGTTTGAACAAGCAAGAAAAACTGGAACCAACCCTGTATGTCTATCAACGGGTGACTGGATAAACAATGGAATACTGTTTATATACTGTTGATATCATGCAAAAAGATGAATGAACTTCAAAATAATCAGGTTGAGTGAAAGAATCCAGACAAAAAAGGACAAAAAAAGGGTGGGAAGAGGGAGTAAATTAAAATACTTCCTCGTTCAGGTCAGCCTCTGGAAGGGATGTGTTAATTTCTTCCTCCCTGCAGTCATTCAGAGGTGGGCCTGGTCAGGATGTTTCCTCGAAGCTAAGCAAAGGCATTTTAGTTTAATGCTTACTACCTGGGAAGCAGGGTTCCCAGAGATGGGCCATTGTGTACTCTCGTTTAGTCGCTAAGTTGTGTCTGACTCTTTGGGGACCCCAGTGGACTGTAGCCTACCAGGTTTCTCTATCCATGGGATTGTCCAGGCAAGAATACTGGAGTGGGTTTTCATTTCTTTCTCCGGAGGATTGGTGTGACCCGACCCATGCATCAAACACGTGTCTCTTGTGTCTCCTGCATTGGCAGGCAGATTCCTTACCACTGAGCCACCAGGGAAGCCCCCCATTATGTATCATTTAAGCTTACAGGCAAAATCCCTTTAGTGATTAACTTGTAATACTGAATTGAGTACAAAGGTTATTGCCTATTACACAAGGACAGATGAGAAAAGTGGAGTGGTAGGTAACCATGGTGTTCCTTGAAAACCTTGTTCAGGAGCATCGTAGGTCAAGAAGAGCCATTGTTGTTTTATAAGCAGGGGACACAATTTGAGCTGGTTAGGAAACAGTGTCTACGGAAGGACAGAAATGAGACAGGGTGAGCGGTTGCCAGAGTGGTGTAGTCATTTAGGTGAGAGAGAATTGTTTCTGTAGAAATGAATGTAAAGGGCAGATCTAGGAGATGGAAGGTGTGTAGAGTGGAGAAGAGGGCTTTGAAAGTGACCTGAGGTTTCCAGCGTGTGCATACTGCAGGCAGGGGGCTGGGGGAAGAATGCTGCTGAGAAGAACCCAGGAGGAGGGTCTGCTAGGCTGGGAATAGGGATCTTCTCGAGCTCACACTGCATTTGAGGGGCTGGCAGGATGTCCCTTGGGACCTGACAATGGAAAGGCAGATCTGGAGCTCAAGACTGTAGTCAGGGCCCAAGAGGAAGATTTGGGAGTTGTCCTCACAGTGGTCATAGTTGAAATGGCACATTGTTTAGCTTCCTCAGCTACCTAAACAAGGGTTTGGGTTTCTGGCTGTGTGGGTGAAGACAGGTGGATGGGTATTTTCTGGGGCCTGAATGGCTGATCCTGATCCGAACGACACAGTCCTTGGATCCCTGAGATTCCAAGAGAGGAGTAGGCTAATCTTGTCCTCCTCCACTTAGCATAGTTTTGCCTCTTCTCCCTCAGTTGTCCAGCTTCTCAGTCTGCAAACAACAGCTGGAGAGGGTGAGTAAGGGTCAATTCAACAGCTGTGTGCTGGAAACCAAGCAGGCGTCTAGGATGAAGACACTGTTGGGCCACAGCTGCTGCGGAGATGAGCGTGCACGTGTGTGTGTGTGTGTGTGTGTGAGAGAGAGAGAGAGAGAAAGAGAGAGAGAAACTCATGGCAGGGTGTGGGTCAAAATTGCTGGCTGTCTCTCTCTCTTTTTTAAACAGACATAATTCACTTTATTTTTCTTGTGTTAAACTCTGGAGTCTGCACAGAAGCGCTAGTGTGAGTCTTTACAAGATGGTCAGTGAACTCTGGACAGGGAAACTTGGCAAACGCCATCTCTTTCCAGAGATCAGCGGTGAGACAGCTGTGGGTCTTGGAGCTGGCAGCTGCCCTGGCCCCCCTTTCAAGGGCCTGGGCTTCTCCAGGCCCTCCCACAGCATCATCCATCATTTGATGTTTTCTAGAAGAAGCACTGGCCAACTTTTTAAAGTAAATTAAATATTAAATATTCTTTTAAAAGTTTTAATGCTGTACCAAAGATGACTTCACTTCCTATTTTAGTACAAATCCTGGTGACTAGAACTTTCAGGGTCCCCCACTTGCGGGTGACCCAGTTGCTGGCACACCGTGGCCACAGTGGCAGTGGAGGGTGTTGGGAGAGTCTAGGCTCTGCTGGAAACCGCCTTCAGGCTGCTGCCTCAGGGAGAAGCACAGGAATCTGGAAATACGTGAATGGATTAAAAGTTCAAGAGGAGGCTGATGTCCCCAATCCCAGTGGAAGAGAGGCCTTTTCCTGGAAAGTGATTAGGGATTTGGGTGTGTGGTTTTGTTCTGGGACAAACAAAAGTCTTGAGCTGGATATCTGTTTCTAATCATAATTTGGATTACCCCACATACTAACCAAATGTTTGTCTGAGGAGACCAATCCTCAGGCCCCAGAGAGCAAGACAAATCTCCACCCATGAGTCAGGAAACCCCTGGCTAAGTAGGCTCTTTCTAACTGCTGCCTCTCCCTGCTGGGAAAGGGCTGGAAGGAACTCTTTCTTGTATCTGGGCTTCTTCAGCCTCCTGCTGTCCCCTATGGTCACTGTTGGTTCTCTAAAAAGCAACTACTCCCCACCCCCAGGACATCGGACAATGTTTGGTCACTTTGGGTTGTCCCACCCGAGAGTTGGTGCTAATGGCGTCAAAGGTCAGTGATGGTGCTAAACATCCCCCAATGCATGTGACAGCTAATGGTCATCTGGCCCCAAGTCTCAGTTGTGCCCTGCAGGATAGCCAGCTCTAAAACTGTGCCCTCCCCAGTGATGTTTGTTTCCAAGCAAGCCTTCTAGTAGGTAGATGCTGGTAAACCAATATCTCCTTTGCCAATTTCCCTGCTATAAATATTCTCACCATATTTGATATCAAGCTACCGTGGTGATGTCCTTAACGTGGAGTTGGGAAGAGGTGCACAGAACTGGCTCTTATCAGCCACCGCAAGCCAGCTCCATTCACTCACTAAGGTCCATTTATTCTCAAACCTCAGGAAGAACAAGCAAACCAGTACTCTTTCCTGAGAGTGTTGCTTTCAGAGTTATGCTGAACCATATTGGAGCCTTCATCATCATCTAGTCGCTCAGTCATGTCCGGCTCTTTGCAACCCCACGGTCCACTAGGCTCCTCTTTCCATGGGATTGTGCCAGCAAGAATACTGGAGTGGGCTGCCAGTTTCTTCTCCAGGGGATTGTCCCAACCCTGGAATCAAGCATGGGTCTCCCACATTGCAGGCAGACTCTTTACCATCTGAGCCACCAGTTCAGTTCAGTTCAGTCACTCAGTCATGTCCAACTCTTTGCATCCCCATGGACTGCAGCACACCAGGCCTCGCTGTCCATCACCAACTCCTGGAGTTTACCCAAACTCATGTCTGTTGAGTCGGTGATGCCAACCAACCATCTCATTTTCTGTTGTCCCCTTCTCCTCCTGCCTTCAATCTTTCCCAGCATTAGAGTCTTTTCAAATGAGTCAACTCTTTGCATCAGGTGGCCAAAGTATTGGAGTTACAGCTTCAACATCAGTGAAGCTAAAACTTCCAATGAACACTCAGGACTGATCTTTAGGATGGACCAGTTGGATTTCCTTGAAGTCCAAGGGTCTCTGAAGAGTCGTCTTCAACACCACAGTTCAAAAGCATCAATTCTTAGGCACTCAGCTTTCTTTATAGTCCAACTCTCACATCCATACATGACTACTGGAAAAACCATAGCCTTGACTAGATGGACCTTTGTTGGCAAAGTAATGTCTCTGCTTTTGAATATGCTGTCTAGGTTGGTCATAATTTTCCTTCCAAGGAGTAAGTATCTTTTAATTTCATGGCTGCAGTCACCATCTGCAGTGATTTTGGAGCCCTAAAAAATAAAGTCTGCCACTGTTTCCCAATCTACTTGAAGGACCGGATTACTATGATTTTAGTATTCTGAATGTTGAACTTTAAGCCAACTTTTTCACTCTCCTCTTTCACTTTCATCAAGAGGCTTTTAGCTCCTCTTCACTTTCTGCCATAAGGGTGGTGTCCTCTGCATATCTGAGGTTATTGATATTTCTCCTGGCAATCTTGATTCCAGCTTGTGCTTCATCCAGCCCAGCATTTCTCATGATGTACTCTGCATAGAAGTTAAATAAACAGGGTGACATTATACAGTACTATTTGGAACCAGTCTGTTGTTCCATGTCCAGTTCTAACTGTTGCTTCCTGACCTGCATACAGGTTTCTCAAGGGGCAGATCAGGTGGTCTGGTATTCCCATCTCTTTCAGAATTTTCTACAGTTTAGTGTGATCCACAGTCAAAGGCTTTGGCATAGTCAATAAAGCAGAAATAGATGTTTTTCTGAAACACTCTTGCTTTTTTTATGATCCAGCAGATGTTGGCAGTTTGATCTCTGGTTCCTCTGCCTTTTCTAAATCCAGCTTGAACATCTGGAAGTACATGGTTCATGTATTGCTGAAGCCTGGCTTGGAGAATTTTGAGCATTACTTTACTAGCGTGTGAGATGAGTGCAATTGTGTGGTAGTTCGAGCATTCTTTGGCATTGCCTTTCTTTGGGATTGGAATGAAAACTGACCTTTTTCAGTCCTGTGGCCACTGCTGAGTTTTCCAAATTTGCTGGCATATTGAGTGCAGCACTTTCACAGCATCATCTTTTAGGATTTGAAATAGCTCAACTGGAATGCCATCACCTCCACTAGCTTTGTTCGTAGTGATGCCTCCTAAGGTCTATTTGACTTCACATTCCAGAATGTCTGGCTTTAGGTGAGTGATCACATGATCATGATTATCTGGGTCGTGAAGATCTTTTTTGGATAGTTCTTCTGTGTATTCTTGCTACCTCTTCTTAATATCTTCTGCTTCTGTTAGGTCCATACCATTTTTGTCCTTTATTGTGCCCATCTTTGCATGAAATGTTCCCTTGGTATCTCTAATTTTCTTGAAGAGATCTCTAGTCTTTCCCTTTCTATTGTTTTCCTCTATTTCTTTGCACTGATCACTGAGGAAAGCTTTCTTATCTCTCCTTGCTATTCTTTGGAACTCTGCATTCAGATAGGTATATCTTTCCTCTTCTCCTTTGCTTTTTGCTTCTCTTCTTTTCACAGCTATTTGTAAGGCCTCCTCAGACAGCCATTTTGCCTTTTTGCATTTCTTTTTCTTGGGGATGGTCTTGATCCCCGACTCCTCTACCATGTCATGAACCTTCGTCCACAGTTCATCAGGCACTCCGTCTATCAGATCCACTCCTTTAAATCTATTTCTCACTTCCACTGTTTTCATGAAGACCCACAAGACCTTTTAGAACTAACACCCAAAAAAGATGTCCTTTTCTGAGCCACCAGGGAAGACCAAAAAGAAAAAATCACTTTTCCCAATCATGTCTTCTCCTTTGTTGAAGAAAATGGCAATCCACTCCAGTATTCTTGCCTAGAAAATCCCATGGACAGAGGAGACTGGTGGGCTACAGTCATAGGGTTGCAAGGAGTCAGATACCACTAAAGTGATTTTGGAGAATCATGTCTTCATTTAACATTTTGAAATTTTGTTCATTGTGGATTTTTTTCATTTATTTTGACTTTTAAAAATACTGCATTAGATTTTATTTTATCTTTATTGCCCCTCTTCCTTCTTATTTTTGTTCTTCCTCTTTTCTTTTTCCTCTGCTCCACAACCACCCCCCCTCCCCTTTTTTCTGTTTTTTTTTTTTTTGTTTGTTTGTTTTTTTGCTATTTATTAGAGAAGGAAATGACAACCCACTCCATTATTCTTGCCTGGAGAATCAATGGATGGAGGAGTCTGGTAGGCTACAGCCCAGGAGGTCGCAAAGAGTTGGACATGACTGAGCAACTTCACTTTCACTTTTCACTTTCATAGCAGAATGGTTAAGCTGCCAGAGTCACATCATATAGGTTTAAAGTAGCAAACTGCTGTGTCACTTAATAGCCGTGTGACTCTGAGCAAGTACCTGACATATAAGTACTTGCTATTTTAATATATATATACTTTTTTGGCTAATATAGAATATATATGCATATAATATAGAATGCTATGCTAAGCTGCTTCAGTCGTGTCCAGCTCTTTGCAACCCCATGGACTGTAGCCCAGCAGGCTCCTTTGTCCATGGGATTCTTCAGGCAAGAATACTGGAGTAGATTAGTATTTCCTACTCCAATAATATAGAATATATATGTATATATAAGATATATGTATATATAATATATATGTATACACCCACATGCATATATATACATACTTTTGTTGCTATTCATTCACTAAGTTGTGGCCAACTCTTTGTGATCCCATGGACTGCAGCATACTAGGCTTCCCTGTCCTTCACCATCTCCCAGAGTTTTCTCAAACTCATGTCTATTGAGTCAGTAATGCCATCCAACCATCTCATCTTCTGCCACTTCCTTCTCCTCTTGTCCTCAATCTTTCCCAGCATCAGGGTCTTTTCCAGTGAGTCGGCTCTTCACATCAGGTGGCCAAAGTATTGGAGTTTCAGCTTCAGCATAAGTCTTTCCATTGAACATTCAGGGCTGATTTCCTTTAGGATGAACTGGCTTGATCTCCTTACTGTACAAGGGACTCTCAAGAGTATTCTCCAGCACCACAGTGCAAAATCATCAATTCTTTGGTGCTCAGCCTTCACTGTGGTCTTTCTCTCACATCCATACATGACTACTGGACCTTTTTCAGCAAAGTGATGTCTCTGATTTTTAATACACTGTCTAGGTTTATCATGGCTTTCCTCCCAAGGAGCAAGCATCTTCTAATTTTGTGGTTGCGGTTACCATCCACAGTGATTTTGGAGCCCCCCCAAAATAAAATCTATCACTGTTTCCATTTCCACCCCTCATTTTCCATAAAGTGATGGGACTGGATGCCATGATCTTAGTTTTCTGAATGTTGAGTTTTAAGCCAACTTTTTCACTCTTCTATTTCATCCTGATCAAGAGGCTCTTTAGTTCCTCTTCAGTTTCTGCCATTGAAGTGGTGTCATCTGCATATCTGAGGTTGTTGGTATTTCTCCTGACAATCTTGATTCCAGCTTGTGAGTCATCCAGCCTGGTATTTTGCATGATGTACTCCACATGTAAATTGAACTAGCAGGGTGGCAAGATACAACTTTGATGTACTCCTTTCCCAATTGGGAACCAGTTGGTTGTTCCATGGCCAGTTCTAACTGTTGGATTTTGACCTGCATCCATATATATTTGAGGATTTTGTGTTGGGTAGTTTGCTAATCATTTTGTATATGTTATCTAATTTAACCTATACACATGGATGTACACAGAGAACATGAGGTTTTTGAATGAGGAAAATGAGGCCCAAAGAGGTTAAATGGCATGCTCTAATTCCTGTAGCTAACCAATAGTAGGGCTGGAATACATACTCAGGCTTGTCTGAGTCTAGATCCTGCCCCTTATGCCTCACACTGTACACATTTGGGGGAGTCAAGTCCATGCACGGCTTTCTCATGGACAGTGAGACTGTTCTGCTTTAGGGCCCGTGTCCCTGTGAAAGTCTCAAGGAACCTCTAATGAACTTCTGTGAGCCACACCCAGACATCACACCCAGGCCCAGGGTTCTGATCCAGGCTGGTGCCCACTATCACAAGGCCAAGCTAGAAAATCTGGGATTAATTAGGGGAATTTATGCTTCCTGAGGAGAGTTGTTGAGAAGAGATGAAATCTGTTTGCTGATGTCTTTTTTTTCTTTTTAAAAATTCTATTTTTGTATAGTTGTTAAGGGTCATGCTCCATTTACAGTTATTACAAAATATTGGCTCCATTGCCCATGTCGTATAATCCACCCATGAACATGTCTTATACCCAGTAGTCTGCACCTCCCACTTCCCCCTATATTGCAGAAATGGGAGAGAAGTGGTGTAGAGGCTCTGGAAGATCCACAGTTGCTCACATATTCTTCCACTGAATTAAAGATCTTACTTAGAAGATGTGAGATCTGTCATTAAGTAGCTGCATGGACAGCCCTGGAGTTGTGTGACAGGTGATCCTGCTTCTTGCAGGCTCCTGAAGCCCTTTGGGTCTCAAAACAAACAAGGATGCTGAGTTAGATTTCTCTCTGATGCAAACCCTGAATGATGTTGCTTTTCTTTTAGGGAGTCCTCACCAGACTGGGAAGGCAAGGAGAAGCACACCCTGACTGTGGCCCACACCTACGGGGGCTATTGTTCACAACAGGTGGGCTGACAAGTGCTCTTCATGATAGTCTCCACTAGACCTGCCTGTTATGCTCCTTTGTGACTTCCTATACTTTTCTAGAAATCTCAACTCTGCAATAATGCAGCTCTTTGCCTGATTGTTTCTCATTTGCCCTCCAGACTGTAGCTTCAAGAGAGCAGGGCCCTTGTTTACTTTGTTCATTACTTTGTCTCCAGCATGAAGCCTGGTACACATTAGGTTAGCAGTGTGTTAGTAGGTTGAATGAATGGAAGAAAAACAATGAGACATAATGCATATCCAGATGGTTGGAGGGACATCCAGAAGAACTCGAGTCAGGCCTGGCAAGGTCTCATCAGAGTCCCACTCCCCTTCGTTGAAAGATGGAGGGTGGGGATTCTTTTTTTTTTTTAAGTTTGTTTATTATTTTTATTTTTTGTTGCACCGGCTCTTTATTGCTGAAAGGGTTTTCTCTAGTTGTGGCGAGTGGGGGCTACTCTTCGTTGGGATGTGCTGACTTCTCATGGCTTCTCTTGTTGCAGAGTATAGGCTCTAGGCACTTGAGCTTCAATAGTTGCAGTAGTTTGTTCTTAGTACTTAGTCTCAGTAGTTGCAGTGTGTGGCTCTAGCGCGCAGGGCCTTTGGTGGCTGTGGCTCCTGGGCTCTATAGCACAAGCTTAGCAGTTGTGGCGCATGGGCTTAGCTGCTCCACAGGATGTGGAATCTTCCCAGGCCAGGGATTGAACCCATGTCCCATGCATTGGCAGACAGATTCTTACCCACTGCACCACCAGGGAAGTCTGAGGGCAGGGATTCTAATATGATGCCTAAAGCAGGGTGGGAATAACTTTAAATCAAGACTTTGCTAGAAAGAGAACTAAGAAATAACAGGTGATGAAACCCTAAATCTTATAGATCACAGCTGAAGAAATAAAAATCTGCTTTCTAGATTATTCTGCTCACTGTAGAGAACAATAAGCTATATAATGCTTCTTAAGAAAGGTGATGTGAAGTTGTGGGCCTCAAGGGGCTTTCCTGGCCCTGTGGTCTGCCGCACAAGAAGTACAGCTCCATCTTTCAGGGACCACCTTGGACTAGCCTGGAGCTGCCCCTTAGGCCAGGTGGAGCTTCTGGGGCTGGATGTTAGATTTGGGAGTGGGGCTCTAAAAGGAAGCCCACAGTGAATATTGAGACAGCAGCAGTCTCAGGTTATTCCCAGGCCTTAACTTAACGCATCAGATAGGGGAGCTAAGCAAGTTAGGCTAAAACTCAGGCTGTTGGTTGTCCATATCCATTAGGACAATGACCATGATGAGTCTGTAATTCATTCTCAAGAGCCAAACAAGTTGCATTCACTTTGAAAGTAGCCAACTTTGAAGAACCAATTCACCCAATTCTGAAATGCACAGTTTTCTATATGGAGACAGCACCTTACTTCAGGACCACACAGTCAGCTGGGAGATGAGAAAAGGATGAAGTGAAGTCAGGATTTTGTGAAGTCAGGATATGGGGTGACTCAGAGGAGACATATTAATAAAAGGAGACAGGGAACTTCACAAAAGGAAATGAATTCTCCTTTGATTAATGATGTGCAGAAAACTTGACGTCATTATTAACGCTTATAGTACACAGATGACAGGGGCCCACCCTATTGTGAGCAGAGGACAGGATGTGAATAATTCGATAGCTTTGTCACCATTTAGAAAAAGTCTCTCTGCACATGCATATGTGTGTATGTGTTTGGATTGATAATTTCAAGAGACGTGGTGGTTGTTTAGGGAATAAGACAGAATTGTTGTGTTTCTACTTTCAGCTCTTAGGAAAGTACATAAGAAATTCATAGCTGTTTGAAAAGTGATTTGAGATCCTCTGATGAAAGGTAATGAGAAGTCAGAGACATCAGTCTTGGAGTGTGAAGACAGCATGTGATTTTATGTTGGAGTGGTGCTAGACTATCTAGAATATGTTCCTCTCTTACCTCTCCAACAAACAAGAAAATGGGTATTGGAAGAGGAGGGAGCAGGGCTGGAAGGAAGAGGCGACGTTCAGCAAAACCCGCAGTATTTTATATTAACCAAGAGGAAGACAGCCTGGGGACCCAGGAGGGACCGGGGTCTGCCTTCATGCCCTAGGGCAGTTTGCCTTCTTGCAGTCTGAACTCTGTTACCTTTTAGGGTGGTCTGTTTGGTCAAGTTTTCCCAAATGATGTAATATCTGCTGTCTTGTCACAGTGAAAACCACCTTTTGCTTTTCAAGAGAGCATTGTTTTCTGTTGCATTAATATTTGGGTGACAGTCATCTGTCATTAAAACCTTTATTATTCTCTACATTTACAAATCTGCTTTTCTTAGAACATCTTTTCTTCAGCAAAGACTTAAGAGGAAGGTGCTCTGTCTACCATCCAGGATCTAGCTAGAGTGAGGCCTCCTGGTAGACGGGGGCCATCTCTGACCACAGGTGCCAGAGGCAGCTGAATGGTCTGGTCAAAACTCAGCTCCAGAAGGGGCTCCAGTTCTGGATCTGCTGCCCCTATTCACAGGATTTTAGACAAGTTATCCAACCCCTCGGAGTTACAATTTCCTCATTTGTGAAATAGAATAAGAAAGATCTACCTTTTGGGGTTATTGCGAGCATTTAAAGAATAGTTATGTATGGCCCATAATAGGCCTAGTAGATAGGAAGCACCAAATAAGTGTTTGCTGCTGCTGCTTCTACTGCTACTACTACTATTATTATTTCCTGAGAATTTCTAGGCTGGTTTAGAGAAAATTATTGAGAGTATTATTTCCATCATTATTACAGTCTCCAAAAGAAACTAAGGATTTGAAGGACAATGCTCGGGTAGATTAAATTATTTTTGGTATTCTCCCTCTTCTATTCTTTTCTTCTGGCTCTTCCAGATTTCTGACACATTGCCATGTGTCTGATCATTATCATGGCTTAAGGTTTTAGTGATGTGTTAAAAATATCCGCTATGAGTGTAAGCTGGGCTTCCCAGGTGGCTCAGATGGTAAAGAGTCTGCCTGCAATGTGGGAGACCCGGGTTTGATCCCTGGGTTAGGAAGATCCTTGGAGAAGTAAATGGGAACCCACTCCACTGTTCTTGCTTGGAAAATTCCATGGATGGAGGAGCCTGGCAGGCTACAGTCCATGGGGTAGCAAAGAGTCTGACACGACTGAGCAACTTCACTTTCACTTCCTTTCTTTCATGAGTATAAGCTACTGAAGGTACACATACCTACTAGGATGAATTCATGCTTTCAAAGTAGGCTGGAAACTTGACACTTTTCTGAAAGATAAAGCAATAAACCCTATAGACTTCTAGAACTTTAAAGCTAGACTGCAGGGGCCATCAAGTTTAAGACCCTAGTAGGCAAATGATTCACCCTTGGAGACAGGCATGGTTGGTTATTGGCAGAGCGTGGTTAGAGTCTCGGGTCAAGTTAGTCAGTTGAATACTATGAACATGTGAAACATGGTGTGACTTCTTATAACGCTGCTTCTTCTGAACTGCACGGTGGCAGCATGCCATCCGTGTCCAGAAAAGGGTCTTATCAGATTGCCTATAAACTCTATGCACTGAAAGGGGTGTCGCTGAGGACATCATCCTGATCCTGTTTATGAAGACACCTGAGGGGCCATATCTTTCAAGTACCAGAAATAGCTGGTGCTCCTGGGACAACTGTTTTCATCTGATGAATGCCCAGAAGTTTTTATGTGATTGTTATCTTGTGATCAGTGCTTTTTGCATTGACTAGGAATGCTCAGGGAGAAGGCAATGGCACCCCACTCCAGTACTTTAGCCTGGAAAATCCCATGGACTGAGGAGCCTGGTAGGCTGCAGCCCATGGGGTCGCTGAGTCAGACACCACTAAGCGACTTCACTTCCACTTTTCACTTTCATGCATTGGAGAAGGAAATGGCAACCCACTCCAGGGTTCTTGCCTGGAGAATCTCAGGAACGGGGGAGTCTGGTGGGCTGCCAACTGTGCGGTCGCTCAGAGTCGGACACGACTGAAGCGACTTAGCAGCAGCAGCAGCAGGAATGCTCAGGAGCAAATTTACATTCTATCTCTGTGAATAGGACCAGTAGCTACTACAAATTACAGATGTTCATTATAGCTGAAAACTTTGCAGGCAGCTTTTCTAAGCAGTGTTCCGCTGCTCACTGACATTCTCTGACACTGTGGATATTTCCTGGAGGGAAGAGGAGTTTTGGAGTCCTTCGTGTCATATACTTTATCTCCTTCTTGGATATTCATGATGTATATATTGGTATCTGATAAGTTCTGATAAGTCTGGCAAGTCTTATAAGTCTGACAATTTAGAATCAAAACAAAAAGAGCTTTTTAAAGCTTTGTTTGGTCCTATAGTTATAAAACTTATTTGATCACAGAATCTTAAAAAAAAATTACCTCAGAAGTCTCTAATTTTATAGGAAACACTTTTGGGAGAATACTGTCTTCAGTAATCTGTAATCAAACCCTGTTTATTGGATTCATGTAAGTACATGAGTTGTCTCTTGACAGGGCAAAACATGATTCTTTCTACTTCTGCAAAGCAAAGAGTCCAGTTGTGTATATTGGACCACATGACTGCTGAGGTCCCTTTGAGCTCTAAGGTTTGTTAATTCTTGATTTTTAAAATGAAGAAAAGTGTCTCAAGAATATCTGCTCATAGAATTAAGAATTTAACTTTATGAACGTGAAGACTAAAATTAGTAATTAAAATAGTGTATGAAACATTTCTGGTGCTGTTTACTCATGTCTAATCTAAAAGATTGCTTTAAAAATCATGTTTATAAAAACAGCTCCCAGGAGAGTTTACAAAGATACACATTTCCTTTGAAAAGCCTCTGAGTCAAAAGAAGTAGGATTTCCATTTGAACTCCTGTTTGGGTATAGAATTTATAACCTGCTTCCTGCTTTGATAAAGGCTTTTTCCCAATGGGGTTGATGCAGCTCCATGGTGTATCTCCAGGGGGTTGTGCAACTAGATTTACTCCTGAAGCACGTAGCCCATTCAGAGACTGTGCTGTTAGTTTACGAGGCACTTTTGGCATTAAAACCCTTCCCCTCCACACTCCCTGTTAAAACTCAACAAACAGAAGCCAACAGCAAGGTCCTCAAGCCCCTGCCATATTTGTATTACTTGGGTGGGAGCCTAGACTTGCCTTAGACAACACACCTAGCTTCTGGAATTGTTCCATCCCCTTGACCACTGAGCCAGACCCAAGGGGAAATAGCAAGGCAAAATCACCTTCAAAGAGATGGACTGCAGGCAGCAAGGATAGGTCCTCAAGCCTGGGTCTTAGCTTGGCATCCAGCTTTCTCGAGCAGCATGGTCCTGGATATGGCACCATAACTCCAGCAGCTTTCATTGTCCTCCTCTCTGTGTATACCTATGGAAGGGTGCGATTTCATTATTTCTCTGGACCACTTGCCCCTCTGAATGTATTTCTGAGTTTTTCTCCTGTTTGACTATGCCTACTATGTGTCAGGTACTACATCACAATAACACATATTCCCTTGTCCTTCCCCTTGAGGAACTCGTAGTGTTGAAGAGCAGATGGCACCAGGAAAAAATTTTCATCCAACGTGACAGAGACTCCAAATGAGTTGTGTATAAAGACCAATGAGGAAGTGATGGAGGTGACATGTGAGTCAGGTCTTAGAAAATGTGTTGGACACTGATTTTGCCACTAATAGAATTCCTTTTTCTGAGTAATGGCAACCAGCCTGCTAAAGGGGGAAGTGTAAACTAAGAACTTGTTTTGGATTTACTCAGTAGACTAGCTGACTGAACCTATTAGGCAAAGTCTAGACTCTGACTTCAAGCAATTCAGTGAATATTCAGGCCTTAAGCATTTCAGTTATTGGAGGAAGAGACCATCTGGAAAGTGGACTCTCTGGAACTCACTCTCAAGTTTCCTGTTGTAGAAATGTTCTAGGGATAGTTTTGATTTGTGGAACGCCTGGAATTAACTTTGCTTTATGTTTAATAATGCCTAGTTTCCCAGTCTCATGGCAGACAGAAAATAAATGGCATGTTTAAATTGCTATGTAGGTGAAAAGAAAGACCACTACTGAAGAATGGGTTTTAATTTAAATTTCAGAGGACATTTTACAAAGTACATGAACTTAACAGGTAAGTGCGCTCCTTGAGTTTGCTGATCTGGAGATAACTGACACTGGAAGGTGGGTAGCAGCAGATCCAGTGCTGGGCAGAATTTTGTGGATCTTTTTCAAGTTGCCTTTATGAGGAAAAGTCATGGGTGTCAACCATGTGACATAATATCCATCCCTTCCCTGGCCATACAAATAGTTTTCTAATTTGATGTTGTAGAAAATGTTTCACTGTAAAAATACTCCTTTTCTTTAGATTTAGCACTTAAGATGTCCCCCAAGCCCCTCTTCCCAAAATTCATTCTAATTGTGAATTTTGACTGTCTGTGTTTATTATATTTATACCAGATAGGATCTTTGTCTTCTCTTCTGCCATGGGTTGAGACAGTATTCATCCAGCTGGCTTTCCAGACTCCAAAGTTAAATGGTACCCTTCACCACGTGGGACTGGCTTAGCATTTGAAAGCAGCACTTATGTTTCAGATTTTAATTCGAAACTGAAGGTGTGCTATTTCTAGACTTGAGTCTTGCTTCCCACTATTTGTTATCATATACTTCCTCTTGGCATTTCAATGGGTACCTGTGACTCCTGCTGGACTTCAAACTCCTTAAAAACAAGGAATTTGTTCTTGTTGTTCAGTCACTCAGTTGTGTCTGACTTTTGCAATTCCATGCAAAAAGTCTGCAGCACAGCAGGCTTCCCTGTCCTTTACTACCTCCCAGGGTTTGCTCAAACATGTCCGTTGGAGAAGACTCTTGAGAGTCCCTAGGGTTGCAAGGAGATCAAACCAGTCAATCCCAAAGGAAATCAATCCTGAATATTCATTGGAAGGACTGGTATGGAAGCTCCAATACTTTGGCCACCTGATGTGAAGAGTCGACTCATTAGAAAAGACCCTGATGCTGGGAAAGATTGAGGGCAGGAGGAGAAGGGGATGACGGAGGATGAGATGGTTGGATGGCATCACCGATTCAGTGGACATGAGTTTGAGTAAGCTCCAGGAGATGGTGAAGGACAGGGAAGCCTGGCATGTTGCAGTCCATGGGATCGCAGAGAGTTGGACATGACTGAGTGACTGAACAACAACATATCCATTGAGTCAGTGATGCCATCCAACCATCTCATCCTCTGTTGCCCCATTCTCCTCCTGCCCTCAATCTTTCCCAGCATCAGGGTTTTTTTCCAATGAGTTAAGAACAGGAAGGGGTTTCATTTATCTTTATATTCTATAGTTCATACATAAAAGTGATGCTTAAGAAGTATTTATCAAACAGATATATTTATCCTAAAAGTTCATCAATTGAACCATCCCATGTAGGCAAGAGGTAAAAAAGAAAGTACTGTGTATACACGTCTCAGAACTTCACTTTTCCTAATAACTTAAAAAGGGGGGCAGGTAAAGGAATCTCCTGATAAATAAATGTGAGTACCTCCCCAGCATGATCCAAGGATCCTGATTTACTTTGTGCTCAAATGGGACTTTCTGCTTTAGGATCATGTATGTGTGGATCATATATGGTATCAAGAAGGATGCCGTGTGAGCCGTGAAGTGGAAGTCTTCCCTCTCTGGAAGGGCCGAGGCAAACCTGTTTCGTGTTTCCTGTCTGAGGTCCCAGTAACACACTAGCTACCATTTCCTTGGCATCTGCTGCTGCTGCTAAGTTGCTTCAGTCGTGTCTGACTCTGTGCGACCCCATAGACAGCAGCCCACCAGGCTCCGCCCTCCCTGGGATTCTCCAGGCAAGAACACTGGAGTGGGTTGCCATTTCCTTCTCCAGTGCATGAATGTGAAAGTGAAAGTGAAGTCGCTCAGTCATGCCCGACTCTTAGCGACCCCATGGACTGCAGCCTACCAGGCTCCTTCGTCCATGGGATTTTCCAGGCAAGAGTACTGGAATGGGGTGCCATTGCCTTCTCCTCCTTGGCATCTTCCCTGTGCCAAAAATTCAAGCATATGATCTCATTTAATCCTCACAAGGATTCCAGGGCTTAGAGGGGTTAAATGGCTTCCCCATGGACCCATAGATAAACATGTCGAAAACCAGACCTATGAGCAAGCCTCCCCCAGGTTGGCATTCTCCCAGCACTCCCTGTCTTGGTGAGTGAAAATTTTAGCATCCAGTTCCTCCAGTGAGAAATCCTCTCTCGATAACCCAGCTTCCAGGTCTTGTGGAGATCGTGTGCACCCGTGGACTTCCTGTTGACTTCCATTCCAGCCCAGCCACCATCTGCCCTCTGTGGACAGCTTAGAAGCCTCCCCAGTGGTCTAAAGTAGACCTCCTCAAATCTAGTCCCAATGCTAAGCTTAAGTGGTCTTCTCAAAAGTCATATATTATCATGTGATTTTTTTGATTAAAAATCCTCCAGTGCTACTTCTGTTCACTGTTAGAGACCAGGGTCCTTAACAAGGCTCACCATGCCCTCCCTGCCTGGCCCCATGTGGCAGCCCAGTCTCCTCATTTTCTGGACCTCGAGCCAGCCAGCTGTTCCCTCAGCCTGGAATATTCTTACCATCTCTTTCAGAGCCTAGGTTGATACCCACTCAGCTGACAAAGCTCAGCTCAATAGCGTCTTCTTCAAGGGTCTTGTGTGTACTTTTTTGGCATTGTATGCTTATCCTCCATAGTGTTCATCTTATATTTATTTGCTTTATTATTGGATTGATACCTGGTTGTCTCATGAGCCTGTAAGGTGCATGAGGGCAGGGGCCATGTCTGTTTGCATTCACCAAATCTTAGTTCAGAACCTGAAGACAGCAAACAGTTGATGAATATTTGTTGCATGAATTAATGCACTAACAGCCAGCAAGTGACAGAACTGAGATTTCAACTCAAAAGCTCAGTGTCTCCTGTCTTTAGCGTGTGGCTAGAACTCTAAATGATCAGGTGTGGGGACAGAGGAGGGTTGAGATTGGGAATCTGGCTCACTCTTCCCTCTGGGACAGGAAGGGGTTGACAGTTGAGCTTGTGGTCACTGAAGATTCACTGGGCTCCTGCCCCATTCCAGGTACTTTGTTCATTCTCAAATTTAATCCCTCTTAACAGTCCCTCAGGAGGTTAAGTAACTTGCCAAGTCACCCAGAAGTCAAGCTGGAAGCCTAGATTCAAGCCTGGGCCCTTTGGCCCGCCACCCATGCTTGTAACCCTTTGCTAACTGTCCCTACCTTGTTCCTTGTTTTACCCCCTCACTGTGGGTCCCTATCTGATCTTCGGTTCTGTTCCTTTTCTTGTAAATTTGTACTCATTTCTTCTTTAACTTATCACCTGTCTCTCTTCCCTTCCCTGACTCCTTTTCTCCATTCCTCCATCTTCCCTTCCCCCACTCCCTCCTAATTCTATTAGAGATGAGAACCATGACGTTACTTACCTGAAATTTATATTTCAGGAGGCTGTCAGCAACCAGAAGTCCTGCAAACTAGGCAACTTGGTAGAACAAAATGGAGATGAGAATTATAAATGTCTATGCTTGTGTCTCTTCTTACTCTTATGATTGGTTAGCTTTCAGTTTTAAAATCACTTCTGATTTTGAGCTTTGAATTTGGCCTACTAACGGTAGTAAAAGCAGTACAAAGAAAGGGAACAAAACTTCACAACTGCATTTTTCTTCCCTATGAGAAGGCCACTATAAACTGTGGAGATGCTTCTTAAATAAAATTAGATTCTGCCACTGCCTGCTGTTTCCCTCTGCATTTCATTTCTTTTCTCTGAATCACTGAGCCTCTCTTGGGACGCTAGGTAATCCGAAGAAACAATGGAGTGTTTGGGCACCTCGGGTTCTACGGAGAGCTAAGGCACATTGATTTGCATTTCTAGGTCAGGCGTAATTTCGCTTTCACTTAACCCTTGTACTGACCCTTGTTTTTCAGCACTTTGGCTCTTTCCGCCATCCGTTTGAGAGCATTCAGTTTCCTCAACCCACAGATAGTAAGTGTCCCCTGGCAACCAAAAGCTTGCAAACTGCCCCCAACTCCCCTCTTCAGTGTTGCCAGCATCACTATGGTCTTTTCTGTGAGGAACTGGCCAGTATTTTAGATGTCTCTGAATGCAAATTTTATTCACATTTAAGAAGGTAGGTTTTTTTTTGGTGTTAATGGAAGATGAAGTAAACATTAGAAATTGCATTATTCAGTTGTGTATGTATCTGCCCAAGTTTTGCACCTCTTTGTGGTTGTAAATCCTTGATGTAATGGATGCCATCTCTCTCGGCATGAGTCATACTGGGTATGAGTCATTCTATGAAGACCCACAGTGTGTCAGAAAGAGGGACATGATGTATATTTAGGACTTTAAAATAAGGCTATTCTGCTGTCTTATTCATAGTGTAGTTTCTGATAAGAGGGAGCAAAGACACCAACAAGATTTAATTACTTGCACTGTGGCAGGAACACATCATTAGTTGTCCATCTGTAGTGAAGTCCACTTGGCTAGAAGACCCTGTGTAAAGTAAAGATGCTCTGAGATGCAACATGTTGTACAAAGTGGGAAATGAAATATTAATGAAATGTTTGCCTCTCAAAGCTTTAACTCAATTGATAAGAATAATTTTATGTTTTTTTTATTGTAGAAGTAAATCATAATCGTCTGATATATGAATTATATCTCAAACAATTGTTTTTAGAGAATAGTAGCAAGAGGATTATAGAAGAGACAGGTAAACAGTAAGAAACAAATAAAAACCAACAATAATTCCAGTTTCCAGAGATAACCCGGAGAAGGAAATGGCAACCCACTCCAGTTGTTCTTGCCTGGAGAATCCCAGGGACGGGGGAGCCTGGTGGGCTGCCGTCTATGGGGTCGCACAGAGTCAGACACGACTGAAGCGACTTAGCAGCAGCAGCAGCATGATTTGTTTTCCATTATCTTGAGTACATGAATACAAAACTGAAATAGTGTAATAAGTAGTGTTGAAATCTTCTCATGCATTGTGAACATTACATATCCTTCCCCCTCTACACACATGTTATGTCATATGATTGTTTTATAAAAATTGAACAAATTTTTTATTGTTGGCCATCTAGGCTGCCTCCAAGTTCTGGACTATGTATGTAGCTCTGTAATGACCATACATGAAACTGTATCAACATCTATGATGATTCCTTAGATTAATTTCTAGATATCTAGTTGCTCTAAGAATATGTACTCTTTTAAAGGCTTTAAAACCTATACATATACATATATTCCTTCAGAAAGGTTGGTTCAATTTATACTTGCAGTGTACATACACCGTTGTACATATTTTTATATAATTTCCCATCATTAGATATTATTTAAAGATTTCTGCCAATTTGACAAGTGAAAAATAGTATCTCATATTTCTTATTATTTTAACTCCTTTGTGTTAACTTCTTAATGAAGTTAAACATTCTTTCAAATAATCATTGTCCATTAAAAAATTACTTATAATTTTTTTGATCATTTATATTATATGTTGTTTATCTTTTGGTTAATTTGTAAGATTTTTCAAACAATCTGATAAGACTCTACTGAAATGAAAGTGAGGCAGATTTTTCCTTAGAGGAAGAGCAGTGTAGCTGAGATTGGTTACAGAGACAAAGCCTGCTTCTGGCTGCTTTCCCCCAGTGTGTAGATGTATTTGTTGACTGAGTGTATACCTCAGTTGTTTTCTGGCAAATATTCCCAAGTTGAGAGCCAGAAAGCATCATCTTTACAAATAACTGTGGTTTCATTTTGAGATAAATAATTACTTCTAGCAAAATAAAGAAAAATTATAAACAGTTTTGAACATTAGCCAATCTTATATTTATATCACCCATTTCCAAAGAATTTTAATTCAAAATATTTTTAAAGGTCAATTTATATTTTCTTTTAATTCAGCTGCTTCATGGGTGGGGTAGTTTTTTCCTCTATTTTCCTCAAAAGTTCAGTTCAGTCGCTCAGTCGTGTCTGACTCTTTGTGACCCCTGGACTGCATGGACATACTGTTCCTCCATTTTAGGAGTAATCTAAGTGGAGTCAGAACTTAAAGACAGACAAAAGGAACTGCCAAGAATTTGATGTTTGATGACACTGTGTTCCTTTCTCTTTCTCCATTATTGGTTCAGTTCCGTTCAGTTGCTCAGTCGTGTCTGGCTCTTTGTAACCCCATGGACTGCAGCACGCGAGGCTTTCCTATCCATCACCAACTTCTGGAGCTTACTCAAATTCGTGTCCATTGAGTCGGTGATGCCATCCACCCATCTCATTCTCTGTCATCCCCTTTTCCTCCTGCCTTCAATCTTTCCCAGCCTCAGGGTCTTTTTCAATGAGTCAGTTCTTCACATCAGGTGGCCAAAGTATTGGAGCTTCAGCTTCAGCATCAGTCCTTCCAACAGATATTCAGGACTGATTTCCTTTAGGATAGACTGGTTGGATCTCCTTGCAATCCAAGGGACTCTGAAGAGTCTTCTCCAACACCACAGTTCAAAAGCATCAATTCTTCGGCACTCAGCTTTCTTTATAGTAGAGCTCACATACATACATGACTACTGGAAAAACCATAGCCTTGACTAGACGGATCTTCGTTGGCCAAGTAATGTCTCTGTTTTTTAGTATGCTGTCTAGGTTGGTCATAACTTTTCTTCCAAGGAGCAAGTGTCTTTTAATTTCATGGCTGCAGTCACCATCCGCAGTGATTTTGAAGACCAAAAAAATAAAGTCAATCACTTTTTCTGTTGTTTCCCCATCTATTTCCCATGAAGTGATGGGACCGGATGCCATTATCTTAGTTTTCTGAATGTTGAGTTTTAAGCCAGCTTTTTCACTCTCCTCTTTCACTTTCATCAAGAGGCTCTTTAGTTCTATTTCACTTTCTACCATAAGGCTGATGTCATCTGCATGTCTGAAGTTATTGATATTTCTTCTAGCAATCTTGATTCCAGCTTGTGCTCCATCCAGCCCAACATTTCTCGTGGTATATTCTGCATATAAATTAAACAAACAGGGTGAAAATATACAGCCTTGACGTACTCCTTTCCCTATTTGGAACCAGTCTGTTGTTCCATGTCCAGTTCTAACTGTTGCTTCCTGACCTGCATACAGATTTCTCAGGAGGCATACAGATTTCTCACCAGTAAGGTGGTCTGGTATTCCCATTCCTTGAAGAATTTTCCAGTTTGTTGTAATCCACAGTCAAAGGCTTTGATGTAGTCAATGAAGCAGAAGTAGATGTTTTTCTAGAACTCTCTTGCTTTCTCAATGATCCAACAGATGTTGGTGATTTGATCTCTGATTCCTCTGCCTTTTCTAAATCCAGCTTGAACATCTGGAATTTCATGGTTCATGTACTGTTGAAGCCTGGCTTGGAGAATTTTGAGCATTACTTTGCTAGCATGTGAGATGAGTGCAATTGTGCAGTAGTTTGAGCATTCTTTGGCATTGCCTTTCTTTGCGACTGGAATGAATACTGACCTTTTCCAGTCCCGTGGCCACTGCTGAGTTTCCCAGATTTGCTGGCATATTGAGTGCAACACTTTCACAGCATCATCTATTAGGATTTGAAATAGCTCAACTGAAATTCCATCACCTCCTCTAGCTTTGTTCGTAGTGATGCTTCCTAAGGCCCACTTGACTTCCTTTCCAGGATGTCTGGCTCTAGTGAGTGATCATGCACCATCATGGTTATCTGGGTCATGAAGCTCTTTTTTGGATAGTTCTTCTGTTTATTCTTGCCACCTCTTCTTAATATCTTCTGCTTCTGTTAGGTCCATATCATTTCTGTCCTTTATTGAGCCCATCTTTGCATGAAATGTTCCTTTGGTATCTCTGATTTTCTTGAAGAGATCTCTAATCTTTCCCATATTGTTGTTTTCCTCTATTTCTTTGCACTGATCACTGAGGAAGGCTTTCTTATCTCTCTTTGCTATTCTTTGGAACTCTGCATTCAAATAGGTATATCTTTCCTTTTCTCCTTTGCCTTTTCTTCTCTTATTTTCTCAGCTGTTTGTAAGGCCTTCTCAGACAACTGTTTTGCCTTTTTACATTTCTTTTTCTTGGGAATGGTCTTGATCACTGCCCCTTGTACAATGTCGCGAATCTCTATCTATAGTTCTTCAGGCACTCTGTCTATCAGATCTAATCCCTTGAATCTGTCACTTCCACTGTATGATTGTAAGCGATTTGTTTTACATCATATGTGAATAGTCTAGTGGTTTTCTCTACTTTCTTTAATTGAAGTCTGAATTTGGCAATAAAGAGTTCATGGTCTGAGCCATAGTCAGCTCACGGTCTTGTTTTTGCTGACTGTATAGAGTTTCTCTATCTTTAGCTGCAAAGAATATAATCAATCTGATTTCGGTATTGACTATCTATCTGGTCATGTCCATGTGTAGTCTTTTCCTGTGTTGTCAGAAGAGGGTGTTTGCTATGATCATTATTGGTTCAGTTCAGTTCAGTTCAGTCACTCAGTCGTGTCTGACTCTTTGCGACCCCATGAATTGCAGCATGCTGGGCCTCCCTGTCCATCACCAACTCCCAGAGTTCACTCAGCCTCATGTCCATCGAGTCAGTGAGGCCATCCAGCCATCTCATCCTCTGTCATCCCCTTCTCCTCCTGCCCCCAATCCCTCCCAGCATCAGAGTCTTTTCCAATGAGTCAACTCTTCGCATGAGGTGGCCAAAGTACTGGAGCTTCAGCTTTAGCACCATTCCTTCCAAAGAAATCCCAGGGCTGATCTCCTTCAGAATGGACTGGTTGGATCTCCTTGCAGTCCAAGGGACTCTCAAGAGTCTTCTCCAACACCACAGTTCAAAAGCATTAATTCTTCGGTGCTCAGCCTTCTTCACAGTCCAACTCTCACATCAGCTTGTAGTATTTTCCAAAATTACGATGCCTAATCATTTCAAAGTATCATTTTTCCCCCTGCTACTTAAAAATGTAAATATTGCTCAAGTATGGCTGCATTCACACATGCGTGTGTGTTAGTTTACACATTTTGTTACCTGATCGTTCATCATTAAAAATATTTTTTCATTTTTGCCTTTCAGAATTGTAAAATGTGTACATAATTTTCAAATTTCTACTAAGATTGTTATTTTTTAATGACTGGCAATCACTCCTCTTATTATTAACTGATGGAGATAGTGATGGTGACATCTTAACCCAAAGAGGTGTGTAAAGGTACTTAAAGGGGCCTGTTAAGTCACCCCTCATCTATAAAAGGACTGCTGTCTTTAAACAGAGCAACATCATCATTCGTTTCCAGATTGTGGGGAGGGAGTGAGGATAATACTTTAAGTGATGAAGTTGGCATTTCCCATCTGTTGTGCTTCAAACATAGGCCTCCTCCTCTCTACCAATCACAAATATAAAAACTCTGCTGATGGTTTGACCATCTGGATTTCCCATCATACCCTGTCTTCACACCTGGCGATTCAGTGCAGGTCTTTGATTGATGTTTTTCAAAATTGCCTCATAAAATCAAAGGACAGACAAACAATATTTTTCGAGAATTTGTAAACCAAGATTCATAACTTTTGTTATTGCTCTTAGAATTGTTAGTAATCTTAGCCTCAGGTGATTTCAAAAATGCTTTATTTTGGTTAAACAGACCATCACATTCTCACTAGCTACTCATGTTTACCATTGTCAGAATTTAAGATTAAAGCAGTGGGTGATAATAGTCTCAGGTTCAATATTAAGCACAGTGAGTTTCATATTCAGCTTTAATTAAAATATTGACATGCTCATGGTTTGCCTTCTCTTAGGGCTCTGCTAACTGAATAGCGTTTAAAATGCCACTTTGAATCTGTCTAAGGGTGTAACATTGTTCTAAATTATTACTAACTTAACCATTGGCACAGACCTATCTGCCTTTAACTGGCTTGGTTCCAAGCCCAGTTTGGGATCCAAGGGCTGCCTTAGAACAATGCTATAGGCCCCGAGTTTCCTTCTTCCCTTAGTCACTACTCAAACAGCAATTTGCTTACTTTTGCTATTTCCTAATTTTTCAGAGGAATGACAGACAAGGTATTAAGCTTTGGTTTTTCTCTAGATCCTATCAGTTTCCTCAAACACAGTTATCTCCCCTGTTACCCTTGGTGCTCTGCTGGGGATTGCAGGTGTCTCTCCGCTGCCCCCCGCAACCTCCCCAATCCCCCACCCCACCCCCAGCCAGCTGCTGCCTCTCCCCTGCAGCTGTAGTTGTTTTTAGGGAGCTGGGAACTGATTCCACTAGGTGTTACACGCACGGAGACCTTTTAGCAGGAATAGCATAAACAGGAGCTCTCATTGCTTCCCTGACATTGGAAAGGACCTGGTGAGTGAAATATCATATATTTTACTTCCTTTTTAGTTCAGGTGAGGGACCAGATGCAGTCTTGGGGCAGAATGAAGCTGACCCTGGTTAGGGTTGTTTTTGCCTGCTAACTCTACCCCAGTGAGATTCTGAATAATTATTAATAACTTTGGAAGACTCAGGGCACAAAGAGATGATTAAATGTAAGATCTGGACCATCCACTCTGAACCATGTAGCATTACTAATAAAGATGATAAAAGAAGCTTTCATCAGGTTAAGAATGTGGTTTGAGGAACACGTTGCTGCCTCCTTGGTAGGTTTACTTCCTTCTTTCTTTGTGAAGCTTTACAGTAAGTAGCCCAGAGTGAAACTAGAACTTGGTGTGGGGAAGGAGGATGGGGTGGAGGAACGGTCATGTTATTAAGTTATTGCAAATGTAGTGACTGGTGATTTTACACGTACGCATTCCACATTACAGGAAGCTCACACATCTAAGAGACCATGCCCTGTTGGTCCCTCACCACCAAATTTTCCATTCCCTGCCTCTAAAATCTCAGCTTCCCAAATGCTTGCTTATTTAAACATGCCAATTACTTTTCTATAGTGAAGGAGAAATAGGTCTCCTGAATTTCAAGAATAAGAAAGCAATCTACAAGAATCAACCAAATCTAAAGGACAAAAGAGATTTTTTTCCCAGTCATTTGCAGATTATAGTATGTTCCTCCTTCACTCCACAATACTTCCTTTGAGATGGCTTTTTTAAAACAATGAAAATCTTGACAGTAGGGTCATGGAAAATTTTACCCACTCCATTTGTTCACAGCTGCCCATCCCTTCTCATGTCTTTCCTTCTTTATAGATAAAAACTTCTTTTTGGACTTCTTTGATTTGTTTTTCTATTATACAAAGCAGTTTATAATAAAAGTTTAGAATAATTTGAACAACGTTAAGGCACATAAATGAAAACACATGCTCCCTCCCCAGTCCCATTTCTTCCAGTCGCATTCAGCTTGTACCTGTTCATGGAGCCAGAATCAGGGTTTCTGTGAGCCCTTGATAAGGGCTGTAAAGAAACACAGAGAAAGAAGAAGGGGAAGGGAGGAAAGAGAGCATGAACTAGACCAAAGAGAGATGAGAAGGAAGAGGCAGCCCCTTCCTCCCCTCTTGGGAGACAGCTCCCTGAGGGCAGCATTTCTGTCTTGACCATCTTTATAAACTTATCAGACTAGGAAAATGCCTAGCAGGTAGTGGTGCTCAATGAATGAACAAGCACAAAGAGCAGGAACTAACTGGCTAAGGTTAAGCAGAGTCTGCTGAAGTAACTTAGGTCTTTTCAGTTTATCAAAGGCTTTCTTGCTCGAATTTTACATCACTACCTTGGGTTTTTCATCTGTAAGCCACCAGCGTGTGCTACTTTGAGGTTTAGTACTACAGGTAGTTGCTGCTAAACTGAGCTAATAGTAAAGGGGAAAACCCATATAGAACAAATTTATACACAGAAGAGGAAGTTTTTGAACCATTTTTAAAAAACTCTAAATATTGTATTTAAAGTGCTTGAAGATTGTATTTTAAAGTGCTTTTTAAAAATCCAAGTTTTATTAATAGAACAACTGTTTACTTAAAGTTCTGATTGCCTGAGAAATTCCTTATAAAATCTGAATAAAGTTCAAATATTTAACACAATATCAATCATGGGAGAAGTTACACTGTGCAAAACTCTTTTCTAAATAGTAATGCATTTACCAAACCATTTTTATCATTAACTCTTTCAGGGATTTGTATGCCAGAGGTCATTAAGACTCAAAGACGCTTCTGGGTCCACTGCCTCTTTTTGGAAAAAGAGACGACAGAGAATTCGCCATGCTCATGTCCGTCTCCCCTACAACCTTGGCCACAACTGGTTGAGTCAGGAACCAACACCTGATCCAAAGACAGCCCCTGTGAGGTGGGCTGAAGTGGCACCGGATTGTGACTGTCTGAACCATTCAAAGCCTCTCTCTTGGGAAGTTTGAACTTGAGATAGGGGGAGAGAAAGATTCAGAAAGAAAAGAGAGAAAAGAGACTAACCAGCAAACAAGGTAGCCCATTGTCAGAAAGAAAGCCAGAGATGTGGAAAGAGAAGGCAATAAGCAGAAACTATGAGGCAGAAGATCATTTTAGTAAATCGAAGCTATAAAAGAAGGTGGAGAAGGTCATTAGTTAGTGGATTAACAAGAAGCAGCATGTAGAGAAAGGCAGAGCATGCAGGAGATGCTTCAGAAATAAAAGGCTGCTGGAGAAACTGCTGTTTTGTTGTGAGTGATGTTTATTGGCTTGGCCAAAAGGTTCATTTGGGTTTTTCCCTAAGATGTTATAGAAAAACCTGAATGAACTTTTTTGCCAACCCAATAGTTCTCTTCAGGAGGCCTGGCATGTGTTCTGGAAACCATTTCCTTTGCTTCTTCAACCCTCCCAAGTATCCCTGCCGTGGAAACCCTGAGGTAAATGAGAAGGCCTCTGTGTTGTGCAACTTGAAAAATTCCCACTTGTGAAAAGAGCAGATTGTTTAGAGATAATTATGAACATTCTTCTGCTGCAGTTTGAGAGAGATATATAAATGCCCTGGGGAAACCTTTTGCTGTTGTTGTTGTTCAGTTGCTAAGTTGTGTCCTACTCTTTGCAACCTACGGATTGTAGCACTCCAGGCTCCTCTGTCCTCCGGTATCTCCTGAAGTTTGCTCAAACTCATGTCCATTGAGTCAGTGATGCCATCCAACCATCTCATTCTTGGTCACCCTCTTCTCCTCCTGCCCTCAATCTTTCCCACCATCAGGGACTTTTCCAATGAGTTGGCTCTTTGCATCAGGTAGTCAAAGTATTGGAGCTTCAGCTTTAGTATCAGTCCTTCCAATGAATATTCAGGGTTAATTTCCTTTAGGATTGACAGGTTTGATCTCCTTGTTGTCCAAGGGACTTTTAAGAGACTTCTCCAGCACCGCATTTTGAAAGCATCAATTTTTGGGCACTCAGTCTTCGTTATGGTCCAACTCTCACATCCATACATGACTACTGGAAAAACCATAGCTTTGACTATACAGACCTTTGTTGGCAAAGTGATGTCTCTGCTTTTTAAAATGCTATCTAGGTTTGTCATGGCTTTCCTTCCAAGGAGCAAGCATCTTTTATTTCGTGGCTGCAGTCACTGTCTGCAGTGATTTTGGAGCCCAAGAAATAATGTCTGTCATAAAGTCCACTCAATAAAGTCCACTCTTTCCCTTCTGTTTGCCTCGTAGTGATGGGGCTGGATGCAATGATCATAGCTTTTTGAATGTTGAGTTTTAAGCCAACTTTTTCACTCTTGTCTTTCACTCTCATCAAGAGGCTCTTTAGTTCCTCTTCACTTCCTGCCATTAGAGTGGTACCGTCTGCATATCTGAGGTTGTTGATATTTCTCCCGGAAATTTTGATTCCAGCTTGTGATCTATCCAGTGTGGCATTTCACATGATATACTCTGCACAGAAGTTAAGTAAGC
The DNA here is from genome assembly GCF_016772045.2 of Ovis aries. Lineage (NCBI taxonomy): Eukaryota > Metazoa > Chordata > Mammalia > Artiodactyla > Bovidae > Ovis > Ovis aries. Next base: position 42,237,916 of record NC_056071.1, on the reverse strand, counting down.
AAGGTGACAATATACAGCCTTGACATACTCCTTTCCCAGTTTTGAACCAGTCAGTTCTTCCATGTCAAGCTCTAACTGTTGCTTCTTGACCCACATACAGACTTAACAGGAGCCAGGTAAGGTGGTCTGGTACTCCCATCTCCATAAGAATTTTCCACAGTTTGTTGTGATTCACACAGTCAAAGGCTTTAGTGTAGTCAATGAAGCAGAAGTAGATGTTCTGGAACACTCTTGCTTCCTCTGTGATCCAGTGAATGTTGGAAATTTGATCTCTGGTTCCTCTGCCCTTTCTAAACCCAACTTGTACATCTGGAATGTTTCAGTTCACAGACTGCTGAAACGTTTACTAGTTTGAAAGATTTTGAACATAATCTTGTTAACATGTGAGATGAGTACTATTGTACAGTAGTTTGAATGTTCTTTGGCATTGCTCTTTTTGGGATTGGAATGAAAATTGGCCTTTTCTAATCCTGTGGTAACTGCTGTGTTTTCCAAATTTGCTGACATATTGAGTGCAGCACTTTAACAGCATCTTCTTTTAGGATTTGAAATAGCTCAACTGGAATTGTACCATCTCCACTATCTTTGTTTGTAGTAATGCTTCCTAAGTGCCTCTTGACTTCACACTCCAGGATGTCTGGCTCCAGGTGAGTGACTACACCATCATGGTTATCTGGGTCATTAAGACCTTTTTTGAATGGCTCTTCTGTGTATTCTTGCCATCTTTTTACATGGTGGAAAATGCTTTGCTAGGTCACCACAAGATCTTGTTTTCCATACTGTAGCTATAGACATTTGATATCATCTGCGCAGCCAGTGTTGACTTGCACCAATAAGGATTGAGCAGGTTTATATTGTGAACCAAAAACAGAGATACACTGTGAGGTAGAACTTCCAGAGATTGCACTTGATTTTTCTTTTTTTTTTTTTTTTGACACTATTAAATATCTTCTTACGAAATCTCTCTTTAGGGTCTTCACCTTTTTTTTTTTTTTTTTGAGCATTATATCTCTTTTTACTCTTTTGGGTCCATAAATGTGTATGCCTCTGGTGATTTGCCTTTCATCTCTTTTCATTTTCTCTTCTTGCCCTCCATGGAAATACATTCCACCACTGAGCTCTCCTCTGCCCAGGTGTCACCCATCAATGAAGCCCTCACCACTCTACCCCCTGCCCATATTTCCACATCTCTGCAGTATCTGAAAAGTTCACCAGCACCTGGAGTCACTGAGTTCAAAATGGAAATTGTTTTCTTTCTCCTTCAGAGTTCTTCTTTCCACAATGGCAACCCACTCCAGTAGTCTTTTCTGGAAAATCCCATGGACAGAGAAGCCTGGTAGGCTACAGTCCATGGGGTCGCAAAGAGTCAGACATGACTGAGCCTCTTCACTTTCACTTCCCCCTTGTCTAAAGTGGAACCTCAGTGAGCCAGGCCCAGAGCTCAGAATCCCTTTTATTTCTTTTCTCTGGTGCCTAACAGCTATCCTTGCAAAGTCTTAGCAGTTCTGCCCGTGTGACACAACCTCATCCATTGCTTTCTGTATTTATTATCTAATGCCACTGAGCGAGCTATGCCAAAGTTTAGCTTCAAACAGCACAGTTATTATTTTGCAGAGTTTCTGAGGGTTAGGTGGCTTAGCTAAACTGGTCTCTCCTGAGGTTTTGGCAGCTGGTGGCCAGGGCTACCATCACTGCAAAGCTTAATGAGGGCTACAGAGTCCATGTCCAAGAGCACTCATGTGGTGGTCAGCAGGTCTCCATTCCTTGCTGGCTGTTGACTGAAGGCTTCTGTTCCTCACCGTGTAGGACTTTCCATAGGTGTGCTTAAAACAACGACTTGCTTCTCCCCACAGGCAGGGAGAGGGATGGGGAAGGGTGATGGTAGCGGTGGGGGAGAAGGGAGACTCAGAAGCTGGAGTTTCTCTGTAACCCAATCTGGTAAGTCAGACAGCGTTAGTTTTGCCCTATTCTATATGTTATTAATAGAAGCAAATTGCTAAGTACAACCCACACTCAACAGGAAGTGACTTGAGGGAAAAATGCCAAAGGATTTGTGGCTGTATTTCTAAAGCCACCTCCCCCCGGCCCCCCTGCCAATACATCTCTTCTTCTGTGGTCCTAGGTCAGGTTTCCATCACTTCTCACCAGTGTTTATTCTTGAGAGGAAGACCAAGATCCTTAATAAGTCTGCCTGGCCCATGTCTTCATTTCTGTGCTGCCACTTCACTGCATTGTATTTATCTGTCAGTTACCGTTTCTCTCTTTCTGAGTTTTTCTCACTCTCTGTCCCAAGTTCAAACTCTGCCGGAGAGGACCTCTGATTGACTCAGGCACTTAATGTCTGGCCTCACTCCAAGGGCCTCAGAGGGGCCCAGAGAGCCTAGTGGAGGCTTTCTTTTGGTTAAATGTTGGTTTCTAACTCAACCAATTGTAGCCAAGGTGGAAAATGACTTGACCCTGCCTAATGCTCCCGTATCTCAAGCCCCATTCTCCGTGCTCTTCGATGCTCTGCCTCCGTTGGCCTTTTTCAGAAAGTCTGAAGGGCCCACCCCCTCCTCACAGAGCCTGTGCTTGTCCTGCTCCTCTGCCTGGCAAGCTCTTCTCTCCAGCACTCCCAGTTGGCCGCCTCCTGTGCATCTTTACATCTTGGCTGGATGTTCCTGCTTCAGGACAGCGTTCTCGCCCCTCCACCTACCTTAGATCCTTATGAGCTGAAAACCCTGTACTTTTCCTTCTTAACTCTTATTTGTATGGCTATCTGTGTAACATCTTGGTCCTCTGCTGGGCTGTAGCCTCCATGAGCGCAGGAACCATTTTGCTCACACTGTCTGATACTTGCTTCGAAAACAGGCATTCTTTATTTATCAAGTCCCCAGCCTTCAGGCTCCTCTGTAGTATACACAGTGGCACAAGCCTTTCCCAATATCATGCTTCTCCCTTGCTCACTTTCAGTGGTCTTCAGGTGCCTATGGGACAGTCATACTCTTTAGACTGTCCTTCAAGGCCCTTTGTAATGGAGACCCATCTCTCCTTTCTGTTTCGTTTCTCAGGACTCCTTTTAACAGACTCCAAGGTTCAGGAAAGATCCCCTGGAGAAGGAAATGGCAACCCACTCCAGTATTCTTGCCTGGAAAATCCCATGGACTGAGGAGCCTGGTAGGCTACAGTCCATGGGGTCACAAAGAGTCGGACACGACTGAGCAACTTCACAAGGTTCTAAGCATTTACTAAGAACTACTTGCTATTCCTAAAATTCACTTTATGCTTTATTCTCTGCATCTTTGCTCCTATTGTTCCCTATATACTGGCGTGTATTCTCTTTGCTGTGATTGCATCACAGTCTCTTAGAAAACCTTTTAGTTGGTATCTTGTGGGTTGCTTATTTTTAAAACCAAATACTTACATATACTTTGTAGGTGCTAGACACTAGTCTAAGAACTTTTAAATTCATTTCATGATTATGAAATGACACGTCTTTAAGACAAATCCACTTACCATTCACAGATAGGGGGAAGCTCAAGTAATTGATGCAAAGAAATACCTAGTACCTGTCAAAGCTGGAGTTTGAACCCAGTTATCTGTTTCCAGAAGGCAACTCCGGAGCCTTTGTACTTTCTGCTGCTGCTGCTGCTAAATCGCTTCAGTCGTGTCCGACTCTGTGCAACCCCATAGACAGCAGCCCACCAGGCTCCCCCGTCCCTGGGATTCTCCAGGCAAGAACACTGGAGTGGGTTGCCATTTCCTTCTCCAGTGCAGAAAAGTGAAAAGTGAAAAGTGAAAGTGAAGTTGCTCAGCTGTTTCTAACTCTTAGTGACCCCATAGACTGCAGCCCGCTAGGCTCCTCCATCCATGGGATTTTCCAGGCAATAGTACCGGAGTGGGGTGCCATTGCCTTCTCCGGTACTTTCTGCTACTCGAGTGTTACTCTTTGAGGGCAGCTGAGGTGTCTTATTTATCTTTGTATCTCCTACAGGGCCTGGTATGCAGTGGGTTCTGACTAATGCTTAAAATATTAATGAAGAGAGCCAGAGGTTCAGGCAGAAAGTGATAAGGGAAAGTGTCTCCTTTGAGAACTATCCACAGATAACAATCTCATGTTCTCACATCTTTGCTCACAATTCCTCAGTCATTCCTCCCTGGCCCAAAGGCTTGCATCTGAATTCCTTAACCCAGTGTCCTGCCTCATGGATCAGAAACATTTGGGAAATGAATAATTTGGGTGCACTGTTCTCTCTCACTGTTCCTACAATCTGGCTTTTCCCATCTGTGCATCTATTTGTCGTTCATCCATTCCTCTGTAGGGTTTTTAGATTTTGAAAATGGGAGTAGGGGGTAGGAGGGTGGGGAGGGGAAGGGAGGAGAGAGGAAGGAAAGAAAAAATAAGAAAAAAAGGGAAGGAAGAAAAAAACTATGGATGCCCAGTAAAATTGAATATCAAATCAATAATAATTTTTTAGTATAAGTATGCCCCATGCAATACTTAGGACATTGTTGTTGTTCAGTGGCTGGCTAAGTTGTGTGGGACTTTTTGTGACCCCGTGAATAGCAGCATGCCAGGTTTCCATGTCTTTCACTATCTCCAGGAGTTTGCTCAAACTTATGTCCATTGAGTCAGTGATGCTATCTAACCATCTTGTCCTCTCTGCCCCCTTCTCCTTTTGTCTTCATTCTTTCCCAGCATTTTCCCTAGTAGCTCAGTTGGTAAAGAATCTGCCTGCAATGCAGGAGACACAGGTTCAACCCCCGGGTTGGGAAGATCCCCTGGAGAAGGAAATGGCAACCCACTCCAGTACTCTTGCCCAGGGAGTTCCATCGCAAAGAGTTGGACATAACTGTACAACCAACTTTCACTTTTCCCAGTATCAGTCTTTTCCAATGAGTCGGCTCTTCACATCAGGTGGCCAAAGTATTGGAGCTTCAACTAAAAAGAAAGTGTTATTTATCTGAATTGTATTTTATCTGGCAGCCCTGTTCCTGTGGCCTGAAGGTCCTGGGGCTCTAAGGCTCCCCTGTCTGCGTTTGCAGGTTGGTAACCTCATCTTTAGAGTCTGTGGGCACTTCATGCTTTGCTATTGTTCTGCCCCATCCAAGCCTTTTCCACTGTGAGCGAACTGTTTGCCAGTCTTGGAATAAAGAATCAGTTGACATTAAGATCACAAAAGAGTACAAATCAAATATCCTCTCCCCTAGCTTTAGTTCTCTAAAGGCATGGGAATGTCCCAGTAAAATCAATGCAACTACTAATATAGAGAACAAATACTAGTTTTCAACAGTTGAAACCAATCAACTGTTTCTTCATGTATGGTTGATTTGCAGTGTTGTATTAATTTCTACTGTACAGCAAAGTGATTCAAGTATACACACACACACACACACACACACACACACACACACACATATTCTTTTTCATATTCTTTTCCATTGTGGTTTATCACAAAATATTGAATATAGTTCCCTGTGTTGTACAGTAGGACCTTATTTGTTTATGCATTCTGCATATAATAGTTTGCATCTGCGAACCCTGAACTTCCAGTCCTTCCCGGCTCCACCCCTACACCCCCTTGGCAACCGTAAGTCTGTTCTCTATGTCTGTGTGTCTGTTTCTGATTCATAGATGGGCTCATTTGTGTCGTATTTTAGATTCCACATGTAAGTGATATCATATGGTATTTGTCTTTCTCTGACTTACTTTGCTTAGTATAATAATCTCTAGATCCATCCATGTTGCTGCAAATGGCATTATTTCATTCTTTATAATTACTGAATAATATTCCTATGTATATTATACCATATCTTCTTTATCCATTCATCTGTTGATGGACATTTAGGTTGCTTCCATGTCTTGGCTATTGTGAATATGCTATGAATATAAGGGTCCATGTATCTTTTTGAATTATCGTTTTGTCTGGGTATATCCAGGAGCAGGATTTCTGGATATCGCATATCGTTTTCTGAGGAACCTCCATAATGTTTTCCATGATGGCTGCACCAATTTATATTCCCACCGACAGTGTAGGGAGGTTCCCTTTTCTCCACACACTCTAGCATTTGTTACTTGTAGGCTTTTTAATGATAGTCATTCTGACTGGTGTGAGATGATATCTCATTCTAGTTTTGATTTGCATTTCTCTAATATAGCAATTAGTGCAAATCACCTTTTGAATGCTTTGTGCTGGACAGAGACTCTAGGTACTGAATCCTTTACCTAGCACAGGCAGGTTGTACAAGGAAGGGGGGGTCATCACAGTTACAATGCAGGTGATCAATTTTGTGGTTGAATAAATATGTAGTTATTCTCACTTTCAAGAGCTTTATTAGTGTGAATTGAATTTTCACAGACTGATAAACAAACATAAAAAAGAAATTTAAAAGGAAAATGCTTGTTCTTTATTCATGCCCTTTGCCTTTGGTAAGATGGTTAGTTTGAGGCTGGCTTTTCCCCAGGACAGTACTATTGAGCCAGCTTGATGACTAATGGTATTTTTTTCTTTTTCATATTTTTAACTTCTTATGATGAACATTTTCAAAAAAAGAATAGTGTCAGCTCCCATATACACATCACCTAGCAGAATAACTACTAATATTTTTCCATATATACTGCCTGAAAATTTTGCTAAATTAATTTAAATCATAGGCATCATGATATTTACTCTTAATATACTAGGCAAAAGGAGGCATTTTCTTACTCAACTATAATACCATTTTTGTATCTTCAAATTAACAGTAATTTCTTTATATCATCTAATATTCAAATTGACCCTTGAATAATGCAGAGTTAGGGTCACTGCCCTCTGCCTCATGCAGTGGAAAATTCAAGTAAGTTTTAACTCCTCCCCAGATGTCTATTTGCAGGTGACTCAGTTAAATCAAAATTCAAGCCAGGTCCACACGTTGCATTTGGTTTATACCCTTGGTCAGCTGCTTATCACTTGTGGCTTTGGCCTAGCGTCTGGCCTCAGGGTACTGGTCTGATGAGTTTAGGGCTCACCCAGCTTGAGAACCCCAAGAAGGTGTGAGTTCAGAATTTTGACTGCTTGAGGACAAGCTAAGCTGACAACTGTGTCTTCCTAAGCCTTTCCAAGGGTAGATCTGGCCTGATCTTCTGCTCTGCTTTCCCTGCTGGCCATGGTCCAAATATACTCCCTGCCCACTGCAGTCATTCATAGGAGCATCAGGGTGCTCCTAAATGCTTATCTGGCTGCTTAGATTCTAACCCCACCCACGCACCCACCCAGCCCTCGTGCCAACGCTTCACCCCTCACCATCTGCCTGATGAATTCCTGCTCATCCTTTAAGAATCCGCACAAATGTTACTGCCTCAGAGAAGCTCTTCTTGGCCTCTCTCATCTCCACATTCAGACTAGGTCAGAAACCTCTGTTATATCCTCTCATTGCACCATACTTCTAAAGTCCTTATCCAATTACAATTAATTATTTGTGAAATTACCTTTTGAATGTGTCTCTTTCCAGCCTGGATATGAAACTTCAGGAGAAAAAGAGCTGTATTCATCTTGCCCAGAATCTAGGAGGACCTCACAAATACAGGCGATCAATGGGATATAAATGAGTCTGGATGGATGGATGAAAGGAAGGAAGCAGATAGGAAATTGCTCGAGTTTCTGGGGTCTTTAGTAGCAGATTGGCTGGGCCAGATGGACGCTGTAGGGCCTCCTGTAAGTCTGGATGGGTATCCTGGGAATAGTCAGAGATATACAGACTGCTTTTGGATGAGAGAAAGTAAAAGGAAGGTTGAAGAAGAATGTGAGAAATTTGTTCCATGGCATCACCTTGGCCAAGGGTGCTTTCCTTTCTTTGCGCTCACTCCTGAGATGTAGAGAGACTTCTCAAATCTACTCATCTTTGATGAGAGATCCCAAGGAAATTAGAAAGTCTCTGAGGTTTCTGGCTTCCAGACTTTTTTTCTTTTTAGATGAGCAGCTCAGAAACTGATGTGAAAGAAAGACAAAGCCTTGGATTCCACAGATTTCCTTGAATGCTTCTAGGCTTAACACAGAGAAAAGTCTGTTACAAAGCAATGTTAATCTTCTGTAGAATTTCACTAAATAATGTCCTGCAGAGATCTCAGCAGTTCCTTTCATAATGTTCTGAGCAAATGTGTTGGAGCCACTTAAGCACAGTACTTTCCTCATGATGGCAGAGCCCACAAGACACTATTTACATGCACCAGTGCCATTTAGACCTTAACTATAAATTACGCATAAAGGTTAATAGAACTGAGCCAAGCTTTAGGAAAGGTCTTATGCACAAAATTGCCTCATATATTGGTGGGTGATAATAGAAGTAAACATTGGAAAGAACAAGAAGTGTGATAGGGATGAAAGAGCAAAGTTCTTTGAGTAGCGCTGGAAATCCCTACCAGTGGAACAGCAGAACAGAGATGTTAATTTCCAGGAAGCTCTTATATTGCAGCAGCAGAAAGTTCATTTTATGATTATTTGTTTCCTATTTCCCTTTTGGCTTTCAGTTGGTAAAACAGTCTACTTAAAATGTCTCCTGAATTAGTTCCAACATTTTCCTCTGCTGCTGATAAGGTCTACCTCTTGAAAGAGTGACAGCCCATCATGTTGGACAGAGAAGCCCTCCACTCCCCAATTTTATAAACCTCCAGGGATATCTTTAAGGGAGAAAAAAGGCACATTTGCCCTATAAGACAGTCATGTAATGATCAAATTGTTTTATTTCAGCGCTGTGTGTGTTGGTTGTATTCCTTACCGGCTTTTGAACAACTGCTGGGAACGTAAACTATTTCAAAGTCTGTCATTCTTTGAAAGGAAGCATGACATGTGCACACCTGGGTTTGAAATGAGTTACAACTGTTTTGGAGTCACTCTGACAATTTTACAAGACGGCACATAGATGAGGCTGGTAGCTTAAGCTCTCTTTTCCTTTGAGTCTTGATGGACTCCAGACTGGAAGGCATCCACTGTACACAGTTCCCAAACCTTACTGGTCTAAAGACCTAAGTGAACTTGCAGGCTTTGAGTAGATGATCACATATTCCCCCAGGAGCCCTAACGGGTGAGAAATGCTCAGCGTCTGGTCTCTGAGTATCATCCCTTAAGTGTAAGAGCAGATGCAGTGATGAACTCACCAAGCCTGTCTTCCTCAATGCCCCACTGTCAGGCCTCATGACTGGTAGGGTCAGTTTCCTGCCGCAGTGGGTCCCCACGGATCCCATGTACTCTGTCCATGCAAATGTGGACTGAAGTTCTGGAGGAGGCAAGAGCCAGCTAGACCTGGCATATTTCTTAGGTGTCCACTCACTCCTCATTGTCTGGTATCTCCCAGGGAGTGGAATGTTACTCAATAGCTCAGAGAAAGGCCCTCTAGTAGGAAATAGGGAATAGAATCTGAAAAGGGGAGAGGAATTGCTGTAGGAGGAGAGTAATTGTGTGTCTGTGAAGCAGGAAGACAACTGTGGACGCCCCCATAGTTAGGAAGGATTCTTCCAGCTGCTCAAGACCTAAGCTTTCAAGTATGTCTCTGAAAGAGCACACGAGGCCCTTTCTTGTTTGCTGTTTTTAGACCAGAAAAACAGACACATGATAGTGGGGAGGGAGAGGAACACTTAAGCCAACTTTGTTATTTTCCAAGGAATCTTCAAACCTGAGATAAGAACAGAAATTGCCATATGTGTGAGCTCCAAGTTGCTGGAAGCTGGAACTGTCTCTGACAGGCTTTGGTAACTGAGGTGGTGGTGGGGGGAGCAAGTTATCTACATGACAAGGGCTTGACTTTCACCCTAACTTCTTGGTTTCCCTGACCTCATTTTGGATCTGGTATCCCTGAATTTATCTGAAAGTTTTAAAGCTTTTTATACTTTCAGCCCCTGCCTCCTCTAAAGATGAAAGAGTCTCATATTGCATAAAGCAGCAGTTCCCCTTTCTCTTTCTGCTTTTCTCTCTTCCTTTATCTCTGTCTCCATTCATCCATATATCTATCTGTCCATCCATCTTAACGCTATCTCTTTCAAGTTTCAAGGAATTACTTTCTGGTTCTGGTAATCTGGGATTTAGTATACAAACCAGTGCTCCTGTTTTGATTTTATAGATCTAACATAGATCCCTTCTCAGATTTCGTCTTTTACATTTCATCCTATAAATTCTGAAGAGTATTCTCAAATCGGAGTCACTCAAAGTCATTTTTCCTAATAACTTTAATCAGCATTGCTCTCACTCCACTTTCTAAATTATTTTCTAATAATAGTAGTTTAGAGTATTATTATGTGTTGTACTAGTGTCTGATTGCTGCTGTAACAAATTAGTTGCTTAAACAACTTAGTGACTTAAAACAACACACATTTATTATCTGGCAATTCTGTAGGTTAGAAGTCCAACAAGATCTTATTGGGCTAAAACTGAGATGTTGGCAGGACTTCATTCCTCCTGAAAGCTCTGGAGGATGTAGATGGAAATAATCAATAAACAATCTATTAATAGGAATAGAAAAGAAAGTTTACTTGAGTCAAACTGAGGACTATAGCCTAGGAGACACAGATTCAAAAACACTTGAATTGTGTTCTGCCTGACTCCAAAGTGGTGAAGGCTTATTTAGGCAAAACCCACAAAGTTGCATAAGCTATTTGTCAAGAATTAAGAGTTGAAGCTGGTAAGAAGTAAGAGTGCTTGTTAAGCAAGACTTGTTGGTGTCCAGAATGGTTGCATAGTTATGAGGGACGACCTTGAGACCAGAAGGTTGTGGCTGGATGCTACTAGCAGATGTTGTTTTGAGTCTGTCCTCGAGGCTGATACAGTTCAGAAATTTCAAGTTCTCAATGATGCAGGAACAACATGCCTGAAGCCACATCCACAGTGGCCACCCGCCTCCCATTTTGAAGCCTGAATCACACTTACTTCATTTTGCTTTTTAAATGCATTCTTTTCTTTAATGGTTGAAACAGATGTACAATGCATGTTTGACAGGCCATAAGACAAGTTGTTCTAGTTAGCACAATGTTCAAATCAAATTATGTATAAGCCAGAATGACTTCCCCACATCTTAATATGTGAATTTTTCTTCTATCAAGGAGAATCTGTAATTTTCACAACTAGAGGCTGCCTGCATTCCTTGACTCATGTTCCCTTCCCTTCATTTTCAAATCCAGAAGCAAAACAGCTTCTCTCTGACCCTACTTTCATCATCATGTATCTTTCTCTAACACTCTTCTGCTTCCTTCTTCCACTTTAAAGTACTCTCGTGATTACATTGGACCCATCTGAATAATCTAGAATAATCTCCCTATTTTAAGGTCAGAGGATTAGCAATTTTAATTATGTTTGCAACTTTAAATTCCCTTTTGCTACATAACCTAATATAGTCACAGATCCTGAAATTAGGATGTTGACATCTTTGGGGGTGGCTCTAATTATTCTGCCTACCGTATATTGTACTCCTTTATAAAGACTTTCCTGTGTTCATGTATGGAGATTATGGTCTAAAGAGACTATAGACTTCTTGAAGGCAAATCTGTGACAAAATACTTTGCTTTTCTGTAACCTTCAAAAGTGCCAGAACTTAGCGAGATCATTGTAAATACCAGCTGGCAGCTCCCAATTGCTTTGATTACTTTAGTCCACCTCCTTCCATTTTATTATGTCTTTCCTAGAAGTATGTACATATAGATTACAGGGGCTGATGCACTGCATTTTCACTTTTGTTTGGCTGATGCTTACAGGAAGAAGTTATTGCCATCCAGAATGGTTAGTAGTTAGCCTCTTCAAACTCTATTTTGGTTTTATATGGATGGAAACTTCAAATTATTAATAAAAATTGTGGCTATAGGAAGGAGAAGAGGCTAGGAGAAGCAGATGACAAGTACAGAGGTATCTCTGAGACCCTTCCAACAGTTCCTAGAGACACGTGGTTTCTTTCAAGTGACATTGAAAGTCAGATTGTAGACAAAGCCGGAAGGTGATAGTTCTTTCTTCCTGGAAAGTCCCAGAACCTCCTCTCTGGTAGAAAACAACCACAATATTTCTAGCAAATTCAAAAGAGAATTCTTCCACTGGCTTGGAATTGACCAAGAATGTCACATTGAATCTAAGACCAAAGAATTTCTTTTAACAAAGTGTTCAAGCATGAAAGGGGGCATTTTATTATTGCTGATCTACTCTCTCATTATGTATTAGCCCAGTTACAAAAATAATTTTAACCACAGACACCATAGTTTAATTCATTTAACTACAACCACTGGTTTGTCATGTACAGTACTGGCCCAATAATCAGAAAACTTTTCTTTGATAAACATGTTTTGGAGCATAGTATGGTCAAGTATTTTTCCAATAGTTACCAAAGTAACTAAATTCTACTATGTATTTAGTTCCTGTAACAACTATTATTATGCCTTCTTTACAGATGAGAAAACTGAGGCTCAGAGCAGTTAAATAATTTGGTCAAGCAGGAGAGCCAGGATTCTCTTGTAATTCTCAGGCACTTGATACCTACATCATGCTGCATCTAAATGCTGCCATTTTAGCCAGTCCCTGCTTACAAGGAGGTTATAGTTTGCTTACAAAGAGGGTGTAAGAAACAACAAATATTAATGGAATTACTATTTGTTTTGGGGCTTCCCTGGTAGCTCAGACAGTAAAAAATCTGCCTGCAATGCAGGAGACCCACGTTTGATTCCTGGGTCAGGAAGAGCCCCCTGGAGAAGGGAGTGGCTACCCTCTCCAGTGTTCTTGCCTGGATAATCCATGGACCAAAGATCCTGGTGGGCTACAGTCCATGGGGTCACAAAGAGTAGGACGACTGAGTGGCTGTTTGTTTAGTACATTCTATATCTTCAGCACCTCAAACAGTACCTTTGTATAGAACTAGGGATGGAATAAATATTTGTGAAGTGTTGTTTACTATGAGGTCAACAACTTGGATGAGATGACAGACTCTCATGGGAACCCACTTAATTAATATGAGGTGGTGAGAGCCTCCTTGCGTAGATAACATTTAAGCTGAGACCTGAAGGAGGAAGAAAGGTTATGAAAAGAACATGGCAGAGTGTTCAGGTAGAAGGACCAGCATGGTGGGGGACCATAAGGTGGGAGAGAGCCTGGCAGAGCTGACGGAGGAGCCAGCGGTGAGAAGCAGATGAACACAGGGGCTGTGGGATGAGATGCTGTGACAGAGGCCACAAGGTGGGTAACACAGGTCCTTCAGTCACTAGAATTCTCTCTGGCAGAAGGAATTCAGTGTAAAGTGCCATGGAGGGACTCAAAAGGACCTTGCCCTTTGGATTTTTCATTCCTGTTGAGAAGGCAAGGCAAGCAGGGAAAAAAAAGGAAAAATTGTTTTCATTCACTACACCTTTTTCTTTAGTGAATGTCTTAATTTGTGGTCTTGTTTCTCTTTTTCTTATTTGGTGACTTATTTACTCTTGTATTCTCCTCTGATCTTTCTAAGACTGACTACAATCGGAGAGGCTTTTCATCTATGCCCACCTTGAAACACTGGAACATCTGCTTTATTTTCTAGTTAGTTTTTGATCTGTGTCACAGAGCTCTGATCTCCAGTAATTTTAACTGGATCCCATCAGCGCATGAGGCCCTGAAGCTAATATTTCACTTATGCAATATTTTTTCACAAGATCTAAATTTGGTTTGCTAAGTTGTTCTGCCCTCTGGCCTTTGTTTTAAACTTCTGACACACAGCTGAACGTTGTACTGGAAGACCACATACTATTTCTGTAGTGGTGTCTTAGTTATGAAGCTATATATAGGAAATATTACAACAGGTTAGATATCAGCCAGAGAAATTTGGGAAGCTGAAATGGAGTTGTGAAAGTTTAACTTTATTTCTTTTTTTAAAAATAAGATTATTGACATGTAATTTACATAACATAAAATTCACCCATTTAAAGTACACAGTGCAGTGGATTTTAGTATGTTCAGAGTTGTGTAATCATTACCACAATTAATTTTAGAACATTTCACAATCCCCCAAAGAAATCCTTTTCCCACTAACAATCCCTCTTATGTCCCCTCCCACAGACTCCCAGCCCTACACAACCATTAATCTACTTTCTGTTTCTATGAATTTACCTATTTTGAACATGCCACATAAATGGAATCCTGCAATAAGTACTTTCTTGTGGTTGACTTCCTTCACTTAGCATTATGTTTTTGAAGTTCATCTACATTGTAGCACATGTCAATACTTCATTCCTTTTTGTTGCTGAACTATATTCTACTATATGAATGCTACATTTTTGTTTATTTGTTGATGGGTCTCTGATTTATTTCTCCTTCTTGGCTATATGAAAAATGCTACTATGAATGTTTATGGACAAGTTGTTTTTTTTTTTCCATGGACAAGTTTTTCTGTGGATATAAGTTTTCATTTCTCTTGGATGTCTACCTACAAGTGGAGTTGCTGGGTTATGTGATAACTCTCTGTGTTTAGCATTTGATGGTTTGCCAAACTTTTTCAGAATGGTTGTATTTTTATACATTCCCACAAGCCGTGCATGAGGGTTCTAGTTTCTCCTTATCCTCACCAATATTTCTTACTGTGTCTTTTTGATTATAGTCATCTTAGGGGATATAAAGTGATATCTTATTTTGGCTTTTATAATTCTCTTTTACTTTAAAAAATGCCTAAATCTCCAAAATTATTTCTGAATCATTGTGATATGAATAGTGCCAGTGCATAGAAGGTCATATTGTGACATAACTATATTGTGAAAGTGTGGAAATAATAGATGAGCAGTGAGCCCCATGTGTTGGAGAAGGCATGGCACCCCACTCCAGTACTCTTGCCTGGAAAATCCCATGGATGGAGGAGCCTGGTAGGCTGCAGTCCATGGGGTTGCTAAGAGTCAGACATGACTGAGTGACTTCACTTTCTCTTTTCACCTTCATGCATTGGAGAAGGAAATGGCAACCCACTCCAGTGTTCTTGCCTGGAGAATCCCAGGGACGGAGGAGCCTGGTGGGCTGCCGTCTCTGGGGTTGCACAGAGTTGGACATGACTGAAGCGACTTAGCAGCAGCAGCAGAGCCCCATGTGTAGAACCAGAGGTTTTTGTTAAGCAGTACTTGCAATTCTGGTTTGAGTTTCAGAAATTCATTAAGGATTTTAATAATATAGTTGATGATTTAGCCCTGATAGTTACATTAGATAATTTACAACAAATGACTACATTTATCTACTAAACATGAAACACTCTGAAACATTCTCTAAATATCATCTGTTAAGTTTACATTGGTTTAAGTCAGTGCTATTTCTTTTATTTTAGAAAGGACTATCAGGAGGGAATTGAGTTTCCCAGTATTGTATGGCTGATGACTGGTGAAGACTTATCTCCTGATCCTTAATGTTAATTTAGAAAGTAATATATTCTCAGAAGGGATCTTGGAAGTCATGTACGTATTATCTATCTTTCAGTATAAGAATTTCCACAGTAATATACATGATTGAATACTTACAATGATGTGGAAGTTCTTGCTTGTATAAAACCACCCATTCTCTTGTTGGCAGTTCAGATACTGTATTTTAAAAAAAAATTTTATTTGCATACAGTTATTTCACAATGTTGTGTTTCTTCTGTGCAGGAAAGTGAATAAGTTATACATACACACATATCTCTTCTTTTTTATTCCGAGCCACCTTCTACCTCCATGTCTCTTCTACCTACTACTACTTGTTCTGTCCTCTAGAACCATGAAGAATAAAAGTGCATAATAGGTATTCAGTGGATATCTGCTGAGTGATTGAAATTATATCTGAATTATTTGTTGTGTGTTTATGTATTGCTTTTATAATTTAAGATAAAAACAAAGAATGAAGGAAAAGTATTCTTTCTGTATACAAATACATACACACTCTACTCCCATCATCTAGACTTTTATTTCTTCTTCTTTCTATATATTTATTGGTTTTAATATGACTACAGAAATGATATGTTTATTGTAAAAAATTTATAACCTAGAAGAAAAATTGTGTATAGCAGTGTGTATGTTTGTAGTCTCTCAGTCGTGTCTGACTCTTTGTGACCCTATGGCTGGACTGTTTCTTGCCAGGCTCCTCTGTCCATCGGCTTCTCCAGGCAAGAATACTGGAGTGGGTTGGCATTCCCTTCTCCAGGGGATCTTCCTGACTCGGGAGCAAATGTGCATTGTCTGCACTGCCAGGTGGATTCTTTACCACGGAGCCACCAGGGAAGCCCCTTAGTGGGTATATGTTGACCCTAAACTCCTAAATATTTTCTTTATGATAACCTTTTAAGTGCTTTCACATTTTAAGGAGGGTAACTCATTTCTTTCAGCCTTTTCTCCAAATAATCCATACCTGTTACCTTAAAACCTCCTCAGGGGCCCTTTTGCCTCTGGTTTATTTTGTTGTTAAATATGTCCTCATTTGCCAATCTCCCTCTTCAAATGAGGTTTCCAGATCTGAGAACCTGATCCGAACAGAGGACGATGAATATGGAGTTCAGGTGAACCATTATTATTTTTTTTATCATTGCATTTTTATTTATGCAGACCAAAATGGCAGTAGTTTTCTTTTTGTGGCCTTTCATTTGGCTTCTTGGAGCACAGATCTGTCCAGCCTTGCATGACGTCACTTCTGTTCCTCTGTTCCTCCTCCTCCTGTGGGCGCTCTTCATGTGGGTTCTCAGTTATCTCCATTTCAGCTCCATGGTGGATGATTTGTCCCCGCTTGATGGCCAGCCTCTTCCCTTGGTCTGGCAGGTCCTCTTTTACACCAACAATTTACATCACCTTAAAAATACGCAGGATATAAGTCTAAGTGATTAAGTGCAAACAGCTTTTCTTACTTGGAAAGACTTTACTTCCCACTGGATGAAAGGAAGCTCAATGATATATGAGGTTCTAGAACTCATTTGTCTTCCTCCCATTTTTCAACTTGGGAACTAATATTGGGGATTAAATAATGGACTTTGTTGACTTTGGTGCACCTGCTGCTGAATGTGTAAATTCATCCTTTCTCATATAGTCAGACATGACTTGCTAAACAGCTTCCGCAGTAAGTGATGACATGAATAATTCTGCCTGGAAATAAGGTCAGCCTTGTTCTCCTGAGAGCTGCCCTGGGAGCAAAGAGCTACGTAAACCTCATACCTCAAAGAATTCTGAAACTCTGCCCTCCTTCCTTCCCCTAGTGCCCACACACCCAAGGAATGAAACACAAGACGAGAGACTAAAAATCTGGGTTTTATGGAAAGAAGGAGCATACTATATTAACTAAAAGATGATTTCCAGGTAAAACTTGTCTTGCAAAAATAAGAAATTCTATAAATGCATAAAATCAGGATATATGCAAACAAAAGTATTAACAGGGATTTTTAAAAAATTAATGGTTGGATGGGTTCCATCTTATGCTTTTTTCATCTAGATTTTTAAAAAATTTTCTACAGTAAACAGCTATTACCTTGCAATATAAAAATTTAATTTGTGGGTTATATTTCTTATGCTTTTATTCAGTTGAAAGACATAAGTTTTTTCTACTATGTACTAAATTATTTAGATGAAAAGTGAATTTTCCCATTAGGTGGGAAATTGGACAAAATGACTTCAAAATTTGTTCAAGCCCTAAGACTTTCTGAAGTTACCATCAAATTATGTCAGCAAAACAGATGACAAATCATGGCACAGCACCAATCATAGTTTTTTGAGTTAAAGTTGTGAGTGACAGAAACCACTATAGTGCAAAAGCAACATTTCTTATAAGGATACAGACAGAGTTGATAGTCAGCTGGTTGCACTTGCATGGAGATGCCAGTTGTTATATTGTAAAATGCCTTGAGACCCTTATGTGTCTCCACATAGCCTCGGACACCTGGGGATTGTCTCAGGACTTTATGCTCCATAACCAAAGGGGTAATGCCTGGAATGATAGCTGAATTCCAGGATTGTGTACTGGCCTCTGGCCCTGTCCTGATTTTTGTTTTCCTGTGCAATTGTTAAATATTCTGAAGGTCACCCTAGAATACGTGGGTGCCTCACAGAACCCAGGGACAGAGATTTAGCTGGCCCTTAGGAAGGCACTAGACCCCGGCTCTTGCTGTCAGGTCTCTCCACGTTCCATCTGTGCCTCTCCACATTCTTTCTTATACCTTCCCAGCCTTTAGGTTCTTGTGTCAGATATATCACCTTTAACAGATCTCGAAATTTTCATTTGATGGGTCTGGTCACTTGATAAGAGACTGATCTTTCTCCCACCCTCCCTCCTCTTCTTTCAATTTTAAATTCCCAAGGAAGGAACTACATGACCAGACTCTAGTCATGTGCCCACCCCTGTGCCAAACATTTACAGCCCAAGGTGGGGAGGGAATGAGAATGACAAACCACAGCTTTTCCCATTAAAATCACCTGGAGGGGCTTCGAGATGGCAGAGTAAAGGGTTGTGTGCTTATCTCCTCCTGTAAGAGCACCAAAATTGCAGCTAGCTATTGAACCAGGAGGGCCACTGATAGGAGGCTGCTGCTGCTAAGTCGCTTCAGTCGTGTCCAACTCTGTGTGACCCCATAGACGGCAGCCCACTAGGCTCCTCTGTCCCTGGGATTCTCCAGGCAAGAACACTGGAGTGGGTTGCCATTCCCTTCTCCAATGCATGAAAGTGAAAAGTGAAAGTGAAGTCGCTCAGTCGTGGCCGACTCTTAGCGACCCCATGGACTGCAGCCTACCAGGCTCCTCCGTCCATGGGATTTTCCAGGCAAGAGGAACCCACCATAAAAAGATATCCCACATCCAAAGACAAAGAAGAAGCCCCAGCAAGACAGTAAGAGGGGCACAATCACAATAAAATCAAATCTCATACCCATCAGGTAGATGACCCACAGACTGGAGAACAATAATACCAAAGAAGTTCTTGCACTGTTGTGAAGGTTCTGAGCCCCACGTTAGGTTTCCCAGCCTGGGGATCTGACAATGGGACTGGGAGTCCCCAGGGAATTTGGTCTTGAGGGCCAGTGGGATTTGATTTAGAGGTCTTCCAGAGAACTGGGAGAAAACAAAGACTCCTGTCTTGGAGGGCACAAACAAAATTTTGCATGCACCAAGACCCAGAGGAGAGGAGCAGTGACTCCCAAGAGACTGAACCAAAACTGCCTGCTAGTGTTGGAGGCCCTCCTGTGGAGACGTGGGGTGGCAGGGGATCACCTCAGGGACAGGGGCACTGGAAGGTCCCCTTTGGTGTATACCCTCTTGGAGTTCGCTGTTAACTTTACCATAGAGGGAGTTCCTCATTAGCCCTATCGTAGACCCAGGGCTGGGTCACCTGAGGCCAAACAACTACCAGGGAGGGAATACAACCCCACCCATTAGCAGATAATTGGATTAAAGCTTTTCTGAGCAAGGCCCTGCAGTTCAGTTCAGTCTCTCTGTCGTGTCCCACTCTTTGCAACCCCATGAATCGCAGCACGCCAGGCCTCCCTGTCCATCACCAAGACCCGGAGTTCACCCAAACTCATGTCCATTGAGTCGGTGATGCCATCCAGCCATCTCATCCTCTGTCGTCCCCTTCTCCTCCTGCCCCCAATCTGTCCCAGCATCAGGGTCTTTTTCAATGGGTCAACTCTTTGCATGAGGTGGCCAAAGTATTGGAGTTTCAGCTTCAGAATCAGTCCTTCCAATGAACACCCAGGACTGGTCTCCTTCAGGATGGACTGGTTGGATCTCCTTGCAGTCCAAGGACTCGCAAGAGTCTTCTCCAACACCACAGTTCAAAAGCATCAAATTCTTCAGTGCTCAGCTTTCTTCACAATCTAACTCTCACATCCATACATGACCACTGGAAAAACCATAGCCTTGACTAGATGGACCTTTGTTGGCAAAGTAATATCTCTGCTTTTCAATATGCTATCTAGGTTGGTCATAACTAACCTTCCAAGAAGTAAGCGTCTTTTAATTTCATGGCTGCAATCACCATCTGCAGTGATTTTGGAGCCCCCCAAAATAAAGTCTGACACTGTTTCCACTGTTTCCCCATCTATTTCCCATGAAGTGATAGGACCAGATGCCATGATCTTAGTTTTCTGATGTTGAGTTTTAAGCCAACTTTTTCACTCTCCTCTTTCACTTTCATCAAGAGGCTTTTTAGTTCCTCTTCACTTTCTGCCATAGGGTGGTGTCATCTGCATATCTGAGGTTATTGATATTTCTCCTGGCAATCTTGATTCCAGCTCGTGCTTCCTGCAGCCCAACATTTCTCATGATGTACTCTGCATAGAAGTTAAATAAGCAGGGTGACAATATACAGCTTTGACGTACTCCTTTTCCTATTTGGAATCAGTCTGTTGGTGCATGTCCAGTTCTAACTGTTGCTTCCTGACCTGCATATAGGTTTCTCAAGAGGCAGGTCAGGTGGTCTGGTATACCCATCTCTTTCAGAATTTTCCACAGTTGATTGTGATCCACAGAGTCAAAGGCTTTGGCATAGTCAATAAAGCAGAAATAGATGTTTTCTGGAACTCTCTTGCTTTTTCGATGATTCAGAGGATGTTGGCAATTTGATCTCTGGTTCTTCTGCCTTTTCTAAAACCAGCTTGAACATCTGGAAGTGCATGGTTCACGTATTGCTGAAGCCTGGCTTGGAGAATTTGAGCATTACTTTCCTTGCGTGTGAGATGAGTGCAATTGTGTGGTAGTTTGAGCATTCTTTGGCATGGCCTTTCTTTGGGATTGGAATGAAAACTGATCTTTTCCAGTCCTGTGACCACTGCTGAGTTTTCCAAACTTGCTGGCATATTGAGTGCAGCACTTTCACAGCATCATCTTTCAGGATTTGAAATAGCTCCACTGGAATGCCATCACCTCCACTAGCTTTGTTCATAGTGATGCTTTCTCAGGCCCACTTGACTTCACATTCCAGGATGTGTGGCTCTATGTGAGTGATCACACCATCGTGATTATCTGGGTTGTGAAGATCTTTTTTGTACCATTCTGTGTATTCTTGCCACCTCTTCTTAATATCTTCTTCTTCTGTTAGGTCCATACCATTTCTGTCCTTTATTGAGCCCATCTTTTCATGAAATGTTCCCTTGGTAGCTCTAATTTTCTTGAAGAGATCTCTAGTCTTTCCCATTCTGTTGTTTTCCTCTATTTCTTTGCACTGATGGAGTGCAAAAGTGGGAAGTCAAGAAGCACCTGGAGTAAATTTGGCCTTGGATTACGGAATGAAGCAGGGCAAAGGCTAATAGAGTTTTGCCAAGAGAACGCACTGGTCATAGCAAACACCCACTTCCAACAATACAAGAGAAGACTCTACACATGGACATCACCAGATGGCCAACACCCAAATCAGACTGGTTATATTCTTTGCAGCCAAAGATGGAGAAGCTCTATACAGTCATCAAGAACAAGACTGGGAGCTGACTGTGTCTCAGATCATGAACTCCTTATTGACAAATTCAGACTTAAATTGAAGAAAGTAGGGAAAACCACTAGACCATTCAGGTATGACCTAAATCAAATCCCTTATGATTATACAGTGGAAGTGAGAAATAGATTTAAGGAACTAGATCTGATAGACAGAGTGCCTGATGAACTATGGACGGAAGTTTGTGCCATTGTACAGGAGACAGGGATCAAGACCATCCCCATGGAAAAGAAATGCAAAAATGTAAATGGCTGTCTGGGGAGGCCTTACAAATAGCTGTGAAAAGAAGAGAAGCAAAAAGCAAGGAGAAAAGGAAAGATATAAGCATCTGAATGCAGAGTTCCAAAGAATAGCAAGAAGAGATAAGAAAGCCTTCCTCAGGGATCAATGCAAAGGCCCTGCACACCAGAGCAAAACCCAGTTTTTCCAATCACCAGTCCCTCCCATCAAGAAGCTTACATGAGCCTCTTAGCCTCCTCCATCAGAGGGCAGAGAAGAAGCAAGAAGAAGCAGAGTTTCACAGCAGCTAAAACAAAAACCATATTTCAGAAAGTTAATCATGATAAAAAAGCAGAAATTATGTTCCAGATGAAAGGACAAGATAAAACCCCAGAAAACCAACTAAATGACGAGGAGATAGCAACCTTCCAGAAAAAGTAGAATAATGATAGTGATGATGATCTAGGATCTCAAGAAAAGAATGGAGGCAAAGATTGAGATGATGCAAGAAATGTTTACCAAAGACCTAAAAGAATTAAAGAATAAACAAACAGAGATAGATAATATACTAGAAGGAATCAGTAGCAGAATAACTGAGGCAGAAGAGCAGATAAGTGACGTGGAGGACAGAAGGGAGGAAGTCACTGCCACAGAACAGAATATAGAAGAAACAAAAGAAATGAAGACAGCCTACAAGACCTCTGGGACAACATTAAATGCACCAACATTCACATTATAGAGGTCCCAGAAAGAGAAGAGAGAGAGAAAGGACCTGAGAAAATATTTGAAGGGAT
Organism: Ovis aries; assembly: GCF_016772045.2. NCBI lineage: Eukaryota > Metazoa > Chordata > Mammalia > Artiodactyla > Bovidae > Ovis > Ovis aries. Next base: position 42,215,547 of record NC_056071.1, on the reverse strand, counting down.
AATAGCTGAAAACGTCTCCATCATGGGAAAAGAAACAGTCAGCCAAGTCCAGAAAGCATAGAGTTCCAGGAAGGATAAATCCAAGAAGGAACATATTGAGACACATAGTAATCAAACTGACGAAAATCAAAGACAGAGATAAAATATTAGAAGCAACAAGGGAAAAACGACAAGTAACATACAAGGGAACTTGCATCAGGCTATCAGCTGATTTCTCAACAGAAACTCCACAAGCTAGAAGGGAATGGCATGATATATTTAAAATGATGAAAGGGAAGAAGCTACAACCAAGAATACCCAGCAAGACTCTCTTCAGATTTGATGGAGAAATCAAAAGCTTTCCAGATAAGCTAAAGTTAACAGAATTCAGTATGACGAAACCAACTTTACAACAAATGCTAAAGGAACTTCTTTAGATAGGAAATACAAGAGAAGGAAAAGACCTCCAGAAAATAAACCTGAATAAATAATAAATTAAGAAAACGGTGATAGGATCATACATATGGATAATTACCTAAAATGTAAATGGATTAAATGTACCAAGCAAAAGACATAGACTGGCCAGGTGGATGAAAACAAGTGCGTGTATGCACTTCCACTGACCACAGCACTCTGCTTGACACCTCTCCAAATTGTATGTAATTATTTTATATTGTTAAGTTAATCATATTCCCATTATGGCTTATAATTGTAATTATCTTTTATTTTTTGTCTGGCTGTTGATTGTGAAAACTGATAAATATCTTTTACTCTTGTGATTATGTAACTCTTAATACCATTGTATCATGATTGGTCAACAGAAAAATAATAGGACTGTATATCACCAAAGTATCCAGTATGAGTTGCTCAGTCATGTTCACCTCTTTGTGACCCGTGAACTGTAGCCCACTGGGATCCTCTCTCCATGGAATTCTCCAGATAAGAATACTGGAGTGGGTTTCATTCCCTTCTCCAGTGGATCTTCCTGACCCAGGGATCAAAACCAGGTCTCCTGCACTGCAGGCAGATTCTTTATGGTCTGAGCCACCAGGATATCACCCAAACTAGGATCTAATAGAAAAACCTGTAATCACTTTTTAAAATCTGATGCATATCAGAATTATCTTGAAATTTTTGAAAAATGCAAATGCTCACGTATTGCTTTTTTTCTCCAGAGCTCAGATAGGTTTCTAATGAGCAGTCATGTTTTAAAACAACTGAACTATATGATGATCTTTTTACCTTTATCTAGTTTGTTTCACTTTTTCTATTTCATATTCAGTGCTCCCATTTCATTTAGTATATATTCTCCCATTTCTCCATCTCTTCTGTTTTTTTTTGATATTCTTTCTCAAGCCTTTATCGAGTGTAGTAGAAAAGCTTTTATATACATATTTATAAATATGTATAATATATATATTTTAGAAAACTTACGAATTTTTGCCTAACTAAAAAATTTATGACATTTTGATTCCACTTATTTGACTTGGTATGAATAGAATGCTAGACTTCTAGTTAGAAAATAGATACGCAACAATCAACAAGTTCTACTGTGTAACATAGGGAACTGTAGTCAATATCTTGTAATAACCTATGATGGAAAATAATTTCAAATATAGTATATGTGTATTTGTATAACTGAATCACCTTCCTGTGCACCTGAAACATTGTAAGTCAATTATACTTCAATAAAATATATATATTTCAAAAAGAAAAAAGGGGCAGTGAGAAAATAGGCAGGTTCACGAGGATGGAATATGAATGTGTGTGTGTGTGTGTGTGTGTACACATAAAAATATTCAGGAATAATGATTCAGTAATTCAAAGGGTAAAATTACATCTGGGGCCATTTTTCCATAAAAATTGTTATACATTTAAAAAACCCAAAAAGCCATTGCAAAAAAAATTAGTTTATAAGTCTTGATATTCATTTTAATAAGTAGAATCTTTGATTTTAAAAGGCTAAATTATGTTCAATGTATCCTGTTTAAGGAGGCAGGGTAAATTGTAATGCATTGATGAGAGGGAATAATCCTAAATGTGGCAGTGGGGGTCCTTGATATCAAAAGACATGGGCTTCAGTTAGCTAGAAAGTTATTATTCAGCAATGCCAGTTGAATACAGAATGCTGGGTATTTGATATCATCAATTAAGTAGGCCAAAAATTAGCAACGTTTTCACTTGAATATTTGAGCAGTGGATTATCTTGAACATGTCTTTACCAATTCCTCCTCTGTAAAAATGGGACTGATATGTACTATTCAATTGTCAGTGTAGGAAATCTTATTATACGTGAAAATCCTTTAAGATCTTTGAAGAAGTCAAAATATTATTAAGTAGAAGTTACATAAAAATCTATTCTGCTTTTTGTAAGAACCATTGTATTGATAATAAATTTATTTCTGATGAAATAAATATTAAGGGAAATAGATCATTCTGCTTTGGGTCTTTATGAGTTCATTTTAAAGCATCATTTATTTAGATCAGACTTTTATTGGTCACTTGTCATATAGTTTCTAGTAATTATTTCAGTTTTTAGTAGTTTGAAACTCTGGATTGTGTATCTTTTATGGTGCTGGATTTATGGCTTTATTTCATAAACTATAACTGTTCAAATAATGTTTTCTACTCCTGGTTATAAAATAATAATGCCTCACAAATCAAATTACAGAGAAAATGGTCACTTACAATCCCACTTCCTAAACAACTAGGACAATTTTCCATATAAATATATGTTTTTATGGAGTTTCACTGATAGTTTTGTTCAATGTTGTATTTTTCCTTTTCCATATTGCTACTGTTATTCTTGTTATTCTTAATTGATATTTCTAAATATGAAGAAAACTCTGTTGAGTGAATGTGCTAAAGTAATCGAATAATCATGTCATTACTTTTGGATATTTAGATTACTATCCCTCTCTCTTTTCTGTAATAAAAAGCACACCTATTCCTTCATTTCCAATTTGTGTAGTTCTGGATAGTCCATGAAATTCTAAGTGCCTGTTATGGCCATAAGCCTGCCTGTGAGAAAAGTAACTGCAGACAAATCTGTCCTCCTAAGTTGTCACACTCTAAGCCAGGTGACTTTGCCATCCCTATAGATACTAGTGGGCCAGGGATCTGTACCTGGGCCAGAAGGCAGGCATATCATGTCAGAAAGGCCCACAAAGTAGCTCCACAAGAGACTCTGCCTAGTATCTGGGCACCATATTGGAAAAGATCAAACTGATCTCATTGTCTCCTCTCTTTGGGTAAGGCTAAATGTGAGATTACACAGAGAAGTCAGGATGGCCTGTATACCTATTTGGAGAGGGAAAAGAGATTTCCAGGACACAAAGCTCATTGGTTCATCAAGCCTATTATGACCTGAATAATGATGGACTGTTTCTCATTTGGCATGAGGCATGGGGAGCTTGTCAGTGTCAGAGGGCTGGGACTGAGGGTCACAGTCCGGCTTCTGAGACTGTCATTCAGGCCCACCTCACTTCCTCATGGAAGTAAACTCCCACTACCCAGTGTAATTATCTTTTTCTTCTTTTGGATGACTTTCTTGGGAGGAATTACCCCAAGTGTGATTGGTGGCAGTGGTAGTGGTGGTTTTAGTCACTAAGTTGTGACCAACTCTTGCGACCCCATGGACAGAGGAGCCTGGCAGGCTACAGTCCATGGATTCTCCAGGCAAGAATACTGGAGTGGGTTGCCATTTCCTTCTCCAGGGGATCTTCCTGACCCAGGAATCAAACCTGGGTCTCCTGCATTATAGGGGGATTCTTTACCAACTGAGCTACAAGGGAAGCCCAGGAATATAAATATGTTTATGACTCTATATAAGGTCACATTACTCAGCACTAATATTTCTGAGAGATTTTCCCTGGATCTTCTCTTGTTCTATATTCTCTCTTTGAATCTTCTATCATCACACTCATCTCCATGGTAATGAAGATTGTCAAGTTTAAAGCACCACTCAATAGTAAGGTTCACTGTTATTTTATGAGTGGTGGAAGTAAAACATGTTAATTACGTTGACATGATACTTTCTTACCACTTAAAATGTTTATTTCATAACTTTTGAAAAATCTCTCCTAGACCTTTGTGCCTGTATTAAAAGGAAATATTAAAAGCATATGTATTGCTTAATGTGTTAAATACTTGAGATTTTTCAGAGACCAATTCTTTGGAGCTACTTTTTGACTCAAATTCATGTTTATCTTTGTTTACTATCCATCAAAAGTATTACTTAAGAGAATCAGCATTACTTAAGAGAATTCTCTACTAATGTCGGAGAAAGATTCTAGTGTGGGATTCTGAACGTTTTGATGTTGGCCCTTTCTTGATCTTATCAAAATGTGTTAGCAGAAAGCATCCAGACAACAACTAGGATTCAGACCTTTCTCAAATAGTTCTTGTGTTTTGTTGACTGAAATATTCAGGGGTCACATTTTTCTAGTCTGGCTATCTGCACATGCATAGGCATGTTGCCTGACAGTAACAATTATATGATCAGTTATAAGACATACCCTGATTTCAGAGATGTTAAAATATTATATATTTAGTATATATGCCATATATAGATATATATATGCTCAGTTCAGTTCAGTCACTCAGTTGTGTCCAACTCTTTGCGATCTCATGAATCAACAGCACGCCATGCCTCCCTGTCCATCACCAAGACCCGGAATTCACCCAAACTCATGTGGATCAAGTCGGTGATGCCATCCAGCCATCTCATCTTCTGTTGTCCCCTTCTCCTCCTGCCCCCAATTCCTCCTAGCATCAGGGTCTTTTCAAATGAGTCAACTCTTCACATGAGGTGGCCGAAGTATTGGAGTTTCAACTTCAGCATCAGTCCTTCCAATGAACACCCAGGACTGGTCTCCTTTAGGATAGACTGGTTGGATCTCCTTGCAGTCCAAGGGACTCTCAAGAGTCTTCTCCAACACCACAGTTCAAAAGCATCAATTCTTCGGCACTCAGCTTTCTTCACAATCCAACTCTCACATCCATACATGACCACAGGAAAGACCATAGCCTTGACTAGATGGACCTTTGTTGGCAAAGTAATGTCTCTGCTTTTGAATATGCTATCTAGGTTGGTCATAACTTTCCTTCTAAGGAGTAGGCGTCTTTTAATTTCATGGCTGCAATCACCATCTGCAGTGATTTTGGAGCCCACAAAAATAAAGTCTGCCACTGTTTCCCCATCTATTTGCCATGAAGTGATGGGACCGGATGCCATGATCTTCGTTTTCTGAATGTTGAGCTTTAAGCCAACTTTTTCACTCTCCTCTTTCACTTTCATCAAGAGGCTTTTTAGTTCCTCTTCACTTTCTGCCATAAGGGTGGTGTCATCTGCATATCTGAGGTTATTGATATTTCTTCTGTCAATCCTGATTCCAGCTTGTGCTTCCTCCAGCCCAGCATTTCCCACGATGTACTCTGCATAGAAGTTAAATAAGCAGGGTGACAGTATACAGCTTTGACGTACTCCTTTTCCTATTTGGAACCAGTCTGTTGGTCCATATCCAGTTCTAACTGTTGCTTCCTGGCCTGCATATAGGTTTCTCAAGAGGCAGGTCAGGTGGTGTGGTAGTCCCATCTCTTTCAGAATTTTCCACAGTTGATTGTGATCCACAGAGTCAAAGGCTTTGGTATAGTCAATAAAGCAGAAATAGATGTTTTTGTGGAACTCTCTTGCTTTCTCGATGATTCAGCAGATGTTGGCAATTTGATCTCTGGTTCCTCTGCCTTTTCTAAAACCAGCTTGAACATCTGGAAGTTCACGGTTCACATATTGCTGAAGCCTGGCTTGGAGAATTTTGAGCATGACTTTACTAGCCTGTGAGATGAGTGCAATTGTGCGGTAGTTTGAGCATTCTTTGGCATGGCCTTTCTTTGGGATTGGAATGAAAACTGACCTTTTCCAGTCCTGTGGCCACTGCTGAGTTTTCCAAACTTGCTGGCATACTGAGTGCAGCACTTTCAGTTCTTCTGTGTATTCTTGCCACCTCTTCTTAATATCTTCTGCTTCTGTTAGGTCCATACCATTTCTGTCCTTTATCAAGCCCATCGTTTCATAAAATGTTCCGCTGGTATCTCTAATTTTCTTGAAGAGATCTCTAGTCTTTCCCATTCTGTTGTTTTCCTCTATTTTTTTGCATTGATTGCTGAGGAAGGCTTTCTTATCTCTCCTTGCTATTCTTTGGAACTCTGCATTCAGATGCTTATATCTTACCTTTTCTCCTTTGCTTTTCATTTCTCTTCTTTTCACAGCTATTTGTAAGGCCTCCCCAGACAGCCATTTTGCTTTTTTGCATTTCTTTTCCATGGGGATGGTCTTGATCTCTGTCTCCTGTACAATGTCATGAACCTCCGTCCATATATCCAGATCTAGTCCCTTAAATCTATTTGTCACTTCCACTCTATAATCGTAAGGAATTTGATTTAGGTCATACCTGAATGGTCTGGTGGTTTTCCCTACTTTCTTCAATTTAAGTCTGAATTTGGCAATAAGGAGTTCATGATCTGAGCCACAGTCAGCTCCTGGTCTTGTTTTTGCTGACTGTATAGAGCTTTCTCCATCTTTGGCTGCAAAGAATATAATCAATCTGATTTTGGTGTTGACCATCTGTTGATATCCATGTGTAGAGTCTTCTCTTGTGTCCTTGGAAGAGGGTGTTTGCTATGACCAGTGTGTTCTCTTGGCAAAACTCTATTAGCCTTTGCCCTGCTTCATTCCATATTGCAAGGCCAAATTTGCCTGTTACTCCAGGTGTTTCTTGACTTCCTACTTTTGCATTCCAGTCCCCTATAATGAAAAGGATATCTTTCTTGGGTGTTAGTTCTAAAAGGTCTTGCAGGTCTTCATAGAATCGTTCAACTTCTTCAGCATTACTGGATCACCATAGGCTTGGATCACCATAATATTGAATGTTTTGCCTTGGAAATGAACAGAAAATTCTGTTTTTTGAGATACTATCCAAGTACTACATTTTGGACTCTTGTTAACCATGATGGTTACTCCATTTCTTCTAAGGGATTCTTGCTCACAGTAGTAGATATAATGGTCATCTGAGTTAAATTCACCCATTCCAGTCCATTTTAGTTCACTGATTCCTAGAAGGTCGACATTCACTCTTGCCATCTCCTATTTGACCACTTCCAATTTTCCTTGATTCATGGACCTAACATTTCAGGTTCCTATGCAATATTGCTCTATAGCCGACCTTGCTTCTATCACCAGTCACATCCACAACTGGGTATTGTTTTTGCTTTGGCTCCATCTCTTCGTTCTTTCTGGAGCTATTTCTCCACCGATCTCCTGTAGCATTTTGGGCACCTACGAGTTCCTCTTTCAGTGTCCTATCATTTTGCTTTTTCATGCTGTTATGGGGTTCTCAAGGCAAGAATAATGAAGTGGTTTGCCATTTCCTTCTCCAGTGGACCACATTCTGTCAGACCTCTCCACCAATACCCGTCCATCTTGGGTGGCCCCACAGGGCAAGGCTTAGTTTCATTGAGTTAGACAAGGCTGTGGTCCATGTGATCAGATTGGCTAGTTTTCTGTGATTATGGTTTCAGTGTGTCTGCCCTCTGATGCCCTCTTGCAACACCTACCGTCTTACTTGGTTTTCTCTTACCTTGGATATGGGGTGTCTCTTCACGGCTGCTCCAGCAAAGCGCAGCCACTGCTCCTTGGACATGAGGTTGCTCGTCTCGGCCGCCGCCCCTGACCTCCGGCATGGGGTAGCTCCTTGCAGCCGCCGCCCCTGACCTCTGGCATAGGGTAGCTCCTCTGCGCCACTACCCCTGACCTCGGAAGTGGGGTAGCTTCTCTTGGCTGCTCCTGTGCCATTGCAGCCTGGCGCTCTTGGTTGCCACCCCTGACCTTGGGCGTGGGCAGCTCCTCTCGGGCATGCTTCTGCACAGTTCTTTGCAGCTGGTGTGCTCCTGTCATTAGCATATAATTGCATCCCAGACCCCTCTATAAACCTGTCTCAGATCTCTGCTTGGGTGATTCTTATGTATCTCAGATTCAAATGTGTCTGTGTTGGTTTCCCATTGCTGCTGTAAAAAAAATTTCTGCAAACTTAGTGGCTTCAAGCAACAGAAATTTATTATTTTACAGTTCTGGAGGTCTGGAGTCCAACACTGGTCTCACTGGACCAAAATCAGTGTTTCAGCAGGGCTGCATTCACTCTGGAAGCTCTAGGGGAGAATCCATTTCTTGCCTTTTCCAGTTTGTGGAGGCTAATTGCAGCCCTTGGCTTATAGCCTATTCCATCTTAAAAGTGAGCTCCCATCTTTCTAACATCACATTACTGCAACTCTTCCTGCCTCTGTCTTTCACTTAAAAGGAGATCTGTGATTACCTTGGACTCACCCAGACATTCCAGGATAATTTCATCTCAAAAACCAAAATCATATTTGCAAAGTCCCTTTTGCATGGAAGGTAACATAGTCACAAGGAATTAGGGTGTGGACATCTTTGGAGGCTATTATTTTGCCTACTACAGTGTCCAAAACTAAATTTGTGATATTCCTCCCTGGTTACCTCTTTCCTTCTCCCATCTTTCCCATCTCAATGGACCTTAGTCTGTACTGGTGCCTCTACTGAAAGCCTAGCCATCATCTTATAATACCCCCTCTTAACTCATTTCCCACATCCAGTTGATAAGTTCTGTCATCTCTTCCCCCTAAAAAGTGTCTAAATCTGCTTGGTTCATCCTATGCCATCAAGTACCCCGGAGTAGATCCTCATTACAGTTTCTTACCCATTTCACTGCTCAGGCCTCCCAACCAGTCTCCCTTCCACCAGAAGTGATATAAAAACATACTGGAGTGAAATTCATGAGCAGAAGCTTTACATCCTCCTCAGTATCACATGCAGCTGGGAAGGAGACTCACATAGAATAAAATGCCAAAGGCATACATTGGATACATTGGATAGTGCTTCACAGAACACTTTCACAGTCTTACCATGGTTAATCAGCTTCATAGCCGTGTGAGTCAGGGACTGTTCTTGTTAGTGAAGTCAAATGACTCAGACTCAGGTTTTGAAACAAGTCTCCTCCTTCTGTTGCCTCCTGCAGTGTTACCTCCTTACCCTGCTAACTGTCATTTCAAATTGTTAAAAGACAGTTCCTCCTCTGACTCCCCTGGTTCTGTCATGGAGCCCCCTCCCTTCTCATCTACCCACCTGCAAATTTACCGTTGACTTCCTCCATCTAGCCAGACACCAAGATAGGTTGTATTTTCTTTCAAAATATATCTGGCGTCTGTTCCCACAGCCCCCACTGTAGCCAGAATGTCCCGTTTTACCTTCCTGCTAAGCCATTTCAGCTGCCCTGTTGCTAGTCCTCATCCTGTGTATCTCTGCAGAAATAGAGCCTGAAAACATCATTTTGTAATGTCACTTTTTGTTGTTGTTGTTTAGTCGCTAAGTCATTTCTGACCCTTTGGCGACCCCATGGACTGTAGCCCCCCAGGCTCCTCTGTCCATGGGATTTCCCAGGCAAGACTCCTGAAATGGGTTGCCATTTCCCTTCTCCAAGGGATCTTCCCAGCCCAGGGGTCGAACTCGCATCTCCTGCATTGGCAGGTGGATTCTTGACCACTGAGCCACCAGGGAAGCACCTGTAATGTCACTCCTCAGGTCAAAGTCTTCAGTAGCTCCTTATTTTCTATCACATTAACCACAAGCCCCTCAATGTAGCTTTAAAGGTCTGCCATCACTGGAGCCCTCCCTGTCGAGTTTGTGTAATTCCTATGGTTGTCCGCTTCGTGGACCACACTGGTTATTCTTTCAGTGCGTGTGTCCCTGTTGACATCTTCCTGGAAAAGCCTGCCTTCTCCCTCCTGCCTTTCCAAAACTTGTTTTCCTAACACCTGACTTAATTCGCTTCACACCTAATGCCTTCACTCATAACCAATCCTCAGGAATCATTCTCCTCTAACTTATGTAGTCTCTGAGGACTGAGCAACCGAAAGCCTCATGTGTTCTCTCTCACATTCCTCTCATCTCCTCCAGACAAACTGCAGCCAACCTGAGAGCAAGGTCTAAGTTTCCTATTTTCTTTTTCTATAAGTTAATAATACGTTCTTTTCTAACTGATTCCTTTAATTACCCCCAAACTGGTGATACATCTCTGGTCTGAGAATAACTTAGTTCAATGACGTTCAGTTATTTCAAGCCAGGAAGATACTGAACCCGCCTTGAGAATTCAAGGGTTTATATTCATTGATGAGAAAATGATAATAGTGGAAAATCCCAATTGAACCATCCCCAGTTTCTTAAAAGGGACAGAGTGTAAATAACCAGCGTAAACTACACACAGCTATCATGATCGTTCACAGACTGTTCATTGAGGGTTTCTTTGTATGTCAAGTGCAGCATGAGACTGTATAAAGTTAGAGAAGATAGAAGAAATGGGAAGAGGACCTGGAAACTGCCCCCCACTTCAACCTCAGGGAATTTAGCAATTTAGCGTGTAGAACATGGTCTGATGATCAAATGAAGATAAACATAAAAGGGAGGGATAGGAGAGCAGTGTAAAAGGACAATCTTTTGATCAAGAAAATAAGTGAATAATTTATAAGCCAAATTATTGCTCTGAAAGAGACTTGTCATGACACTGTTTTGCAAACAGTTAATAGCACCATCAAAACCAACATTAAAGGAGGCAAATCCATACCCAGAGTGCCTGAGTGTGAGAGCATTCACTCTGAGAAGATGCGTCCTGTAGAGACAGCTCTTGACAAACACATATTCGGACACGTTAGCAATTTACTAATTTTGAAACTCACTTCTACAGTCTAGTCAAGTAAGGGTTTTTCAGGTCTTTATAGTAAAAAGAGACAGCTTTCTTATCCATACAGTGATTCTCCATCCCTTCACAAACACGTTATAGAATGTCACCAGTTATTTGTACCCTAAATGTGAAACAAGGAATTCCCCAGATAATTTTTAAATTCTGGGGCAATTACTACATAGAGCTTTAAGAGCCAGAAGGAAGAATCAATCTGCCAGGCAACTATTAAGGATAGAATTGCTTCTGCTTCAAAGTATATGCTGGAGTAACTTCTAAAGCAGTTTATTACTTGTCAGTTCATGCTGTGGTGTCACATGACCTAAAGAGAAAAGCACAGTCATCCAAACCTAAGGAGGTGGAAGAGCAGGAAGGTCACGATTTCCTTTATCTTTTAGACTGTGTCTAATGGAACTGGCTTAAAAGTCAAAGCATCAAAAAGCAATTTTTGTTTTGCCAAAACAATGTTGAACACAAAAAATTTTCCCCTTTAAATAGATTAGTTGTTTAAGTGAGTCAACTGATGATTGTTAGATCATTATAAAGGTTTGGAATTAACAGATATACACTATTATCTGTAAAATAGATAAACAACAAGGACCTACTATATAGCACAGGCAACTGTATTGAATATCTCATAATAACCTATAATGGAAAAGAATCTGAAAAGAATATATATCTGTAATGGTGAATCACTTTGTATATACCTGAGACATTGTAAATCAACTGAATTTCAATTAAAAAAAAAGATATAACTGAAATTGAAGCTGCTTATCAAAGACTCAAAAGCTAAATATTTTGGTTGAATATTGCGACTTTAACAATGAACTAAATTTTCTTGGTGAAAAGTGGGGAAATATAGAATCCCAGCATTCATTTCACTTTAGAAGTACCTAATGGGAGATGAAGGACACACTGGTGTTAATGAAAAGGCCAGGAACAGGGATGGGACATGAGGCACAGCTATTGCCATTTCACCCTTTTCAGACCCAAGGCAATCACCACTTATCAGTCATGGCAGTCTTAGCTCCACCAGCCTTGGACCTGGCTTCAGAAACCTCATCTTGGTGCTTCGGGTGGCCACTATTGGTCAAATGGAACTAGATCTCGAGATAAAATATATTTGCAACATATGATTTAAAAGGAAAATAAACTCAGAAAAAAAAAAAGACTCTGGCAATATACATTTCATTCTCAGAGTTTGTCAATGTCTGTGAAACTTGGGGAAAAAGAACCCTCTTGGTTCTTCAAACCTATTTGGTTCACTGACACCATTGATGGTTTCAGTCTCAGGATGCCTTATCAAAATATTAAAGGTGAAGAGCTAAGTTCACCCTGTCTTCATGTTGATGGATTAGGAAATTGCATCAAGCTTGAGCCACATCCAGCTTAGAGCTCAAGCTTCCTTCCTCTGTGTTCATTCTCCATCTCGTGCTGCCCCTCCAGTGACCATTTGCTGGACTCAGCACATCTTCATTGTCTCAGTTGTATCATCTATGTGTTTATATACAGACTTAAATGGATTATTGACTAAAATAGTACTGTGCGAAAATGACTCACTACTAAACTAGCTATTTTATCAATCTGTAAAATTCTACTCACAACTTCAGATGTTAATGGTCAAAACATACATGACCTAATTGCTGATTTTGGAATAAATGTCTCATATGCTTCGAAGAATAAATGCAAATCTAAAACAGATGGAAAGAAATTGAATGAGATTTCACAACTAATACCAGTTTGTATAGATTCAAAACACGGAAGAGTTGATTAAATGATTTATGACAATTTCCTAGGATTTCAGCATTTCCTGTGCTTACTTAAATTCCTAACTAAAAAGGAAGGCTCCCTAGTTTTTTTTTAAGCGTTCAGAAAAGTAGTATTTAAGGTTCTTTTCAGGACCTACTAGGAGGCGGAACACAGACCTCTTCTCAGCCTTCCCTTCACCTCACTTTTGACTTCTTCCCTTTTTGTGAGTCGTGTAAGTTGACTTTTCCTCTTTATGTGAAAAGTAAAAATAATACTAACCCTATGTCATATACATAAGAGGTCAGTTACTTTAAACCAGTGGTTCTCAACCATGGCTGCTGGTTAAAATCATCCGCTTTTAATGTTCCCAATCCAGATCAGTTGAATCAGAATCTCTGAGGCTGGAGCCCAGGTATTGCTGGTTTCTAGAACTCCCCTATGTTTCCAGTGTGAACTCATGTTTGTCAACCACTGCCTTGAACCAAAAGGATGAAGTGTTACTGCAGGAGCATCATAGATCCGATGAAGGAGAGGCCCCAGCTACAGTTCAGAGATCCTCAGAGCCACCCCAACATTGTTTTTACTGTTTCCACTGACATCAGTGTAAACGTAGCATCCTTCTTCAGAGTGTAACCAGGAAAGGAAATCAGAAGCAGTCTCAGGCTGGGGTCATAGATGGATAGATCCCAAAGTTCTGAAACTGGCTAGTTTTAGCTTGCAAGGTTCAATTGTACAATTGTCAACTTTTCTTCTGGACTTTACGTTTAGTGACGTCATATTGCTAGCCTGAAGTCTGCCATGGTGGGAGTACCGTGGAAATCGGTAAACCTTACTAATCCTGGCTTGTCATCCCCTAGACAGTCTGTGGTTAAATTTATCAGCACAAAGCTGAATGGATCTTAGTCCTTGAACCTGGTCAAACTTGAGAGAAGGAAACTTAAAATCATCCTTGGTTCATTAGCAAAGCTTGTCTAACTCCTGGCACGTAAGGAGGGCAAGTTAAGTCACATAGCAAAAAAATTCAAGGTTTGCTGTCATTTGGATTCTGGCAGCTTCACAGGTAATAGGAGATGATGAAAATAAGTTAATATGGACTGATAACATCCCTTTTCTTTATCACTATTGCCTAGGCACCTGTCTGTTATTTCTTTGGGTAGAGAACCAAGTTAAAGGGAAAATGAGAGTGTTCTTGCATTGGCTAAGTTGTAGTATAAACTGTTCTAATACAGGGACTTCAAAGCTTAGTGGCTTACGCAAGAAAGAACTTGATCATGGAAATTTCCAAAGGTAGATGATCCAAGGCTGTTATGGGAGCGTTCATCTCTGACTACTCCCAGCTCCTGTCATCACATCTGCATACCAAATACTCGGAGGGGAGGAATACAGTGGAGGGAGGGGAGCACATACCTTTCCCATTAAGGACACAACTAGGAATGACTTACGTCATTACCACTCACATCCCACTGGGCCGAACTTAGTCTTAATGGTGCATCTAACTGTTCCAGAGGCTGAAATTAGTCTTAACTAGGCTGTGTGCCCAGCCCAAAATTGACTACTGAAAGAAGAAGGCAAGAGGGAATACTGATGGATATTGATGGACTTTGCCACCCCATACTATTCATTTAAATGCAAATGTGTATGTTGTCATGGCTGGCGGTGGAGGCTTAACAGGACAATACTTTTGATTGACTACAATTTCTTCTCAGTTTTCAAGTCCTGACTTTCGCAGGAGTTTCCTCTCTTAGAAAATATTATCTCAGAAAATTCACTGGAAATAACAATGTACACATGTGAAAACATTTGTTATAAAATTTGGTGATAGATCTAATGTAGTATTTTACTTGATACATTTTTGGCCTAAATGATTCTTTCAAAGCGTATCTTATTAGGACTTATGAAAACACATGGAGTGTTTTCACAGTAACAAAGTATAAAACTGTAGACCATTAACATCACTAATTGTAAATAAATAGTAATTATTGTAATTTACAGTCTTTCCTTCTGCAATCTATTTTACACTCATCACACTAATCTTTCCTTTTTTTATTGAAAAATACCTTATGTACATTATTATATTAGTTTCAGGTGTACATTTAAATGTGTACACATTAAATGTGATTCCACATTTAAATACGCTGTGAAATGATCACCACATTGTCTGGTAACCATCTGTCCTCATAAAAAATTATTATGGCATTAATGGCCATATCCCTTAAGCTATATAATATATCCCTGTGACTTATAACTGAAAATTTGTCTCTAAATCTCCCCCACCTGTTTCTCTCCTCTCCCTGCCCTAGGGCAACCACCTGTTTGTTCTCTATGACTCTGTTTCTGTTTACTTCTGTTTATTTACTTTACTTTTCTACATTCCCACATAAGTGAACTCATACAGTATTTATCTTTCCCTGTTTGACTTATTTCACTTACCATAGTACCCTCAAAATCCATCTATATTGTCACAAATGGTAAGATGTCCCTTTTTTTTTTAATGAGTAATATTCTTTTCTTTTCAATTTATCTTCTTTATCCATTCATCTATCAGTGGGTATTTAGGTGTTTTAATATCTTGGCTATTGTAAATAATGTGGCAGTGAACATCGGGGTGCGAATGTCTTTTCAAATTAGTGTTTTCCTTTTCTTCAGATAAATACACAGGAGGAAAGCTGCTGGATCATATGGTAGTTCTATTTTTAATTTTTTGAGGAACATCCATACAGTTTTCCATGGTGGCTATACCAATTCACCTTCCCATGCACATCCATGCCAACACTTGTTATTTGCTGTCTTTTTTATAATAGCCATTCTGACAGGTGTGAAGTGGTATCTCATTGCAAATAACCAATGGAAATGACCATTTTCCTGTTGACCAATGATATTGAGGCTCTTTCCATGTGTCTGTTGGACATCTGTATGTCTTCTTTGGAAAAATGTCTATTCAGAGTCTCTGCCTGTTTTTTAATTGAGTTGTTTGGTTTTTGTTATTGAGTTGTATGAGCTCTTTATATATATTGGATATTAACCCCTCAATGAATACACGATTTGTAAATGTCTTCTTCCATTCAGTAGGTTATCTTTTCCTTTTGGTGATGGTTTTCTTCACTGTGCAGAGGCTTTTTGCTGCTGCTGCTAAGTCACTTCAGTCGTGTGCGACTCTGTGTGACCCCATAGATGGCAGCCCACCAGGCTCCTCCATCCCTGGGATTCTCCAGGCAAGAACACTGGAGTGGGTTGCCATTTCCTTCTCCAATGCATGAAAGTGAAAAGTGAAAGTGAAGTCGCTCAGTTGTGTCCGACTCTTAGTGACCTCATGGACTGCAGCCCACCAGGCTCCTTCATCTGTGGGATTTTCCAGGCAAGAGTACTGGAGTGGGGTGCCATTGCCTTCTCCTTTTAGTTTGATGTAATTCCCACCACCCCCCTGGGTTGTTTTTTTTTTTTTTTTTCAAACTGGAGGTTAATTACTTTACAATATTGTATTGGTTTTGCCATACATCAACATGAATGATGTAATTTAATGTTTATTTTTGCCTTTGTTTCCCTTGCCTTGGGAATCAGATCCACAGAAACATCACTAAGGCTGACATTTTCTTACTGCCCATGTTTTCTTCTAGGAATTTTATGTCTTCAGGTCCTACATTCAAATCTTTAATCCATTACGAGTTAAATGTTTGTTCTTTTACATGTAGCTGTCCAGTTTTCCCAACACCGTTTATTGAAGAAATTGTCCTTTCTCCATTGTATATCCTTTGTTCCTTTGTCATAGATTAATTGTCCATATGTTAGGGAGTTAATATCTGGGCTCCCAAATTTGTTCCATTGACCTGGTTCTCCTGCTTTGCAGGCAGATTCTTTACTGTCTGAGTCACCTCCACTGATGTATGTGTCTGTTATTATGCTAGTACCTATTGTGCTAGTACCTAGGATCTTTGTGTCTGTTATTGTGTTTTGCTTACTACAACTTTGTATTAATAATATAACTTGAAATCAGGCAATGTGAGACCTCCAGCTTTATTCTTCCTTTTCAAGATTCTTTTGACTCTTCTCACTAATCTTTCTTGAAAATCACCTCTGTCATAGCACTCTCTTGCTATCCTGTTTCTTAAAGTCAAAATGATTTTGCTTGGCATCTATGTGTGTTTGCTGGAGTCCTAAGTATCATCTACAATGGAAAACAGAAGACTAATCAGAAACTTAGGAGACTTGGATTCTAGTTCTTCTACTTTCTAGTTGGGTGACATTGGACTCACCCACATTCTTACTCTGGGTAGAGCTGACCTTGAAGCTAAGATACAAGATCGATTAGCTAGGAAAAGAGCTCTCTTTAAAGCAGTTGTGGAGAGCAGCTTCTCAAATGATTCTCAATGATTTCTACCTTCTGGTATATACCCCTTGTCTAATCCTCTCCCCTGCACCTAAGGACTTGCTTCTAACAAAAAAGAAAAAAAAAAAAAGAATACAGCAACAGTGAAGGGATGTCATTTCTTAGATTACTAAAGACTGATTGCTTGCTCATATTCTCTCTCTGGCTTTCCTTGCTTTCTCTCTGATGAAGCAAGGTGTCATGTTGGGAGAGGCTCTGTGAAGGGATCCCATGTGGTAAGGAACCAAGGGCAGCCACCAGGCAGATGCCAGCTTCTGAGTAGCTCCATAAAAAGGCCTACATGACAAAGAACTGATACTTCTAGTCAACCATCAGCGGGATATGAGGCCTGTCAGGCTCCACAGGAGAGAGCCTGGAAGCAGATCCTCTCCCAGTTGAGCCTTGAGGTGTCTAGAGTCCCAGTTCACACCTCGATTGCATCTTCATGAGACGCTTTGAGCCAGGGGACACCACTAAGCTGTGTCCTGGTTCTCAACCTCTAGAAACTGTGTAGTAATGAAAACGTTGATGTTTAAAACTGCTAAGTGCTAGAATAATTTGTTACACAGAGATATATAATATAGCTGGTGGCTCAAAAGGTAAAAGAATCTGCCTGCAACGCAGGAGACCCAGGTTTGATCCCTGGGTTGGGAAGATCATCTGGAGAAGGGAATTGCAACCCATTCCAATATTCTTGCCTGGAGAATCCCACGGCAGAGGCAGGCTAGAGTCCACGGGTTTGCAGAGGATCGGATACGACTGAGCGACTAACACTTTCCAAGACCTCGTGTCATTTGAAAAGGAAGGGAAATTAGGGGCAAATTACTGAGAAGTTAAACCTAGTAAAGTTGACAATGTGACTATGAAACTGTAACTTTGAAAGTTTGAAATTATTCATTTACTCACAGATGCACCAAGTAAAGAAAAACTAAAGAAATAAAGATACCAGTAAGTGTTGGTCCAGAGACTAAGATGAATTCTTACCCTTAAGGATTCAGAGAACTGTGCTTGGTCTTCCAGAGAATGACTACTGTTTTGGCACAATGTAAAAGACTATCTTTTCATGAATTGGGGATAATAGATCTGAAGAAAACATTGTTGTATAGACCAAAAATGACTAGTTTCAACCAATTTCCTGATAATTGTGATGAAAAAGAAAAGGTGCCTTATTTTTATGAGTGTTATAAAGCTGTGCAGTCTAGTACTGTATCCATTAGCCACTTGTGATTTCTTAAATATAAATTAAGAGTAATTAAGATTAAATACAATTTAAAATGTAGTTCCCCACTCTCACTAGCCACATTTCTAGCGCTCAGTAGCCTCAGAGCCAGTGGCCATAGTACTGGGTGGTGCTGGTAAGAACATTTCCTGTGTTGCCAAAGCTTCCATTGGGCAGTGCTGTTGTAAAGTGTTTTCATAAGTCCGGACACCAGTCCTTCTGAAGTTTGTTTCACTGTTGTTCTCTTCATGTGTGGTTAACTAGTATAAAATGTCAAGTGTTCCTGGATATCCCCAAGGGGTCAACCTAAAGGTCTTCTGGACACACTGCAGAGGACCAAAGCCCAATGGGGAGAATCCGTGTTCTGAGAAGTGTTAGAAGGCTAGTACCAAAAAATCAGCTACAAAGACCCTGTCTTAAGGTGAACCATGAGAACTACCACTTCTGATGTGGACACCCAGACATAGCTCCCTTCATCACCCTGGGCTGCAGCTTCCCTATTATCAAATGAGAGCAGAGGGCCAAGTAATCTTTTTAAGCTCCATCAGGCTCTAGACTCAATGGCTCTGTGTCTTACTCTGATGAAAAAACAATTGCTTGTCTGAATTATTGACTCATAAATGCAGGATGCATGTCCTGTGACTGGTTTAAAACCATCCCCTGCAGGGTTTCCTTCAGTGTGGGTCTCCTTCCTTCTCCCTAGATGACATCAGGACACAGGAAGGGGCTAGCGGAAGAGAGGAGGACTGTACCTGGGGACTTCTGCCATCCTCCCCTGAAAACCAGGCCATTCCTGACCTCCAGTTCCCTGGTAGCTCAGCTGATAAAGAATCTGCCTACAATTCAGGAGACCTGAGCTGGATCCCCAGGTTGGGAAGATCCCCTGGTAAGAGTATGGCAACACACTCCAATATTCTTGCTTGGAGAATCCCCATGGACAGAGGAGCCTGACAGGCTACATACAGTTCATGGAGTTGAAAAGAGTTGGACACGACAGAGTAACTAAGCACACACAGTCTTTGTACATCCGTTATGGGTTGTGTGCAACCATGGGAGCTTCTTCCATACCACACAGCCACTGCAAGGAGTGCAGTTTGATGGTCTTTCAGAGAGATCTTAGCCTAACAGTATTTTGCCACCATTTTCACAACCTGGTGGTTATTTCATGTTATTGTGGGGCTAAGATGCTTGATAACTTCCTGACCTACTATTTTCTGGAGAACACTGGATTCTCCCAAATTTATCTGCTCACTCCTAGTTCTTCCTATACCCATTGGCTCTTGGATCTGTGTGTCTACCCCAGGGTAGGGGTGGAGGGGACCTCCCACATTCACCGCTGACCTCTTACCCTTTACCTCACTTTAACATCTGACCTCCTGAACTCACCACTTCTTTCCTTCCTTTACCTTTTTGTCTAACCCAAAATGCTTGTCCATCCTATCCTGCCACTCTGCACTGGCTTTTAGCAAACTTTTCCCTCTAATACTTTCAAAAGAGTTCTGAGAAACTTGAACATTTTTAGCTTCATATCTAAATTTCTTTTATTGTAAGTTTGATAATAGCAAAAGATGTAATCTCTGGTGTATTTTACTTACATACTCTAAAATGTACTTTTATGTCAAAACCCTAGAACATTAGATTTTTCTCATTTACTGTCTAGAAGACATCCATGCAGAACCTAACTGGCAAAATCAGTTTTTGTTGTCTAGCCAATAAGCCAGATAATCCATACTTTCTGTCAGAACAAATCTTGATTTTATTTCTCAATTTAAGTCAGTGTTTCAGTATACATCCTCATGGCAACCATATCACTTCTGAATTCTAATACATAGATGCAAATAGATGAGGCAGTGAGCTATCTGTGACTCTGCAGTCTGGATGAAATAAGACTCAGTGACCCTCAGGATTTTACTGTGAATTCACCTGACGCTACTCTCAAAGAACTCTCCTTTGGGGCATGCATTCTCCAACTGTCCAGTCATTTGGTGACCTAGAGAGTTTTGCATCCTGAGGCAATAAACTATTTTAGGATTCTAGATGGTGGAAGGTATGATTCTCTTTTGTAAAGGAAGAAAACAATTTGAAAAGGCAGGTTAATCTGCCAATTCTAAAGGCAGGTTCATTTTAGGAAAGAAGTCACTTGGAAGTTGACAGTTTCCGAAACTGTTCCCTTAAAATTCTTCCCTTAGTCTCCATGGCCCCCACTCCAGGGGTACACACAGGCCAGTGTAAAGACCACAGCTTACCAGTAAAGCTCTGTGCTCAGACCGCCAGCTTTGCTTTTACATAGGTGTTGAAAAAGGAAAGTTTTAGAATTTAGGTAAGATCTTTTTTCCTCTTAATAAAACCTGGAATTATCTTGCTGTGCACTTAAGAAGTTTGGTTTGACAGTCTAAGCTGAGTAATGACTTTGTTCTAGTTGAATATTCATCCTTTCCCAGAAGTACTCAAACCCATAGATTCAATGAGTGAGGGGTCGTAGGACAACATCACTTATGAGAAATGAAAATTACTTTGGTTTAATATTTCAAGGGTATTATCTTTCCTTTATCTTTAATTTGGAACACGGATCAAACTGACTCTGCCTTGGTACAGAGTAGGATCAAAGGAATGTGACATACAGGAGCAGATTTTTTGAATTGCTAGGAGGCAGAAAGAGAGCTGAGAAATCAAGCCTCCTGTGACCCAGATGTCTCAGAGGCTCTGGCTGTGGAGTGAGGTTGACTTGTCCTCGTCTCTCCATTCCCACCAGGTTCATGTCCCAAGGTGTGCCCAAGAGTTCACTGAGTTCCTTTCTCATGGTTACTGCTGACTCTCTATGCCTGCTTTCAGTTCTGCTGTCTGTTTTGCAGCATGTCAATTCAGATGCATAACTCGCTCTTTGATTTTCACAAACAAATTAGAGTGAGAGAAGGCCAAACAGAAGAGACAAAGAAGGAGCTGTTGACATCACAGGAAAATAACCCAATAAAGGGTCCATGGTGTACTAAGTGGAAGGACCTCCAGCGAGCCCCTCTCAAGATGGTGCTGGTGGTCCCAACCTCTCTCCATCTTTTCAAGTGCCCTCTCTCCTCACTTTTCTCTGTAAACTTCTCCCTACTCCTTTTAGGAAGAACACATGGTATTCTCCCTGCCTCATGTAGAACACTTTGGCATGAGAATACAGCCATGTTCTTTGAATCTCACCATACCCTAGTGCCCCAAAGGGGTCCATCTTTCTCTAAATTCTGCTCCCTTTCTAAACAAAAGAAATGGATCATTGGCTGTTAGAAACCTCCAGAAAAGATCCCAGCAGTGGTGGTAGGAGTGGGTACCAGTGAGAGTTAGACTAGGGAAGCCTCTACTGTCCCTTCTACATCAAAATTCTTTGATTCTACCATTCTGATGTGAAGAGATTTTTCAAAATGAAAACACTACTACTATTGGTTCTAAATATGAAGATAACATGTATGCATTGTGAAAGATAAGACAAAGTGAGATAACACAAAAGTATAGAAATTCAAATAATTCACCCATATTTCCATCACCCAAAGAAAAGCATTGCCATTTATATTTTGACAATCATCATTTGAATTTTCAGATTCACACAGAATTTATTTATTTTCATACTTATGTTACAAACATGGGATTGACACTTTGCTTTGTGCCAGAAACCAACACAATATTGTAAATCAACTATACTTCAATTTTTTAAAAAATGAGATTAGAAAAAAATCTTCCTTTTTTTTTTTCTCTTTCATATATTTATACAAGTTTAAAATGAGTTCATGGCATCTTCTAAATTTTTGGCCAAGAGTTAAAAAAACAGGCATTTAAACTTTGGAATGTGCCTACATAGACAGAAAACTGACTCAAACAATAATGGAGGCAGATGCCTGAGAACCAAAGGGCTGGGAAAGTCAGGAACATCTGAAAGAATCTTCAGCCAATTTATGAACTTGGTGCAGTGGTACCTCCCGGCTGGCACTTTACACCAGAGATGTGGTTCCATCTAACTGGCACTTGTCCCTTCCGTTACAATTGTAAACCTGCGTCATCATTTTTAATAGCTGTATAGAATCCTATAACTTAACCAACATCCTGTTTTTGGACATTGAGATTGTTTCCATTTTGTAGACAATGCTGCAATTAACTATTCTAGCATAGACATCTTGTAACAAATATTTTAAATGTTTCTCTTCCCTGAAAATTTTTGAGAGTAACAATTTTACTACACATTTTACACTTATGGAAGTCTGTTTTCCTGCACATTCTTAAGTTCTTTAAGATGTACTTGTGCTGTCATTTTGGAAAATGATGGTGATCAAAACAATACCATGTTATTGCATTGTGAGGTTATGGCAGTTCTTTAAAAATTCAAATAAAGGCTTTTTTTGCATATATTCTATATATTATATCCTATTAAAAATATTCCATATGATTATTATTGGTCAAACTCACAAGGATAATTTTTTACTAATTTGAAGCTCATTCTACCACTCTAGAGAAGTTGGAATAAGCTTACTCTCCTATAGGGAAATCCAATTTACATGAAGTTATATGTCTACAAGGAAACAGCTGGCCTGTGATCCAAATGACTATAGTAAAGCTGATATGATATTTAACAATAAAGTTTTCTCAAATCATATTGAAGTGATCTTCAAAAATTCTACCTAGAAAAAAAATTTGCAAGTGTCCTGAAATGAGTCCTACAAGATTTCCTCTGTTTGGAAAGTAGAATTCTCTTTGTTAATGCATTTGAGTTGATTAATCCGAGTTTGTGGAATGACCTAGAGGCTGTAACAGTTCTAACGTAACAGCTAGTTATAAATAGCTTTCCTGTTAAAGTATCAGAAATCAGTTCACACTCTGAAGCTAAAATGGGAAATGTGTTATGGGAATACGGAGGAGGTGTCTTGTCAATGGCGTCCTGGGGTTCTTGACACAAAGACCTAGAAAGCTGGGCAACCGCTCTCACTGGGGATGCTCTCTGCGTCTTCTTGAGCATCAGCTCTTTCTTTCCCTGCGTGCTGCTCTCCTGGTCCTCTGCTATGAGAGAGGCTTGCCCCTACCCTTTTCACCAACTCTCTGGAGAAGGAAAGTCAATGACTCTTTTGCTCTCTTTCTCCCAATTGTTAGAAAAGGAGATTCTGACTGGCCCAGCCTGGGTCAGATGACTGTCATGACCCAACTGACTATGGCCAGAAATCAGGAACACACTGCTCAAAATGGGAGCGCAAGGGGGCCTCTGTGAGCTGGGAACAGAGTTCCCAGAAGAGTTCCTTGTGAGAATTGAAGCTTGAGAGAGGCGAGACTGAGAGATAGAAAGTTGACAGCCATTAGATTCTAGATGTTCATTAGACACATGGGAATAGATGAGACCAGGCAAGGAGGGAAGGAATTCTGAAGAATGTGACTTGAAGGCTGAGTCAAGGAAGAGGAGCCATTTCTCTCAAACTGACCCTGGCTTGTCAGGGAGAACTCCAGGAATGTGTCAAGAACTGGCATAGGCAATTTCTGGCTGCCTTTCCTTTCTGGAATTTATCAGGTTTGCTGCTTGTTTCTCTCAAGGGATTTTCTAGATCTTTTGTCTGTTCCTTTTCCCACCTGTGGACTCTGTGAATTTTTCACCTTGACTGATGATGACTCAGTTACACTTCCTCACCTGGGGCTCCTCCGCACAGGGATGGATCCAGGTTTAGATGGGACCTTGAAGTCCCCAGAATAGTGGGGACCATCTTTACAAAATCATAAATTTTGTAGGAAGTATGAAGTTATAAATACAAAATAAGTTACAAGAACAAATATTTATTTATAATGAGAAAAGAATTGACAATTACAATATTTTTAGGTTAAATACCACAGATATCACAAAATCTAGAAGGTCATGTAGTTAAAAAAATTAATTCTTTTAAATACCTCTAGAATACGTTTCCTGTGAATTTTTGATATAATAGATTTTAATCACTCCTGAATATTCATTGGAAGGATTGATGCTGAAGTTGAAACTCCAGTACTTTGGCTACCTGATGCAAAGAACTAACTCACTGGAAAAGATCCTGATGCTGGGAAAGATTGAAGGCTGGAGGAGAAGGGGATGACAGAGGATGAGAAGGTTGGATTGCATCACTGACTCAATGGACATGAGTTTGAGTACACTCTGGGAGTTGGTGATGGACAGGGAGGCCTGGCGTGCTGCAGTCCGTGGGGTCACAAAGAGTCGGACACGACTGAGTGACTGAACTGAACTGAATGTGACAATGGTTTTGTAATAATCATTTTCCATAGAATAAATAGAAAGATAATTCACTGTTTCCTCTAGTATAGTTTAAACTTTCAAAAATTGATAGTTCAGAAAGTTTTTTTCCAGCATCACAAACATTATTGATAATGCCATGTAAGTGTTTAAGGTTGATGTTGAACCTAGAGAAACCATCAAATTTCTTTTCTATATGAGCTATATATACAGTTCAGCCAGACTAGCTTCTGGCCCTCAGAATTTCAAACCTGTTTCTCCATTAAACACGTTAAACATCCAGTGCTGGGCTCTGTAAGATGCCTTCGTCCTGTAGGACAGCTGCTGGCTCAGCTCTTTAGGGTCAGGACCCCTCACATTGGAGATGGGGAGATGGGAGATGGCTGGGGAAGGAGAGTGGTCATTTTTGTTGTTGTTGCTTGTGTTGTGCAGCTTGTAGGATCTTAGTTCTGCAACCAGGGATTGAACCTGGACCCCCAGAAATAGAGGCACTGAGTCCTAAACCACTGGACCACCAGGGAATTCCCAGGAGGGTGATCTTGAATAGCAATTCAAGAGAAATTCAAGGGAAAGAGAGAGGTGAAGGTGTGTCTTAAAGTAGGTGAGTCCGAAGAGGAGATGACAGGAAGTTGAGGGAGTTCCTGCTAATGACTTCAGATTTACCATGAGACAGAGTTGGCTACGACGGGGAGGAAGAGAATTTGGAATTCCATTTTAATTGGGTATTCTGTATTTTGTCTCACAGTCCTAGGTGGGGCCTTAAGAGAAAAGTGAAGCTCTGGAACAGTCATTGAGAGGATTAGAAAGCTGACCAAAGATTAATACAAGGAAGGTACGGTTGAGATTAGAAATCAGAAAATTCCTGCCAGTGGTGTTGGGGTGTTTCTCTAATGGGGCTCAGATGTTCAGGTACATTGGTATGCACACAGCCTGTGATTACAGAAACAAGGTTTAAAATATATGGTAAAAGATGGGATTCAGCTAGGTTTCTCTCTCTTTTTTTTAATGCTCACTATTTGTGCTTTCAATAAAACCAAGGCAGCAGAAATTTTAAAAAGAAAGATGTACTGATTATAGATTGGCATCCAAATCACAGAATGTGTTAACACAAGAATATTTTATTCTATGCTTCCCAAACATGCCATAATATATTCACCCAAAGCAATAAATCCCAAGCTGCACAAGCAAATTATAAACAAATGATAGAAGCTGAAGTTTCCTCTCAAAACAGGCTAAAGAACAGATAATTTAGAAAGAACAGATTTTATTGGAACGTCAATAGTTTTCATGACACAGATACTTAAAC